>NC_033799.1:41715421-41831275 GCF_001876935.1 Asparagus officinalis | reverse complement strand
TAGTCAGCCTTTCCGATTCAAAGTGCTCGCGCAACTAAAGAGCATCCCCACACGAATTACCATGTATGACCTTCTGCGGTTATCCAGGCCTACCCGAGAAGCCCTACAAGAGGCATTGGCCGACTCGGAAGTCTTCCATGCTCATCAGGACGGGAAGAAGACACAGGACGGGAATGTGCGATGTGTTGCCAGACCACCGAGAGACGCGTCCCTTGCATCACATTCACTCCTAAGGACATGCTCATCAAAAGCACCTCTCATGATCGACCATTGTACTTTACTTGGTACGTCGGTTCCTCGAAAGTGGATCGAATTCAAGTCGACCCGGGGTCTGCGCTAAGCATCGTACCCTTAAAGTTGATCAAACACCTGGGGATACCCCCGAAACGTCTATCCACGACTACCATGACTATCTTTGGCTTCAATGCCTTCGGGACTCGGCCGCTCGGCAAGATCCGTCTGAAGCGTCGAATAAGCGACATGAAGACAGAGGTGACCTGCTACATCATCGACGACGAGCCATCTTACAACGTGCTCTTAGGACGTCCGTTGATCCATAGCAATTGAATAGTCCCGTCCACGTTACACCAATGCTTGAAGTATGTGGATGATTACGAGCAAGTGAAAATGGTAGTGGCCGACAAGAAACCCTTCAAGGGCGTCGAGAACTACTTCACGGACTCTCTGCTGTATCAAGACCCCGACGAGCCACCGATCGAGGAATTGGAGAGCGGCAACGAGGCAGATAGTGAGCTCGAGTACGGCGACAACCTAGTCCTGAACGACTTTGAATCAATTGTAATCGGTTACGAAAGTCGTAATGTAACCAACGCTGTTCAGGCGGAGGAGATTATCGTGAATGAAAAGTTCAACTTTGCTTATTTGTCGTCTTGCTCAACATCCGAGGATGATGCACCTAATAACCTAGTGTCAAAACTCTATAACGACCGTTCCATGCACTTTCATGTATGCTCGTCGTATGTCGCGAAGGCACAGCCGATCAAGTCATCGCAAGCTGTACTCATCGTACCGGCCCGTAATAACTATCAAAAAGATATTATCTTTGGGCAAATCGATCACCCCTTGCGCACGCTGTGGGATGAATCTGAAGACGAGGACCTCGCACCTTAGTTTTTACAGTACAGTCAAATCACAAAGCGTATGATGAGCAACATGGGGTATGACCTCACTCGCCCGGAAGGCCTGAATTACGGCCAAGGACGTAGGACGGTCATCCGACCTGCTTACGTACCTAAGGGAAAACCCTCAAATTACATCAACCGGACCCGGAGAGGTTTAGGCTACTCCTCTTCCTTATAGAATTTGTTCTGTTATGTCAATGAGGACTCCGACTATGCGCGTTCGAGGGATCAATCTTCGATAACCTCAGCATGGGACTCAGACATCAGCGTAAGAGACTTGTTCGATAGCCTTATAGTCAACATGGCCGCGATTGATCCCACCGAAATGGTAGGGGATGGACAGGTCCCGCTTTATGATGAGACATGGGACTGCCACGTCAATGCTCAGTGGAACAGTCGCTTCGAGCAACGTGAACCACCGACCGAAGACGAAATCCTCCAAGTGAACATGGGCGATGAGACGAACCCCAAGCCTATATTCATCAGTGTTAGTCTACCTCCTCATGAGAAAGAAGATCTCATTGCCCTCATACGGGAATACATTGATGTCTTCGCATGGAATTACGAGGATATGCTCGGCCTCGATCCACAGGTCGCCATGCATCGCCTCAACATCAGCTCAGACGCCAAACCAGTCAAGAAACAGCAAAGGCGGTTTCTTCCGCAAATCATGGAGGTGATTGAGGCCAAAGTGAAGAAACTGATCGAATCCGGTTTCATCAGAGAGGAACAGCACCACGACTAGGTAGCCAATATTGTTCCAGTCCTGAAGAAAAACGGTAAGATCCGCGTCTGCATTGACTTTAGGGACCTCAACGCTGCGTGCCCTAAGGACAAATTTCCTCTACCCATCACGGATGTCATCATTGATAACACGTGTAGATTTGAGAGGATGTCCTTCATGGATGGATTCTCAGGGTACAATCAAATCAAAATGCACCCCGAGGATGAAAAACACACTTCATTCAGGACTCCAATGGGGGTATACTGTTACACGGTCATGCCTTTCGGGCTCAAGAACACCGGTACTACCTACCAACATGCCATGAGCATGATCTTTTAAGACCATCTACGAAAGACTGTCGAATGTTATGTGGACGACTTGGTTGTAAAGAGTCGCTGTAAAGATGACCATCTCCAAGACTTGAGGGTGATGTTCGAACTCATGAGGACTCATCAACTCAAGATGAATCCTACGAAGTCATTCTTAGGGATGTCTAGCGGTAAATTTCTTGGTTTCGTCATTACGACGAAAGGAATCCGGATTGACCCAGACAAAGTACGAGCTATTCAAGAGCTCCGCCCGCCCCAAAATCATAAGGAACTGAGGGGTCTTCAAGGATGATTGGCTTACATCCGGAGGTTCATCTCGAATCTTTCGGGCAAGTGTCAACCCTTCTCCAAACTAATGAAGAAAGACACTTCCTTCGTGTGGGACAAGCCTTGCCAACGGGCCTTTGAGGAGATCAAAGCTTACCTCTCGAACCCGCCCGTCCTGGCAGCTCCAATCTCAGGAAAGCCATTCCTTATCTACATCAGGGCTATGGAGCATTCTCTAGGCGCCCTCTTGGCACAAAATAACGACGCTGGTCATGAGCAGGGTATCTACTACCTAAGTAGAACCTTACAAGGCGCCAAACAGTGATACCCAATGGTCGAAAAGGAGTGTTTGGCCTTAGTATTCGCCATCCAAAAGTTGCGACACTACTTGGTGGGCCAGACCATCCACGTCCTTTTCCGGATGAACCCCATCCGAGTTTTCATGACGCAGCCTGCGGTGTTAAACTGGCGTTTGGCCAGGTGGGCACTCCTATTGTCTCAGTATAACATTCACTTCATGCCACAAAAGTCAGTCAAAGGATAGGCTATCTGTGATCTTATGGCTAGTCATCCGCTAGGAGCAAAGACCGACCTATTCGAAGACTTGCCAGACGAACCCCCAAAGGTCAACACAACTTCTTCGTCGGAGGTTTGGCAAATGTTCTTCGACGGCGCGTCTCGCGTCGGCACAAGCGGCTCTATTATTGCAGGAGTGGGGGTAGTCCTCACTTCTCCACATAACCACGTATTACCCCGAGCCTTCTCTCTAACAGAACCATGCACCAACAACGTGGCTGAATACAACGCGCTATTGATTGGACTCGAGTTAGTAAGAGAGTTCGAGATAAGACATCTCGAAGCCTACGGTGACTCTCAGCTAATTGTCAAACAGATGACGGGGGAATATGAAGTAAGGAACAACGATCTAATCCTGCTTCACAAAGCAGCTACCAAGATAGTGGAGTCATTCGAGAGTTTCCGCATCGAGCATGTGCTCCATTCCAAGAATACGCATACGGACGCCCTCGCATCCTTGGCGGCTAACTTGCCCCAGCCACTAGAGACGACTCAATGGGTCACCGTGGCAAGCCGAAGACTCTTTCGAATAAAAGACGTTCCAGAAGCACACGCCACCAATCAAGTTTTGGATCAACCCGACCTGAAAGACTGGCGTCTCCCGATCATCGATTACGTCCTATACGATATGCTGCCCGAGGACACTAAGGAACGAGAGTACGTTCGGTGACGTGCCTCGAGGTTCTACTATGATTCGACCACCAAGACGTTGTATCGAAGGTCGTACGACAGCTTGTTACTTCGATGTCTTTCAAAGGCAGAAGCACAAGAAGCTCTGCGTGAAGCCCATGGCGGCACTTGCGGAGCTCACCAGCCCAGACCCAAACTTTAGGATCGTCTACGAAGGATGGGCTACTTTTGGCCTGGGATGGTTAGCGACGCGGTTGCTTACGCAAAACGCTGCCACGCATGCCAAATCCACGCAAATTACATGCATCAACCTCCCAAAGACCTACACCCGACAATGGTATCATGGCCTTTCGAAGCATGGGGAATGGATATTGTCGGGCTAATTTCCCCGTCGTCGGCAAGAGGCCATCGCTTCATCCTCACGATTACCGACTACTTCTCCAAATGGGCCGAAGCCGTCCCTTTAAGAGAAGTCAAGACCAATAACGTGATTAAGTTCATCAAACATCATGTCATATACCGATACGGTGTACCTCGACGTATCATCCATGACAACGGTACACAATTCGTTAGCCATACGTTCATCCGGTTTTGTGATAAATTCCGTATACAAAACCTTTCCTCCACAGCCTATAACCCTTCGGCGAATGGCTTGGCCGATGCCTTCAACAAAATAATCATTAAGATCTTAACCAAGCTAACTTCCAATAGCAAGAGCGATTGGAACGAAAAACTGGGTGAGAGCTTATCGGCTTATCTCACAACGGTTCGTACACCGACCGACAACACGCCTTACTCATTGGTATACAGCTGTGAGGCCGTGTTGCTATTAGAGATTCAAATTTCATCCCTCCGTGTCGCCCTGGTAGCAATCATCAACGGCACCTCGCAGAACTTGAAGCATTGGACGAGAAGCGACTGGAAGCTCAACAACACATTGAGTTCTATCAAGCCTGAATGGCCAAGGCTTTCGACAAGAAAGTCAAGCGTCGATCCTTCAAGGAGGGAGAATTGGTACTAATCGTTCGACGACCAATGATTCTCACCTCCAAGAAGAAGGGCAAATTTTAGTCCAAATGGGAAGGACCATTCGTGGTAGAGACGGTCTATTCGAATGGAGCTTATCCCCTCGTTAAACCGAATGGCGACAAGATCATGATGCCCATCAACGGCAAGTACTTGAAAAAGTACTACCCTTAGTTCCCCTCCAAACTCCCACGAGTGCATGAGTCTAAACTGGTCCTCACTCCCTCCATCCCTGAACGATTCGATTATCATATACGTCGTCCTCACAGACGGCGATAATTATCAAGGGCGGCTCAACAGGCGATATGTCCCAACTGTTCCCCCAGACAGCAACTCGCCAAATGGCAAGTCATAGTTGGGGTCTTCAGCTGGTCGCATGCACGAGCAACTGCTTTTTCTTTCAAGCTAAGTGTTACCCTCTCGATTTTGCCTGAGCTACAACGCGAAAGTCGGGGTTAACCCGACCCCACGCTACGAACAACCAAAAGCAGAAGAGGAGCCTAGCGACTAAGTCCTAGACAGACTCATCGAAGGTTCGCCACACTGTGAGAAATGGTATAACTCGCTCAACTCAGACGCCAAATGGCATAGGCGAATCCAACACAATGGTTATCATGGACTAACCAATAGTCCTAAGCAAAGATCAAACATAGAAAATAAAAAAAAGGGGCTGTGCATAAAAGCAATAAATAAACAAAAGCGTAATAGGCCATTCCAGGCCAAAATTACATATATAGAGTTTTTAAGCATCAGCAAGATTACAAAAAAGGAGTGTTCAGCAAGGGGAGCGACGCTTTACATCAACTTCAAGAGGCTAAAACTGATGATCTCCACCTTGACAGCAGCGAGCTCTGCTGCCTGTCTGGCTCGAGCCTTCGCCTCCTGCCTCTGCTGAAGCCCTCGCCATCCTCTTCCTCTTGGCGAAGAAGCCGGAGCGCCCCTGACACCGCTTCGGCAACGCGACCAAGCCTCGTCTTCTCGCGCTCGAGCTTCCGCAAGTTCGCCTCTCCCGCGAGGGACCCAGCATCCATGAAGAAAGCGGTGTCCATGTAGGCGTCCATCTCCACCAACACCGTACGATGTTGTCTGCGCAAGCGTGCGAGCTCGACCTCTTTCGCCTGAATGCGCCTCGCCAGATTCTCGCGCTCCAACATAACGCTCATCGCGAGAGGCGGTGGCTCGTCAGAAGCGTCAGCGTGCACCAACTCTTCCAAGCGATACAGCAAACATTGGAGCTCCCACTCACATCGCCGGGCCAGCTAACGATCGCCCACGCGACGGATCTCCTCCAGGCCTTCGGCCACGAGAAGGAGCACGTCGTCGTACCCCCTGACGCCTTGGCTGATCATAATAGCCGTGCGGCGAAGGTCCTCCTCCAACTTCTGGAGGAGAACAAGCGTCGGAGTAGGACCCACGGCGGTAGACCCCTGGGTCGACTCGGTCATAGCAGCCTGGGCCGCGTCGACACCAACGGCGCGTAGTGAGAAGAGCCGACACCTGCACCCTCGATGCACCAGAATTGGAGTTGGAGGCCATTGATCAGAGAGATTTTTTGTTAGAATTCTCTTCTGACGAATTTTTGTAAGCGTTAGGACTCTGCCGAAGAGACAACGGACACATTATATAGCCGAAAAATGAACGGCCAGGATTCACTGTCTTAAATGGATCGAACGACCCAGATCTCTAGCGGCGCTTCAGGTCCGACGCACATAAAAGCGTCACCATTGGGACTCCAAACCTACCGTTCGGATTGAGCGCGGAAGGCGAAGCATCCCGTCACTTCGCTATTAATGAGCACTAACACGCCCACAGCGCCTTAGCTGGCAAGCGTTGGGGTCCACGGGCAGACGCGTGGCACAAATCCGCCTACGTTCAAGTGTCTTGCTTGTAGCACAAATTCGCCAGCACTTGAGTTTTGCCTGCAGCATAAACTCGCATGCACTTGAGTTTCGTTTGTAGCGTAAACTCACTAACATTTGGGTTTAGCTTTCAATGCAAACTTGCCCACACGCAAGTTTCCCTCAACTCGCCACCAACTTAGGCCTCGCTTACAACACAAACTCGTCAGTTCGCCTGTGACGCAAATTCGTCCAGGCCTGAGCTTCACCTGCGGTGTGAAATCGCCGGTGGTTGAGTCTACCCAAGACACTGAATGACAACACAAGGAAATATGAAAAGGAATATGTGTACAACGAGAAAATGCAAACTTCATTAGATGCTTCTAGACAGTACATTTGAACAAAGTTATGACTTTACAATCAAGAGAGTCATAACATTACATCCGAGAAGCAAAATGTGAAACAGAACGTCTTGAATCTACTCCCATCCTACGGGTTCATTCTAGCAGTTTTAAAGATGCAAGCTTTGCTCTGACTGCGACTATCTTCTCTGCATGCATGGCACGAGATTTGGCTTCTGCCTCCTGCTAGACCCACGCCTCGAAAGAAGTGTTAGCAGTAGCATCCTCCTGAGGTAGTAGTAGAAGATTGCGCCTCTCTCTGGTGAGGTCGCCTTCCATTGTCTCGTTCTGAATGCGCAGGCCTGTCAAAACCGATTCCCCCTCTACAAGAGAGGCTTCACATCAGCTTCCGGACCTTCTCGCAGTAAAGTCTCTTGACTCGTCAGGCGTGACTCCAGAAAGAGTAGCCTCTGCACATAACGTGTGGCGAGCCGGCGTTCACCCAGCCGCCTGAGATCGGCCACACGATCTAGGAGGGACTGTTTGAAGCCATCATAGGTCCCCATGTCTAGACTAACGAGGAAAATTACCTGCTTCACGACGTTCTCAAATTCCTCAATGTGAGCCTGTATAGGCAAGGAATCTGAGGAAACAGGCTCTTGACCCGAAGCAAGTGCCGCGATGGGTGGAACCTCGAGACAAGGTTCGGCTCCAGGCTGAGGAACGGAGTCTGAGGCGGAGGAAGTAGCGGTACCCTCAGATTCATCATCGGAAATCAAAATGGGCTCGGCCGCACGCTCTTCGGTAGTCGGCACCTCTTCTTGAGCTGCATAACACAGTAACGACACAGGAAAGAGTTAGGCGAGAAGTACATACTCGACTTGCGACACTTTAACCGAATCTGACGGCTGAATTCGAAAACCACAACCATGATTCATCATCGAGCGAAGTACATGAAGCTGATGTCATACTGTCAAAATCACAATTGATGCGACCTGACGAACCCACACCGCCTTAGCTGGAAAGCACGAAGCTTCATCGGCGAACACATGGTTCACCTCCTGCCAAATTGAATTCCGCCTGAAGGAAGGGTTTCGCCTACAAAAACCTGGCTCGACCCCACAATACAAATTTCGCCTGAACGATTCCGGATAATACGACTCGTCCAGAGTTTTGAACCATCAATGGAATGGCCTCACTCAAACCCACGCCTCAAACGGCTAAGGGTTAGAGCAGAAATCTTAGCATTAAGCCTAAGAGAAACTACTCGATAACTCATCATACTGAGGGGAATAGTATGGCTAGCCCAATTCAAACGGTAATCGGTAAAGGCAAATCAAACCCGTTGATAGCTGAGGGTTTGCTAAAAATCCTAAAAGGAACCAAATACACTTGCTTCGCACCCGTTGATAGCTGAGGGTTTGCTAAAAATCCTAAAAGGAACCAAATACACTTGCTTCGCCAGGAACTTTTTTATTCAAAGTATTCCAGACCACACGCAAGTCGGTTTAAGTTTGAAAACTTTGAAGGGGGTTTTGTAGACGGTAAAAATTACCTTTGTAGACATACGAGAAATTCGCTTGCGAGCTGGAGTCGTCCACCGATCTTGAGGGTGGGGGGCTCACCTATTAGGCTGGACTCACCAGCACAAACCCAAACCGTACGGTTGCTAAATTCGCTCGCATTTGTTTATCACAGATCCGCCTGTATGATCGACTCACCCGCACGAGTCAAGATCGTCCAGATCCGCCTGTATGATCGACTTGCCCGCACGAGCCGAGAGTCAAATTCACCTATAAATAGTGTACCCGACAGCCGCTAAGCCGCGTACAGGGATGGGCCTTCCTACTTCCCACGACGTGAAGGGATGGAGCACAGTACTCCAGGCCCATCAAGTGGCCACTCATAGTACGAGCAACCAGGCAAATCCATGCAGTCGCTAAATCCGCCTGCACGCTCATGATTGAAGCTCACCTCGCCTGCACGAGTCAAGAGCTGAATCCGCCTACAAACGGCAAGCTGGCTAGACTTACTTGAGTACTTAATAGCCGCTACGCTGCGTACAGGGATGGGCCTTCCCACTTCCCGCACGACGTGAAGGGATAGAGAACAGTACTCCAAGCCCATCAAGTAGCCGCTCACGGTACGAGTTACCGGTCAGTCGCCAAGTCCGCCCGCAGAAAGCTCGCTTCGCCTGCACAAGTCAAGAGCTGAATCTGCCTGCAAACGAAAAGTCGGCTAGACCCACTCGAGTACTGGGTAGTCGTGATCCCACTCCTCACGACGTGAAGGGAAGGAGTACAGTACCCCGAACCCATCAAGCAGCCGCTCACAATACAAACCCAAGACATGGTCATATCCTATGATTCAAGGAGCGGCCGCATCGCCTCTCCTCTATTTAAGGACCTCTCCTGGCTACAGGAAAGGGGTTCGTTGGCTCATAGTTAATTGATTAATTCAATTAGCTAACTGAACCACTAGCTCTCGACTCTCAACAGAGTCGACGACAAGCTCTTTGCATAATCTTTGCACTGCAGCATCTTCTCCTAGTTTCGGGCCCTGATCACCGTCAAACTCGGAGACTCGAACTCCATCGATCCATGCTTCTACTACATACTGAAGCTCTCCAGCAACCTCGGTCGAATCGTCCAAGGGAAGCAGACTCGACGCGAGAACCGAGCGAAGCGTCCTATAGCTACCGAAAGTCCCCACATTAAACAAGGAGGGCATTCCCTCCGCTTCTGTTGTAATTTTCGATTTATTAGTTTGTAATAAGCTGTTCTTATAAATATAAACGAAATCCCTGCTTCGGGAGATCTGAAATTCACACCTACAACAGGAGACGGCGTATTTTAGCTTTGCACTGGATCCCTATTATCTGGTTTTGATTTGATTGGTGACAGGTTTGTCAGCTAGACTTGATTGAGCTGACTTCCTATTTTATTAGATTTGAATTTTGAATTTTGAATTTTAAATTTTGAAATTTGAATTGTAGTTAATTTAGTAGTTAATCAGTGAGAGATTTGAGGGATTTCCAAAATATTGTATCTTTTTTTTCTTCTTAAGGGACTGTTGTAATCAGGAGGGATTATTGAAGAATAAATAAAAATTATTTTGCTTAATTGAGGTGTGAAACCCTAGAAATTGCTTTCATTATTTTTTTCTCCAGCCGTCAAAGCTTTCTTTTCTTCCCCACGTAAACAGCCCTCCCCTCACAACCACACCATCCCTTCTGCAACCCCTCCGACTCCATCTCCTCGTCTTGCCTAGTATCGCCTCCCCACCTCCTCTTTCCACAACGCTCCAGCGCATCACTCAGCCCCGTACCGCCTCCACTACCTTCCCTACCTGCGCCTCCTCCCTCTCATCCCTCAGCCACCGAACCCAACTCCTCCACTTCCCCTACCCTCTCTCCGACGACCTACCAACGCCCTCAACCTTCCCCCACAAAATCCCGCTCCAACACCACCCCATGCCAGCACGTGACGCCTTCAACCCGCTGCCCATTCCCCTTCATCCCCCGACAGCCGCCACTCCATCCCGGTGTGGCCAGTTTCACCTCAAACAACTGTCGTCCCTTTCCTCCGCCTTCATACACTTCGAAACCGCAACAAACCCACAAACCCTCTGTCCTGATCATTGCGTGAGAACAACTAGTCACTACATCTCATCCACTTTGTCTACTTGCTCAAGGACAGAAAATCTGAACCTCAACAACCAGTGCTTCAACCTCAATTTTAACTTGTCTTCAGGTCCGTTTGTAGCTTAAACTGAAGATCAAAATTCAGAATCAACTGTTCAGATTGATTACAACAATGGTTAATTCAAAGGTTCGACGCCATCGTCCACTTCGACGTCGAGTTTAATGTCGCGTCCTCCTGCTGTCCGTGCCCTTCTGTCGCTCACATCGTCGCACCATCTCTAGAGTTCTTTGCATGAGTAGTTCCCCCGTAGAACCAGTTCAATCCGACGAAGGTTTGTTTTCTTTCGACCAGTTATTTTCAGAATCACTATTGCGTGCAAGTTGTTATCAATAACAATATCAATTGCGCTTGTGTTGTACTCAAATTGATTAGCGAGCGAGTGATTCTATTGCCAAGTATATTTGATAATCTAAATATTACAAGACAAACTGTATTAAGAAAACAAATCATATCATTTATTATCTGAATAATTTACAAAAGTCTGAACTTAGTACAATTGTAATTTTTGCTTAAAAGCCATCGTCAGCTCCATTTCTTCTTGAACTTCTTTCTTAGATCGATCGCTGATTTGGCGAAACATTGTTGTCGTTGATCTTTGTACCTGCATCATATTGTTTCGCATCAATTACAAAACTTGCAAGAGATGGTCTCAAACTCCTTGAGATCACTCAAAAAGGAACTCTCTTTTTATTTCTCAAGGCGTAAGATTTTTCTCTGAAAATCACCGCTCAAAGAGCTGCAAAAATCGCCGCAAAAAATGCTCTAGAGATCTCTCTGGGAACTCGCGTTTAAGTGGCAACCAGGGTTTCCTTTTTATAGGGAAACCTTAGATCAAAATAGACTAGGAATCTATTTTCTATGAGTTCGCCTGACTACGAAGCTCGCATGTATGACTTATGTTCGCCTGAACATAATCAAGCTTGCCTTAACTGCTTCGCCTGTACTTAGAGTTTTCCTTCACTTGGAGTTTGCCTGAACCTCCAAAGCTCACCTAATCTTCCAAGCTCGCCTGAACTTCTAAAGTTTGCCTGAACTGCAGGTTCGCCTTAATTGCAGGTTCGTCTGAACTTAGCTTCGAGCTTTACCTGAACTTCCAAGTTCACCTGATTTCTAAACTTAGAGAAATCTTTACTTTGCATGTTTTTTCAAAGGTTTGGGTCTACACTCGAAACCAACAATCTCCCACTTGGAAACCAAACCTCCGTCAACAAGCTCTCTTCAACTTAGCAAGCACCTTCTCCTACCTGGAGAATCTCTTTCTTAAATTTAATATCTTTCTCAGTGTGGCTCCGCCCTTATCTTCTACGTGTGAAGGCCAACTGAAGTTGCGCACAACTCCAGTTTCTGAATGGTCTGTCGTTGTCAACATATCTGTAGGATTTTGACTCCCTAAAATCTTCTTTAAAAGTAACTTCCCATCCTCCATCAGCGAGCATATGAAATGGTAATGTACATCGATATGCTTTGTTCTGGAATGATATATTAGGTTCTTAGCAAAGTGTATAACACTCTGGCTATCATAATAAATAACTCTGTTACCCCGTTTTAGACCCAACTCTTCCAGACGTCCGGTTAACCAAATTATCTCCATGCTAGATTCAGTTACTGCGACATACTCTGTCTCAGTTGTGGACAATGTTACTATCTTCTGTAAACATGAGACCCAGCTCACTGTTATCGACCCTAAGGTATAAACATACTATGTGGTACTTCGCCTCGTATCATGATCACTGATGAAATCTGTATCCATGTGTCCCTGTAGTACCAACTCCTTTCTCCAAAAATAGAGTGGCATATTTGTAGTCCATCTCAAGTATCGCAATATCTACTTCACGATCTCCTAATGCTGCTTCCCTGGGTTGCTTGCAAACCTGCTCACAACTCCCACAGCATGGGCAATATCCAGTCTCATGCAAACCATTGCATACATCAGACTACTAATGGCTGATGAATATGGTACTTTTCTCATGTGCTCCTCCTCTGCATCCGTCTTGGGTGATTGTTCCTCAGATAACCTAAATTGACTTCCAAAGAGCGTGCTAACGACCTTAGCATACTGCATGTTGAATTTTTAAAATACCTTCTTAATGTATTCAACCTGACTCAACTTTAACGTCCCTTCAACCACATTCCGACTAATTCACATATTAAGAATCTGCTTGGTTGCACCCAAATCTTTTATAGCAAACTCCTTTGCCAAATGCTTCTTTAACTTGTTTATCTTCTGTAAACATGATCCTCTAACTAACATGTCATCTACATACAACAATAATATGATATAGCTGGGCTTGAACCTATTAAAGTAGTAGCAATGATCTGAGTTATATATCTTTCATAGTCAATGCTCTACATGAAGTTATCGAACTTCTTGTACCACTGTCTTGGAGCATGTTTCAAATCATATGAGCTCTTCTTGAGCCTACACACCATCTCTTTATTTTCTTCATTAATGAAGCCAACAAGTTGATTCATGTAGATTTTTTTTATTCAAGTCACCATGAAGAAAGGCAGTCTTTACATCCAACGGCTCAAAGTAGAGATTTTCAGCAGCTACTAAGCTCAACACCATCTTGATAGTTGTAAGCTTCACTATGGGGGAAATATCTTTGTATAATCCACTCATTCTCTCTGTTGCAATCCTTTCACAACTAATCTGGCCTTGTATCTCTTATTTCCATCACTCTCCTGCTTAACTCGGTAAACCCACTTGTTATGTAAGACTTTCTTCTGTGCAGGTAGCTGGGCTAACCCTCATGTCTCGTTCTAGTGGAGAGAATCCATCTCTTCTTGCATTGCATGGCCTCCTCATAGTATTCTGGTTATTCGCTATCTGTCAAAAGCAAGTAATCAAGTGACGAAAGATATCTGGGATTTGGTTTGGATATCCTGGATGACCTCCTAAGCTCCTCGCTCTGGGTAGTCGTCTCTGCACCTGAAGTCTCCTTCGTTCTTCAATCAGAACTGACATTGTCTCCCTCATCTAGAAGTTCCTCCAATTCCATGTACTCGGATGCACCTACATCCTTAGTATTGCTCTCACTGCTTTGGTTATCCTTTGCATTGTTATTGTCCTTGTACATTACCTCTTCAATGAATATGACGTCTCGGCTCCTAATAATTTTTCCGTTCTTCTCATCCTACAGACGATATCAGAACTCATCAATATTATATCCAATGAATGTACACTTCTGAGGCTTAGCTTCTAGCTTGTCTCTAACATGATCACTGATATGAACATATGTAATACAACCAAAGACTCTCAAGTGTGAGAGATTAAACTTTTTGCCACTCCAAACCTCTTCTGGAATTCTGTAGTCCAGTGGGACTAAAGGCCCATGATTAGTTTAGTACATTGTTGTATGCACCGTATTTGACCTAAATGTCTTAGGTAGACCTACATATAGAAACATGCTCCTCATATGCTCTATCAATATTCTGTTCATTCTCTTTACAACATCGTTCTGTTGCGGTGTCTCTGGAGTAATCCTCTCTAAACGAATCCCATTTAGAGAAAAGAACTTCTTAACCTCCTCCAGCTCATATTCTCCATCATTGTCTGATCTCAGATACTTCACCTTCAGATTTGTCTCGTTCTCCACCATGGCTTTCCATTTCTTGAAGATTTCAAACACCTCCAACTTGTGTTTCACGAAGTATATCACACCTTCCTTGAGTGATCGTCGATAAAAATGACATAGTATATCGAACCGCCAAAAGAAGACACGATAGTTGGACCCCATAAATTTGTATGAACAAGCTCTAGCTTCTGATCTTTAGGTGGTCTTCCACTCTTCTGAAAGCTGACCCTCTTCTGCTTCCTGTAGATGCAATCTTCGCAAATACTAGCTTCAACTAAATCGATGCCGGTTAGATTTCCTTGAGAGTGTAGAATCTTCATATCCTTCTCGTTCATGTGTCCCAATCTATTATGCCACATATTTGCACTCTCCTTGCTAGCTACAATTACGAGGGTGTCACTACTATGTGAAGTTAGATAGAGTGTTCCGGTTTTGTTATCACGAGCAACTACTATAGTACCGTTGGAGATTTTCCACGAATCCCTGGTAAATGTTATCTTTTTGGCTATAAACCAATTTTTGGTTAAATCAATTAACTCTTTTACAGAGTTTTAAACTCTTTTTGAGTTTTTAAACTCAATAAGAGTTACTTTCAAACTTGCCACGCTAGTTCTCCATAACCTTAAGTCAAGAGGAAAATATCGTGTCCCCACGAGGTGAAGCGTTCGGATCGTCAACGAAAAGAAAACGCGACACGAATATTGAGGAAGACATTCCGTCGATCCCTTCTCTCTTTTGTAAATCGGGAAACTGATCGAGAGGAATTGTAATTTATTTTTCTAAGTTTGTTAGAGAGGGATTATATCGAGAATTATAATTCATTATTTTTCGAAAGTCTGTTAGAGAGAATAATACCAATTCAATTCTCCATTACTTCTTTCAATTTTCTCACCAAACAGCTTCCTATTAGTAGTGGTGTAGAATGAGGCTCCCAAATCAATAACACATGAATTGGAATCACTGTCCATAACAAGCATCAAGGTATCTTACACGATATGAGCCTCCTGCTTATTCGTATCCTTCTTTGGAGCTTTACAGACTAAAGATATATGACCCTCATGGATGCAGTTCCAACACTGCCCTCTGATAGGCCTCACCTTCGAGTTCGACCTCTTCTTCTTTAACTTTCATCAGTTCCTATTCTGGTTACCCTTATTTTGGCTTCTACCTCTCTGCTCGAGACTTAGGGCTAAACCTGAACCCTGTGATTCGTGCAATTTTCTCCTAACCTCCTCGGATAGAATCATACTAACAACCTCATTCAGCTTCAACTTCTCCTTCGCTACCGAGTTGCTGATTGCGGTCACGTAACCTGCCCAACTATTTGGCAACTATGATAGTATCAATAGGGCCTACACTTCGTCATCAAACGTGATGCCGACTGAGATGAGTTGATCAACAATCTTGTTGAACTCGTTGAGATGTATCGTGAAGGAAAATCCTTCTGCCATCTTGAGGTTGAAGAGCATTTTGACGAGATGCACCTTGTTTGAAGCTGACGGTTACTCATACATCTTTGTGAGTGCTTCCATAAGCCCTACCATCGTCTTCTCTTTTAATATATTATGTGTGACTGATTTTGTGAGCAACAATCGGATCTGCCCTAGAGCCTTTCGATCCAATATTTTCCTGTCCTCGTCGGTCTCATCCTTCTTCTTTCCTTTTGCTTTAAAGATCAACCAACGGTAAAGATCCTTTTGGTACAGATAGTCCTTCATTTGTGACTTCTAGTAGGCAAAGTCTGATCTGTCAAACCTCTCAATATTTGATTTGTCTTCTTCTACCATAGCTCTCACACAGATCTAATCCGAACAGAGCTCTGATACCAGTTGTTGGGGATTCATCCTGTCAACAACCTGTCAAATGAACTCTCTCGCGAAACGAGCCCTCTGGATCTTGTGTTGAAAGAAAGCAAGAAGAAATCATAGCAAATAAAAGAAAACTTTATAGTAAAAAATAGAAGATAGAACACGAAAATTTTAGCGAGGTTCGGCAACTTACCTACGTTCTCAGGAGCCACACAATAAAATTTCCTTTGAATATTAAAGAAGATTACAAACTTTACAAGAGATGATCTTAAACTCCTTGAGAACACTCAAAAAGGAACTCTCGTTTTATTTCTCAAGGCGCGAGATTTTTCTTTGAATAATCACCGCTCAAGGCACTGTAAAAATCGTCACAAAAAATAACACTCTGGAGATCGCGCTGGAAACTTGCGTTTAAGTGGTGGCGAGGGTTCCCTAATTATAGGAAAACCTTAGGTCAAAATAAATTAGGAATCTATTTTCTGCGAGTTCGCCTGACTACGAAGCTCGCCTGTATGACTTATGTTTGCCTGAACATACTCAAACTCGCCTGAACTGCTTCGCCCTGCACTTAGAGGTCGCCTGTACTTGGAGCTTGCCTACACTTGGAGCTCGCCTGCACCTCCAAAGCTCACCTAATCTTTCAAGTTCGCCTGAACTTCCAAAGTTCGCCCGAACTTCCAAAATTCGCCCGAACTTCGAAGGTTCGACCGAACTGCAAGTTCGCCTGAACTACAGGTTTGCCTGAACTCACCTTCGAACTTTGCCTGAACTTCCAAGTTCGCCTGATTTCTTAACTTAGACAAATCTTTACTTTGCATGCTTGTTTTAAGGTTTGGGTCTACACCCGAAACCAATAGGATTGACTGTAATCGCAAGATCAATGATGTGCAGATCAATGAGGTGGGCTGGATACATTTTTCTATCGGTCGCAATTGTGTCAATGAGGTGTTGTGCGATGTGATTGAGATGGATATTTATTACATGCTTTTTGGTAGGTCACGACAGTTTGATGTTGTGTCAGCTATAGGAGCAGAGATAATTCTTGTATCTTCAAAAAGGATGGACTTTGAATTGTACTCATGCCTCTTGCAGAAAAGGAGGCATCCATGACAGAGACTATTGTAAGAAAGAAACTTTTGGTGGTAGACAACGAGGTTTTAGCAGAAGACTTAAAGAAATCTGATAAGATATATGACATGGTTGTAATTAGAAAAGAAAAATCTACCCTTACTGAAATTCCTTCTAAGGTGCAAACACCCATTAGGTAGGAGATTAATGATGTTGATGGTGATTGTTGGAAATTCGTGCTAATTACATGCAAAATACGCAGTGGAATATTGTATGTACAAAAATACTAAGAATGTAGAGAGCATGAAAGTCACACCAGGACCATCTTAATTAAATCTAACACGATCCCTATAATAAAGAAAGAATCCAAGAGTTTTGAAATCATACTTTTGAAGCATGATTTGATGGTAGATCGAACAACCCCTTACTTGTTCTCCTTGTTGTAATAAACCTCATCGTAGCGGATCTTCAACGCTTCAAGAGAACAAAAATTTGAGGCTTCTTGAGACACAAGGCAAGATATCCACCGTGGGGTTCTCAAATCCTACTACTTCCTCTCAGTCAAAATTGCTAGAATTTTGTAATAGGTAGAGCTCTCTTATTCTCTTATGAAAAATCATTTTTTCATTAATTCTATAAGAAGAGAGAGAGAGAGAGAGAGAGAGAGAGAGCTCATATTTATAGAGAGAGATTTTTCATGACATCAATGATAATGATTCAACTTATGAGTCATGCAATGACTCATCTCATGAGTTATGCAATGAGTCATGAAAAATCAAAACCATGTGCTTAAAACTATGTTTCCAAACCATACCACTTAATGACTCATCTCATAACTCATTAATCATGGTATAATGAAATGTGTATTTCATAAATAAAAATACCACAATATTATAACTAATACGATATTTCATAAATACGATATTTGATATTTTTCTAATCTTTAACTAATAAGCCATCATATAACCATAAAACTAACTAGTTAACCAAAAAGTCAACCGGTCGACTAAAAGTTAACTTTATGGGAAAAACATTAGAATTCATTTCTTAAGCACATAGCATTCTGATTTTACCGATATATATATATCACTGTTTATGTGTATCCGGTGAAAATCATATATGCTTATCAATCATACATATTTACTCTATAATTTGTATTTCATAGGATTCAAGTATGCGTTTGGTGTGACTCTATGGCCCAACTAAATACTCGACAGTGGATCATATCCATAAGTACAACAGAGGTGCTAGCTACACATGAAAATTACCCGGGTACAAGTTATGATAAAGATCTGCAAGATGCTTACCTAATTTTATCAGGGACACTCAGTAATAATATTGTACATTCCGGTCTCTTCGTCAAACCATGTTAAATTATCGAACCTAGGGTATGGTAAACTATAAAACCCTAATAGCTTGATTAGTGTTTTTTGATATTAAACTCATAACCTATAAGATCAAACTGATACTATGTTTATCTTATTCACCTCGGCCAAGGATTTTCAGGCTATAGTTATATCAACCAATCTTATGACATCAACCCCCTATACTGGGAGAGACGAATCCCATCTTAGCATCTCAATATCTACTTATGTCTCAAGATGCACCCAACAAGAACCGTTATGTACAACTCAATGAAAATTGTGATTAGGTAAAAGTCTAAGTACAACTATACTGACATATAAGATATTACACCATGCCTCAGGTCAAAAGACTACTTTGTACTATATCACACGAGAACTTCTATTAGATAGTTAAGTATATTACCAACTAGATATTCTCGGTGAGTCGTTTAGTCAACTCATTCACTAATGAGTCACCTATATACTCTATCTTGATATCTCAGCATCAATGATCTAAGAGATGGATCATCGTCCTTCTAAAAGACAAATAAAGTATACACTAGTCTTTACCAAAGTGATGAAGTGATGATGTCCTATCTCAACACTTCATCGACTAGGAATATTTTAGAGTATACGTTAGCGACTAATCAGATCTCTTCTTCATTACGATCACTATCGAAATTCTTGTAGTCTAGTATCATTCTATGGACTTTATCTGTATTTAAAAAATACCAGATAAATATTAACCAAAATAGCATACTATCATTTCGAACAATGATGTTATATTCATAGAGAACCTGTTACAATATACAATTATTACCTACAGGGCACCTATATCTAACAATGATATAATCTTATGACATCAACCCCCTATACTGGGAGAGACGAATCCCATCTTAGCATCTCAATATCTACTTATGTCTCAAGATGCACCCAACAAGAACCGTTATGTACAACTCAATGAAAATTGTGATTAGGTAAAAGTCTAAGTACAACTATACTGACATATAAGATATTACACCATGCCTCAGGTCAAAAGACTACTTTGTACTATATCACACGAGAACTTCTATTAGATAGTTAAGTATATTACCAACTAGATATTCTCGGTGAGTCGTTTAGTCAACTCATTCACTAATGAGTCACCTATATACTCTATCTTGATATCTCAGCATCAATGATCTAAGAGATGGATCATCGTCCTTCTAAAAGACAAATAAAGTATACACTAGTCTTTACCAAAGTGATGAAGTGATGATGTCCTATCTCAACACTTCATCGACTAGGAATATTTTAGAGTATACGTTAGCGACTAATCAGATCTCTTCTTCATTACGATCACTATCGAAATTCTTGTAGTCTAGTATCATTCTATGGACTTTATCTGTATTTAAAAAATACCAGATAAATATTAACCAAAATAGCATACTATCATTTCGAACAATGATGTTATATTCATAGAGAACCTGTTACAATATACAATTATTACCTACAGGGCACCTATATCTAACAATGATATGATAGTGAAAATGGATATTGTGCATGATATTCTCAAAGAGATTGTGAGCGATATTGCACATATTGATGTTGTCCACATGGTGAAAAATGATAAAATAAATAGTGAGGCAACTGAGGATATGTGTGAGTTGCTTAGCGAAGGGCCCAAATAAAGAAGATGGAGTGCGAGAGAAATCCTTCTTTTAAAATAAAAAGCGTCAATGATTTCGTTAAGATTGAGATGAAACTTCAAGCACAGGAATATGAAAAACAAGGAAAATATATAGAGGATTCCAAATCATCCATGGATCCAGATGCCGTTAGTCACCTAAATATGATGTGGAAAGATTTATACACAAGTTTGATTAAGAAAAACCCCTACTCAAGGAGACAAAAGAACAATCGAAAAAAAATTAATGCTAAAAACAAGGCGGATGCTGATTGACGCAGGAGGAAAAAAATATTTATAGATGAAGCTACAATTCAAGCAAATATAAGCTTAGAGTCGAGCTTCTTTCAACAAGGAGAGATTGATGTAGGATGTTTAGAATGTTTGGACAATTTTGTGGACGAGTAGGTGAATCTCAACCTAAATGTGGATACATACGTATTATTGATTTTCGCAAAGAAACTATTCTATCTTCCAATCCAGAAGACGAATTCAAACATATTATATATGTAAATCGCCTATTCTGACAAGACAGAGCCAAATAGAATGTTAGATTTTTAAAATCTCATCAGTAATACCTAGTTTTGGCTAAAATCCAAAAATAATTGGTCTTGAGTTTATTTTTAGTAATAAGATTAGAGACAATTTAGATTAGGAAACAAAATCAATTTTGATTCAACTTAGACTAATTTGCTTCTTTTATCATATTGAGTCTTTTAGGTAGTTTTAAAATATTTCTTTCTTTTAGGAATCCTGTTTTTATTAAGAGAAGGCTATGTTTTTCTATTTAAAATGAATGATTGTAAACCTCATGGAATTAGCTAATTTCATTAATTCCTCTTTATTATATTCTCTTTGTGGATTCGAAGTTCTTCATGGATTTGAAGATCGTTCTTTATGGATTCAAAGAACAACCCTTGGTGGATTCAGATGTTTCTTACTTCGTGTTGCGTTAGTAATTTGTTTTTGAAGTTATCTGTGGTGGATTAGAATAATGCGTGAGTCAATAGGCTTGTATCACTTATAAATTGCTTCTTCATTGGTAGCTTGTTCTACTTTTGTGTCCACCATAAGTATTTTTCCTTACAGAGTTTGAAAGAACTGGTTGGAGAAAATTCAGTCATTTTAAATACAAGTTGATCGTGTAAATGGAATAAACATTATCATATCCCTTATCCATAATAGGCTAGTATACAAGTTAATAGTTCATTTAACTTAGCCTATTCTGATGTTTAGGGATTTTTTTTTTCGATTATATCATTTGAGTCATGTGTCCTAGCATATTTGACAATATATCTATCAATTTGTCGGTTAATCATCCATCTCATCACTTTGGCTAGACCTAATCCCTACCTAAATTGAATAGATGTGAAATACACCTAACAAAAACTCCCAAATCACCCCGTTTTATATTTAGCAGGACAAAAGTGGTCCTATATTATATATTGTAGGGCGAAAGTGTTGACGTGATCAGTAACCATATGTCAGAGAAAACTAAAATACAAATTATTTGATGAATACCAAGTAGCATGAATGATCTACACGAGGTATTAAAACCAGTCATATGCAGAACACAGTTGTACCTTAAATCTCGCTGGCTCGTGTAATTCAAATATTAATGTGTCACCAAGTTCCAGTTTATGGGCCACCGCAAAATGTCCCCAGCCACCACTGAAAGCAGTGCTATGATTGATGTAGTTGACTGGGTGCTCCAAACCCTGCTCATCTTCTAATATAATTTTCATATCATGAGCGGGGAGGTTATCCTTGCAGAATTGTACAGGAATGCTCTAAACATAAAAATAGAAAATTTCAGATGTAGGCGTCAAAATTTTTTTGATGTAATGCATTTAAATTGTTTGAGTTATTTGTAACTTACAAACCAAAAGCTGCCAGAAATATGTGATAAGGCCATTGATTTAATGAATGATGGGTTGCAAGATCTCAAACTTCTCTGAAATAACTGTGCTCTCTCTTCGGCAAGTTCACGTTGTTCAGAAGATGGTGTTCGCCCCGCATATGTTTTTTTACTGGTGTTCCTGTTAGAATGATGATCACAGTGCTGGCAGAATTAGGGCGCAAAACACAGGCAGCCATAAAACTTAGGTGATTGATTAACTATTCTCGTTATCAAATGATACCTCTTGCCGTTACTTTGACTTCCTCTGTCAGTGACCTGCAATAATTTTTTAACACTTCAATAGTCAAGCTTGCTTTCGAGACAAACATAGAAAAAAATTTGATCTTGAAGTAGAAGCACTATATCCATAGAACAGTAATTATGATAAGCTTAAGCAGTTAGAGAACTTTTGCTTTTGACAGTTACCCGACCTCCATTCACTCCATAATGACCTCATTGTGAACGTGAACAGCGCAAGACACGAATAGTGCGAGACGTGAACAGTTTCTCGGCGCTGTTCGCCCTAGACAGTGAACAGTGTCTTGGCACTGTTCGCCCGAGAGCGGGTTTTGGGCTTTTTTCAAATCGGTTTTGGCCATGTTTTCTTGGTATATAAATAGGAACTCGTTCCTAGGGTTTTATGCGGCGGTTTTTTAGAGAAAATGAGAGTTTTTTTCAGATCTGAAAGGTGAGATCTTGAGAAGAGAAAAAGAGAGAATTTGGAGCGATTGTAAAAGAAAGAGGTCATCTTTTCTTGGGAAAAATTAAAACCTCATCTCTTTGCGACGAGCTTGTGGGTTGTACAAGTCGTCAGTGATCTCTATCATAGTGGAATCTCCCTTCACCCCTCCCCATGGACGTAGGCAAGTTTGTCGAACCACATAAATCTCGTATCTCACTTATTGTATTGGCTATTGCTTGTGTTTATTAGTTCTCTCGATATTCAGACCTAGATCTGATATTGGAAAGAATGTATATCTCACATTGCTGAGATATTTTACTTTTGTTCTTGTTTTCGTTAGAACATTGAGATTGGCTTGTGTTTTGTGAAAACAAAAGCCAAGGCTTTCTCTCAAGGCGATTCGTTTCCGCGGCGGGGTAGGCGTATCAGCCCCCTAACAATTGTATCAGAGCCCCTTGATCAGATTGGTGGTGGTAGAACTTCTAATTTGATGTGGTGCTTGGTTACTGTGTGGTACACACAAGGTGTTTTTTTATTAAAATTCCTGAGAGAAACGGATTTAACTAAGACAAGCGGAGAATAAAGTCTACCAGTAAATCGGTCAAAGTGGGAAAGTATGAGATTAAAAAGTTCAATGGGAAGAATGATTTTTCCTATTAGAGGATGCAAATGAAAAACTCGTTGATTTTACAGAAATTGCATAAGACTTTGGTTGGAAAAGAAAAGAAGCACAAAGATATGTCTGATAAGGATTGGGAAGAGTTAGATCTCGAAGCACGAGCGTCGATTATCCTATGCATTGAGAGAGAAGTAGATTTCTTGGTGGATGGAGAGAAAATGAATGGGGGTGTGTGGTCAAAGTTAGAGAATATCTTCATGAAGAAGAGTCTAACAAATCGGATCTACTTAAAATCAAAATTGTATACTTAGAAAATGGAGGAAGGATCATCAATCCGGGAATACATCAACAAGTTCGATAGGATCATATCGGATTTGAAGGATATCGATGTGACAGTAGAATACGAGGATCAAACACTTTTTCTACTTTATTCTTTACCGAAGTCTTATGAGAACCTGGTACAAACATTAATGCTTGTAGATGACAATTTAAAGAAGGAAGAGACTAGAATGACGCTTCTAACAGATGATCTTTGAAAAATTACAACTAGTGATATGGCTACTAGTTGTAACAAGGAGCAAGCACAGGGATTGTTTGTAAGAGAGGAAGGGGCAATGTGCGAGGAAAAGGTAAGGGAGGAAAGTCTAGATCAAAATCGAGACCTATTGTAGGAAGAGTGTGTTTCAAATACGGTGGCATTGGGCATTTCAAGGTTAACTGTCCTAATAAGAGACTAGGTGGGAAGAAGAACAACAATAAAACCGAGAGAAGAGAAGGTAAGAAAGAGGCAAGCTACGTCTCGGAGGAATAGAGCGAAATAATGCTACACCGTTACGTGTGATGAAGATACCTCCGGTAAGTAGATTCTTGATTCGGGTTACTCTTACCATATGTGTCCAAATAGAAAGTGGTTAACTGCCTATAGGAGCATTGATGGTGGAACCGTATTGATGGGGAATAACCACGCTTGTAAAACAGTGGGGCTTGGTGATATCAAAATCAAAATGCATGATGGAGGGGTCAGAACCCTGATGGATGTGAGTCATATTCCTTACTTACGGAAGAATCTTATTTCAGTTGGTGTTTTGGACTCCGATGGTTGTAAGATAGTTACAGAGAACGGAGTAAAGAAGGTTGTTTGAGGTTTCTTAGTAGTGATGAAGGGCATTCGCCCCGGTAATCTATATACTCTCTCGGGTACGATAGTGACAAAAGTTGCAGCGGCTGGAACTGATGAAAATGATGGAGACCCATGTGAACACACTCGATTATGACATAGGCGGCTTGGGCACATGTCAGACAAGGGTCTAGATCTGCTTAGTAAGAAAGGTTTGCTGAAGAACATGAAGAAATCTTGCATGGATTTTTGTGAGGATATTGTGTGTACGGAAAGACGCACAGGGTCCAGTTCTTGAAAAGCAAGCACAAGAGCAGAGGTATATTAGACTATATGTATAGAGATGTTTGGGGTCCACCTCCGACAATTTTCAAGGGTTATTCCAAATATTTTGTCTTGTTTATAGATGAATATTCTAGGTATGCTTGGATTTATTTTTTTAAGCATAAAAATGAGGTATTAGAGACATTCAAGAAGTAGAAAGCAATGGTTGAGAATAGAACATGTAAGAAATTGAAGATACTGAGATCTGATAATGGTATAGAGTATACATATGGTGCTGTCAAGAAGTTTATGATCAGGGTATTGCTCGCCACTAGACAGTCAAGTCAACACCATAGCAGAATGGAGTCGCAGAGAAACTGAACCGTATATTACGGGAGAAAGTAAAGAGTATCCGATCATATGCTGGTTTGGGCAAAGAATGGTGGACAGAAGCGGTTACTATAGCTTGCTATATAGTGAACCGATCTCCACATTTAACATTGGATGATGATGTACCCTATAGGATATGGTCAGATTAACATGCAAATTACAATAGGCTTAGTATTTTTGGATGTACAGTCTACTATCACGTCAACGAGGGAAAGCTTGACGCGAGGACCAATAAAGCAATATTCTTGGGGTATGCAAAGAACGTAAAAGGCAGTCGCCTTTGGTGTGCAAAAGATTCCAAGTTTGTGATCAGCAGAGATGTTAACTTTGATGAGAAATCTATGATAGATTTATCAAAAGCTAGGACGCTAGAGGATGATGGTGTTGATACTGTTGGGACTTCAAAGTCCCAAGTGATTGAAATAGAACCTAAATACCAACCAGGTTCTAGTCATGTTCAAAATAAGGATCATGAAGATAATGAACTTGAACATGAGGAGGTTCAGCAACAAAATGTACAGGTATTATAACAACAATAGCTCGAAGATAATTTGTCTTCTATTAGGCCAAGGCGAGCATACAAGCAGGTTCAGAAGCTGGGGTCAAATCAGTCTCTGAAGCACTATGGACAGGTAAATTTGGTTGAATACGTACTATCGGTGAAGGATGATGAGCCGGTCACCTTCAAAGAAGCTATTCAGGATAGGGATAGTGTGAGTTGGTTGGTTGCGATAGAGGAAGATATGAAATCTATCCAGAAGAACCAAACATGGGAGGTGTCCTATTGTCCATAGTGAGAAAAACAATTGATTGTAAGTGGGTATACAAAAGAAAGGAGGATCCTTCTGAGCTTGACGGTATAAGGTACAAGGTTAGACTAGTGGCTAAGGGGTTTGTACAAAGAGAGGGTGTGGATTACAATAAAAAAAATTTTCTCCAGTGATGAAACACACTTCTATTTGGGTGTTATTGAGTATTGTTGCTCATGCTGATCTTGAGCTAGAACAACTCGATGTCAAAACGGCTTTCTCGCACGAAAACTTAGAGGAGGAAATCTATATGCATCAACCTGAGGGTTACAAGGTTGAGATAAGGAGAATCATGTATGTCAATTCAGAAAATCACTTTATGGATTGAAGCAATCTCCTCGACAGTGGTACAAACAATTTGACTCCTTCATGCTAAAGCATGGGTTCTCCAGAAGCAATTATGAATGTTGTGTCTATATTCGTAAGCTTCATGGAGGTGATTATATCTATCTTTTTTTGTTTGTGGATGACATGTTTATTTCTTCGAGAAGCAAAGTGGAGATAGATAGGTTAAAATCTCAACTTGGTAAAGAGTTCGAGATGAAGGACATGGGCGCTGCTAAGAAAATACTAGGTATGGAGATTAGAAGAGGGCAGGCACATCAGTGATTGTTCTTGAGTAAGAAGGGCTACATTGAGCGGGTAATCGCAAGGTTTGGAATGCAAAGTGCTAAGTCAATGGTGACTCCATTGGCCTCATACTTCAGGCTCTCAGATAAACAATATCCAACTACAATGGAAGAAAATACACACATAGAGCGTGTACCTTATGCTAGTACAGTTGATAGTTTGATGTACCTAATGATGTGTACACGTTCATATATTTCACAGGCGGTGAGTGTTGTCAGTAGGTTCATGGAGAATCCGGAAAAGGCACATTGGGAAGCAGTGAAATAGGTCCTGAGGTACTTGAATGGTACTGCAGATACGGGTCTGTGCTTTGGTGAATATATGTGTCAGATTGATGGGTTTGTGGACTCAGATTATATGGGCGATCTAGACAGACGATGCTCTACTACTGGTTATGTAGTCAGAATACATGGTGCTCCAGTTAGTTGGTGATCGATGTTATAGACTACAGTATCACTTTTTAGTACAGAGGCTGAGTACATAATCATGGCAGAGGGAGTGAAACAAGCATTATGGTTGTGGGGTCTTCTAGATAATTTAGGGGTTGGGCAGGATTGTGTGAACTTATGATGTGATAGTCAGAGTGTGATTCATTTGTCTAAGAATCAAGTTCAACATGCTCATACCAAGCATATCAACGTCAGGTATAATTTTGTAAGGGATGTCATAGATGAATGTTATATTTTCTCTCATGAAGGTGCATACAAATGAAAATCCCGTAGACATATTGACCAATGTGGTGACAGACCAATGTGGTGACATGTAGCAAGTTTCAGCATAATTTGGACTTGTTTCATATCAGCCAGTGTTGATCTGCCCAAGAGGGCATGGCCCTTTGGGACGGTGATGGGGTGAGGAGGAGACTATTCAGAACTATGGTTAGCTTGATCCCTATCAGAGGGTACGTATGCAGCCATGGTATAATGGTGCAGCTGGTTTGGCGTCTGGTTTTAGACTGGTTTGACATTCAGATCTCTCTGGTGATGTTCGTGGTGTTTCTTCTGGTGTTCGTCTAACATTTAAGGTTTATCAAATGATGTACAAGGTGAAGAATTGTGAACATGAACAGTGCGAGATAGTGAACAGTGTCTCGACACTGTTCACCCGAGACAGTGAACAGTTTCTCTTCACTGTTCACCCAAGAGCGGGTTTTAGGCTTTTTTCAAATCGGTTTTGGCCATGTTTTCTTGGTATAAATAGGAACTTTGTTCCTGGGGTTTTGTGCGGAGTTTCTTCAGAGAAAATGAGTGTTTTTTAAGATTTGAAAGGTGAGATATTGAGGAGATAAAAAGAGAGAGAACTTGGAGCGATTGTACAAGAAAGAGATCATTTTTTCTTGGGAAAAATCGAAGCCTCATATCTTTAGGATTAGCTTGTGGGTTGTACAAGTCGTCATTGTTCTCCAACATAGTGGAATCTCCCTTCACCTATCCCCGTGAATGTAGGCAAGTTTGTCGAACCACGTAAATATCATGTCTCACTTATTGCATTAGCTATTGCTTGTGTTGGTTGGTTCCCTCGATATTCTGACCTAGATCTGATATTGGGAAGGGTGTATATCTCACATTGCTGAGATATTTCACTTCAGTTCTTGTTTTGGTTATCGAAACTGGAACATTGAGATTGACTTGTGTTTTGTGAAAACAAAAGCCAAAGCTTTCTCTTGAGGTGATTCGCTTCCATGACGAGGTGGGTGTATGGGCCCCCAACATCATTGTAAATCACTAAGCTATAATATACTATAGAGATGAATCAGAAAAAGGGGCCTACACAAAGGAAAAGAGAGAAAATCTGAAAGTACGATTGCGGAGATCAGATTTGAACTGTATATTAGTGTTGGTGGTACTAAATTTCTTTGAACTCATTGTTAAAAGAAAGAAAGTTCTATGTTCTCATTGATTATGAAGATGAAAGTAACAACTCATACTTATACATTTATAGAATCTATATGAAAATAAAACTCTAATAGAAAAGGAAACATATAGAAAGAGAACAATATTATAGCAGCAAAGCCTGGCTCGCCAAGAAAAAAAAAATTAAATAATTTACGCCTAGTGGTCCCTTTGTCATATCAACATAAAAGTGTGATCTCAGCCATATATCTACACAAAAAGCGTGGTGATAATGGATTCAATCATTCCAACAGGTGAAGAAAAGTAGTAGAGAGGGGAAAATAATGTGGAGAATAAGAATCTTAGGAGGTGACGCCAAAATGAAAGGTACTTCGCAAGCAACAAAGAGCAAAAGTCTCTGCAAAGGATGTCAGTACAAAAAGATTTTCATATGAGATAAAAGATCGTGCTATATATGTAATAGTACAAAAGTCAATGTTGGTTTAAGATTATAATTAATGATATTCAAAGAAGACAAGAGTGCGTCCAAGAGGTTCATCCATGGGTTTGACGATAACACATTTTGGTTGCCAGATAAAGACGCGCGCACATAGCACATACGTAGCTATGTGAAAACAAAATATAATTAATTTGATGGTAGAGCCCATCGGTGAGGGGTAATTATTTAGCAAAATAGTCAAAATTTACAAAATAGTCCATTTTTGCTAATTATTTAGCAAAATAGACCGTTTTGTTAAATAATTAGCAAAATAGACCTCTTATTGGCTAACAGGCCAAAAAGAGGTCTATTTTGCAAAACAGCTCAGAAAACATACGGGACTAGTAGTCCCGTATGTTTTAATCACGGATTAGTGAACTCAGAAAATTTCACAAAACATTGAGATGAACTCAGAAAACATACGGGACTACTAGTCCCGTATGTTTTCTAAGTCACTAATCCGTGATTAAGTTGGCTCTAAACATACGGGACTAGTAGTCCCGTATGTTTTCTGAGTCTTATTTTTTAAAATCGACCTCTTTTTTTTAAAAGAGGTCTATTTTGCTAATCATTTAGCAAAACGGTCTATTTTGCTAAATAATTAGCAAAAACGGACTATTTGACAAATTTTCCCGTAATTGAATGCTTGCGGTCGAATTTGTCGAAATGGTATGTGAGGGTGATACAATAACAGAGTCCATGGCTCATGCAGAAAGAAACCAAAACCAGGAAGAAAGCAACCCACATCAAAATAAAAATACAAATGTCCCTTCATCACCACTGAAAGATTAAGGCCACAGCCATGTTGAAATACAGAAGAGTTTCAGATTGAAGCAGATAGTGAGTTTAGAGCCAAGATGGAAGCCGCAGAGGTCGCTATTGTCGAATCTCCTGAGTCATGATGTTGAAGCCGAGGTAGAATCCAACAAGAGGATGCATGGAGATGAAGTTTTTCCCCTCGGCAGACTAATGATTAGTACATTATAGAGATCCTTAGGATTAAAACTTGCTCTAATATTATAGTCTCTGTCGCTATGTCAGAACTCTGAAGTTGTGATGAGTTAAGAATTATAATTTTATACACTATATAATATGCGCCTACAGGTTGAGAAGTAAGTCATGTAATGAGATTTTTAAGCCATTTTAAAAATTTATAGCCAGCAAGATATGATTCTGGATTGCTCCGTTACCATTATCAAAAGGTCATTGCCACTGCATCAAAACTCTAAAATTATGGTGAATGTTATTTTTTTTAAATGTATATTCTAACATGGTCCGACATGTTGAGGATTACAATTTTATACCCTAACATGCCTCTACTAGTTAAGGGCCCTTTCATAGGCTAAAATCTGGAATAATCGAGCTGTATCTTTTTTTAACCAACTTTAGAAATTTGTTGCCAATAAGATTTAATCTACTATTCGAATAGCATCTTAATGTTAGTGTAAGTGTAGACCCAAAGCTGAAGCCGAAGCTGGAATCAAGAAGATGAAGCAAAACGAAGGAAACAGGAAAACTACAGTACGGTCGACCGCAGTGCTCTCGGTGGTCGACCGCGATGGTGGTTGGTACGGTCGACCACGCCTGGACTCTGAAGTTGAGTTGATCTCTGGACTTTTCACGGTCAACCTCGACTGGTTCGGCGGTCGACCGCGAGTCGAGCTGGCAGTTTTCTAATCTGTTTTGAATTCTGTTTGGGCTGGGATTCATATATATACCTATATGTTTTTAGGGCTAATTAAGGACGTGAAAAACCATCAGAAGAGAAAAGAAAAGAGAGAGAATCTCAGAGAGGTTAATCCCTTGTTTGAGTGCTTGTATTCCTTCTTCAATTAATCAAAAAGATTGTGTGGTGTGGCTCCCAAGGATGTAGGCATGTTGCCGAAACTCGTTAAATTCGTATGTTCTCTATTGTTCTTATTTCTGTAAGTTTTTATCTTTGATTTGTAATGAATTCCTTTCTTACTCAACTTTCTAATAAGGTCTGGAAGGGCAATGTTTCGATTTGATTGTTTTAAATCCCCAATAACTGGTATTAGAGCTTCGTTCAACAATTTGTGAGAAAGCTATGGCAGAGGAAATCAAATCTAAGATTGAAAAGTTTGACGGTTCAGACTTCGCCTACTGAAAGTCACAGATGGAGAACTATCTGTACCAGAACGACTTGTATCGCCCGTTGATGGGCAAGGATAAGGGACAGAAGAAAGAGGAGTCAGACGATGATTGGGAGATATTAGATAGAAAGGCTCCAGGGCAAATCCAGCTATCGCTCACCAAGATAGTAGCCCACAATATCTTGAAGAAGAAGACGATAGTAGGGCTTATGAAAGTGCTCGCAAAGATGTACGAGCAACCGTCTGTAGCAAACAAGGTGCATCTGGTAAAAACTCTTTTCAACCTCAAGATGGCTGAAGAACGGTCCTTCACGATGCAATTTAGCAAGTTCAACACGATTGTTGATCAGCGATGGCAGAAGAACGATCCTTCACGATGCACCTCAGCGAGTTCAACATGATTGTTGATCAGCTTATCTCTGTAAACATCACGTCAAATAATGAAGTACAAGCCCTTTTATTACTATCACAGTTACCGGATAGTTGGGCAGGTTGTGTGACGGCAATCAGCAAGGGGGGAAGGAAAAATTGAAGCTGAGTGAGTTGATCAATATGATTCTATCCGAAGAGGTTAGAAGTAAATCATCCGAATCAGAAGGTTCTGGTTTAGCTCTAAACTTCGAGCAGAGAGGCAGAAGCCAGAAAAAATGGAACCAGAACAAGAATCGATCGAAGTCAGTGAAGAAGAGGTCAAACTCGAAGGTTAGGCCTATCAAAGAAAAGTGTTGGAACTGCGACTAGGAGGACCATATGTCTTCAGTCTATAAGAGTCCAAAGAAGGATGCGGGTGAACAGGAGGCTCATCGATTTAGGAGCCTCTTTCCATGCGACTGCTAATAAGAAGCTTCTTCAAAATTATGTAGCACGGAACATTGAAAAAGTGTATTTGGGGGATAATGATCCCTGTAATATTGTTGGAAAGGACGATGTGCAGATTTAGATGAAGGGCTCTAAGTGGAACTTGAAGAAAGTGTGACACGTAATTAAGATGAGAGGAATCTTATTTCGGTAGGACAGCTTGGAACAGAAGGCTATGTTTCGACATACACGATGGATTCATGGAAAATCTCTAATGGTACGATGATAGTTGTCCGAGATAACAAATTAAGGACTTTCTACCTTATCTCACATACGAGTGACACCTCGCAATTATAGCTGGTAAAAAGAGTACAGATCTGTGACACAACAGGCTAGGACACATGAGCGAGAAGGGGATAAAGATCTTACATTCACAAGGAAAGCTAACCGGGATCGACTCCGTGGAAGTCATGGTTTGTGAAAACTACATCTTTGAAAAGCAGAAGAGGATTAGTTTCCAGAAGGATGGAAGGCCACCTAAGGTTCAGAAGCTAGAGTTGATTCATATAGATGTATAGGGTCCAGTCAGTGTGTCTTCTTTTGACGGTTCGAGATACTATATCATCTTTATCAACGATCACTCGAGGAAGGTGTGTGTTTACTTCATGAAGCACAAGCTAGAGGTGTTCGATGTGTTCAAGAAGTAGAAGGCCATGGTGGAGAACGAGACAGATCTGAAGGTGAAGTGTCTGAGATCTGACAATGGTAGAGAATATGAACTGGAGGAATTCAAGAGGTTTTGTGCTAGAAATGATATTCGCTTAGAGAGGACTACTCCAGGGACGCCGCAGCAGAACGACATTACAGAGAGGACGAACAAGATCTTGACGAAGCGTGCCAGGAGCATGCGATTATATGCAGGTCTACCTAAGATATTTTGGGTGGATGCGGTGCATACGACAGCTTACCTTATTAATCACGTCCATCAGTTCCATTGGATTTTAGGATTCTAGAAGAGGTTTGGAATAGAAAGAAGATAAATCTCTCACACTTGCGAGAATTTGGTTGCGTGGCTTATGTTCATATCAATAACCATGTCAAGGATAAGCTAGAGGCTAAGTCACAGAATTACATATTCTTTAGATACGATATTGATGAGTTTGGATATCGTCTTTGGGATGAGAAGAACAGGATTATCATCAGGAACCGAGACGTCATATTTGATGAGGATGTGATGTACAAGGATAGAGAAAATGCGAAGAATAGCCAAAGTAATAGGAGCAGTACTTCAGATGCAGGTGGATCCGAGTACATGTATTTAAAGGAACTTTCAGATAGGGGTAATGATGTTTGTTCTGACCATAGAACGGAGGAGGCTCCAGGTGCAGAAGCAACTACTTAGGACATAAAACTTAGGAGATCATCCAGGGTACCCAAACCGAATCCTAGATATCTTTCATCTCTTAATTACTTATTGTTGACAGATAATGGTGAACTAGAATGCTATGAGGAGACAATGTAAGTGAGTGAATATCAGCAATGGGAGTATGCGATGTAGGAGGAGATGGATTCTCCACTCACTAATGAGACATAGGAATTAACCTAACTACCTGCACAGAAAAACGCATTTCATAACAAATGAGTCTACCGGGTCAAGCAAGAGAGTGATGGAAGCAGGAGGTTTAAGGCCAGATTAGTTGTAAAGGGGTTCCAGCAGCGGGAATGAGTGGACTACACGAAGATATTTTTCCCTGTTGTAAAGTTCACAACCATCAGGGTGGTATTGAGCTTGGTGGCTGCAGAAAACATCTTCCTTGAGCAGTTAGTTATGAAGACTGTCTTTTTTCATGATGACTTAGATGAAGAAATCTATATGAAGTAACCTATTGGCTTCATTAAAGAATGAAAGGAAGAGATGGTGTGCAAGCTCAAGAAGAGGTTATATGGTTTGAAACAGGCTCCGAGACAGTGGTACAAGATGTTTGATAAATTTATGCTAAACAATGGCTACAGAAGATGCAATTCGGATCATTGTTGCTATTTCAAGAGGTTCGAGTCTAGCTTTATTATATTGTTATTATATGTTAATGAAATGTTAGTAGCAGGACCATGTTTAGAGGAGATAAAAAGTTTAAAGAAACAGCTGACAAAGCAGTTTGCAATGAAGGATATGGGTGTAGCAAAGCAGATTCTAAGGATGCGAATCAGTAGGGATGAAGCTGAAGGGACGTTAAGGTTAAGCCAAGCTGAATATATCGAGAAGGTACTTCAAAGGTTCAATATGCAGAATGCTAAGGCTATTAGCACATCTCTTGGAAGCCAGTTCAAGTTATCTGAGGTTCAATATGTAGGGTACCATATTCTTCGGCCATTAGGAGTTTCATGTACACGATGGTTTGCACGAGGCCGGACATTGCCCATGCAGTGGGAGTTGTGAGCAGGTTTACAACCAATCCTTGGAAACAACATTGGGAGGTCGTGTAGTGGATATTGCGGTACTTGAGAGGGATAACTAACAAACCAATATGTTTCAGGAGGAAGAAGATGGTGCTGTAGGGATACGTGGATGCGGGCTTCGCCGGTGATCATGATACGAGGCATACCACCATGGGGTATGTTTATATCTTAGCATCAACAACAGTGAGCTGGGTCTTATGTCTGCAAAACTTTATGACTTTATTTGCAACCGAGGCTGAATATGTCACGGTGACTAAAGCAAACAAGGAGATGATCTAGTTGAACGGGTGCTTGGAAGAGTTGGATATGAAGCTGTAGGCTGTCTAAAAATCACAATGGATAGCTGATCCTCATTAAGCTCTAACAATGAAAGTTACAATCAGACAACTTTCTTATTACCTACAGAAAGCTACAATCGAGGGACGCCCTTATGGACCATGAAGTCTGCCTGCTGGATCTATCCAGAAATGGGTAGATCTGGAAAGGCTTTTCTTAGCCAGATTCTTCGAAGATGACACAGAAGTCTCGGTCCCTACCCTTCTCGCCATGAAGCAAAAGAAGGGGGAATCTATTAAGGCTTATGTGAAGAGGTTTCGCAGCATGGCATTGCGATACCCATCAGGTATGACTCAATCAACTTTAGTTGAAACTTGCAGGCACAACCTGCAGACTCAGCTCCTCGCTCAGATGGGAGTAGCAAAATGTCGCTCTTGGAGATAGTTAGTTTCGCAAGGGGAGCAAGCTGAAGAGATTGTCGCTCGGGTCAAAGCTGAAGAAGAGCCACAACCCAAGCCGCAGCAGCAACGCAATCAGAACAACGCCCAGCGGTCTAAGGGAAAAGAGACTTTAGCAGCTGACTACACGCAAGTACCACCGCCTACTAAGCAAGGCAAGACACCCAATCAGCAAAGAGCGCCCAAGCAGTATTCATTCAAAGAAGAGCATGTGGACACTCTGTTCCAACTACTTCGGAAGAACAATAAATTGCAGCTCCCTAAAATCAGAAAACCAGATGAAGCAGGGAAGGTAGATGACCCCAATTACTGTCACTATCATAGGTTCTTGGGACATCCTACTAGAAAGTGCTATGTCTTCAAAGACATCTTGCAAAATTTGGTGAACGCTAACGTACTCACTCTGAAGCCAGAACAGAAGACTGTATCCACTAACCTGATTACGGTCCAATTCGGTGACTTTCCCCCTGTAGCTGCTGCAGACGGTGTCATTCCCATCCATAAAGGGGAAATGCACTTGAAAAACACCGACTTACACAATCAGAAGGGCAGGGGGTTGGTACCCCTCACTATCCCAAAAGGAGAGATCATGTGGGTCCATCCGGACCTAATTGAAGATCAGCAATGGACAAATACTGCGTTCAAGCAGAAAAGAAGCAAGGCTAAGTCATCCAACGTGATTAGCCCCTCTGTTGATGAGAATAATGACCATCTCAAACCTCTTACCGACTCAGAAGAAGAGAGAATCGTCCTAGCTGCGTACCCAGAAGGCAACCCCGGTACCCGGTCGGGGAAAGCTTATTTGAGGAATTATGACCAGAATGCTCAAGAAGCTGAAGAACAGCCCCAAGACGCTGGGGGTTCTGTGCCAAAGAAGCCGGCTGATAAAGGGAAACAAAAAGAGCTCCGGTTCAACAAAAATCTTCACCAAGATCTTGGCGAAACCAGCGCCCCTTACCAATTTAATGTGATGGCACAGTTGGCCAACATACCAGCCATGATCACCTTATATGAGCTCTTGAAGTTGTCCAAAACCACCAGAGAAGCTCTGATTGAAGGTTTGAAGAACACGGAGAGCTTCATCACTCAAGTTGCTCTAATTCCTGAAGCGTCTGAAGATCAGTCCTGCCTGCAATGTATACAAGCAGCCAGGAGCCTGCCCTGCATATCATTCGCTCCGGAAGATATGCAAGTGAAACATAAACATGACAGACCCTTGTACTACACAGGATACATCGGGTCATCAGAAATCAGCCATGTTCAGGTTGATCCAGGTTCGACACTCAACATCATGCCATATAGAGTCATGCAAGTTTTAGGGATTCCCATGCATCGGTTGCATGCTACCCAAACTACTATCTTCAGGTTCAATGCTAACAGCACTCGGCCCATAGGAAAGATCAAACTCAGATGTCAGATCGGAGATCTCAGATCCGAAGTGACTTGTTACATCATAGATGCGGACACGTCCTATAATCTGTTATTAGGACGACCATGGATTCATGCAAATCGCATTGTCCCATCCACCCTACATCAAGTTATGAAGTATGTCAATGATGAAGACGAAGTTCGAACCCTGATTGCGGAGAAATACCCCTTCAGAGGAGTGGAAAACTTCCATACCGATTCAGTCTTCTACTCAGAATCGTAAGAGGAAGAAGATGTCGACAGCGGTAATGAGGCAGACGTTGAATCGGATCCGGAAGGGAATTGTCCATGGGAGTTGAACTTTAATGTAATTGGTTCAGTCGAGAACAATAATAATGTACCGAGTGAGGGCGAGTGGTGCATTAATGAAGATTTTATTTTGGCGTACTTGTCTGGTGAATCTTTTAACGTTGGACAAATAAAGAATGATCATAATGCAGGTACCAACTCGTGGCACGCGTTGTGTGCAGAGGCATGTCTTACACTGCCAATTAAGTCATCCTTCGTTTCCGATGAAGAAGTAGAAGATGCACAAAAGGCTTTCTTCGAAGTCTCGTCTAAAAAGAAAGGGCAAAAGCCAATCCATCTCGGTAAAGTTAAACCCACATCACTCCGACGGGGAAGCTCGGAAGAAGATGATGGAGTTCCTCAATTTCATTACCATGAACCGAATTCTATACATTTAATGAAACGAATGGGGTATAACTTTAATGAAAAGCAAGGTTTAAACTTTGGGAGAGGAAGGCGAACACCGATTCGGATGTCTCTCACCCCCCGAAGGAAAACCTCCGGACTATTATCAAAAAACCGAAAGAGGCGTGGGCTATGTTACAACCCCATCAGCCTCAGAAAATGAAGTCAGTAATTACCTGCGTCAGGACCATTCATCCGGAACATCTTCTTGGGAATCCGACGTCAGTGTTGGGCCTTTCTTTAAAAGCCTAACTGTGAACATAGTTTCAATTAGTCATCTAGATGAAGACGCAGAGGGTGATGAAGGATTAATCGAATCAACCGACGACCCTTGGATCAAACGCCTCAACATCTTGTGGGATATGTGCTTTGAACAGCGCGAACCACCCACTGAAGATAAAGTGATCCAGGTCAACATGGGAGATGAATCTAACCCTAAACCTATCTTTATAGCCGAAGACTTATCATCATCCAAAAAAGAGGACCTTATATCTCTCATCCGAGAATATATAGATGTCTTTGCTTGGAATTATGAAGATATGCCTGGTCTTGACCCAAAAGTGGCCATGCATTGTCTCAACATCGATCCGAATGCCAAACCCGTTAAACAACAGCAACGCCGGTTTCGTCCAGAGATCATGGAATCAATTGAGTCAGAAATTAAAAAAGCTCATAGACTCAGGTTTTGTTAGGGAAGAGCAACATCCTGACTGGGTGGCCAACATCGTCCCGGTGCCTAAGAAAAACGGTAAGGTCCGGATATGCATTGACTTTCGCTATCTTAACACAGCTCGTCCAAAAGATGAGTTTTCGCTTCCTATCACCGACGTTATGATCGATAACACCTGTGGATATGAAAGGATGTCTTTCATGGACGGGTTTTCCGGGTACAATCAGATCAAGATGCACCCAGAAGACGAAAAGCATACCGCTTTTAGAACACCACTGGGGGTATATTGCTATACAGTGATGCCATTCGGCCTGAAAAACGCAGGTGCAACTTATCAACGTGCAATGAATGTCATCTTTTACGAGCACCTACGTAAGAAGATCGAGTGCTATGTTGACGATATAGCAGTAAAAAGCCAACATAAAGGTGATCATCTTACAGACTTGAAGACAATGTTCGATATCATGCGAGCACATCAATTGAAGATGAACCGACTTGAAGACAATGTTCGATATCATGCGAGCACATCAATTGAAGATGAACCCGACAAAATCATTCCTCAGAGTATCAAGCAGAAAATTTCTGGGATTTATCGTTACCTCCAAGGGAATTTCTCTTGACTTGGAGAAAGTGCGTGCTAAGGAAGCGGCTACTATCAAACGAAAGACCCTCCAATTCTATTATGATGCAGTCTCTCAAACCCTATACCGCAAATCACATGACGGAGTTTTGCTTCGATGTCTCTCCTGGAAGGAAGCAAAAGAGGCCCTTAAGGAAGCTCACGACGGAATATGCGGAGCTCATCAGCCTGGAGCTAAATTAGGCGATCGTCTCCGACGAATCGGTTATTATTGGCCGAGGATGTTCGCAGACGCGGTCGACTATGCTAAACACTGTCACGAATGTCAAATTCATGGGGACTTTATCCATCAAGCGCCGGGTAATCTGCATCCTACATCTGCAACTTGGCCATTTGAAATGTGGGGCATGGATATTGTGGGACCAATTTCTCCTCCGACTTCCAAAGGACACCGGTTCATTTTGGCCGTAACCGATTATTTCTCCAAGTGGGCGGAGGCAATCCCGTTAAGAGAAGTCAAGACAAAGAATGTGATCAAGTTCGTTAAACATCACGTCATCTATCGCTTTGGAGTCCCGAGACGAATAGTTCACGACAACGGGACACAGTTCGTTAGTTTTGGATTTCAGAGATTCTGTGATAAATTTCGCTTCCAAAGTGTTGCATCTACAGCGTATTATCCGCCAGCAAATGGTCTTGCAGAAGCTTTTAACAAAACTATCGTGAAGCTTCTCAAAAAGTTTGTCTCCAAGAGTCGACGAGATTGGGATGAAAGACTCGGCGAATGTTTGTGGGCCTACCGCACAACAGTGAGGACCCCTACAAGAGCTACGCTGTTCTCTTTGGTATATGGCTGTGAAGCCGTACTGCCATTAGAAATCCAAATCCCTTCTTTAAGAGTCGCTGTCACAACCGGACTGACAGATGAAGAGAAACACCAACGACGTTCGCAAGAACTTGAAGCTTTAGACGACAAACGACTTCAAGCTCAGCAACAGATTGAACTATATCAAGCCCGCATCTCTAAAGCCTACAACAAAAAGGTCAAGGAGCGGATTTTCAAGAAAGGCGATTTGGTTTTGGCTAATCGACGTCCTATGGTGATGACCCATAAAACCAAAGGGAAGTTTAATCCTAAGTGGGAAGGACCCTTTGTGGTAGAGACAGTCTATTCCAACGGAGCTTATCGTCTTATCAATAAAAAAAGCGACAGACTCATGATGCCAATTAATGGAAAATTTCTCAAGAAATATTACCCATAAGCTCCAAGTCTCTTAAGCTTCGCTGGGGGTTGCTCATCAAATGTTTGTATGAACAAATAAGTTCTCCTACTTTGTATGTCGTCAAGTTAACATTACACCTCTGACGATCTAAGTTGTCGAGAAATATTATAATAAAGAAAATTTCCTAAGTTGTTGGATTGATTTGGTTCAGTAGAAAAGTATTAACAACCTAAGAGGCGTACCCAAGGTTGGAGGAAAGAACATTTAGCTTCCTCGAACGCAAGTTCTATAACTGCATTTTGAATCTCCCGAACGCAAGTTTCAACCCTGCGTTCTTGGTTCCTATAAAGGGGCATACCCACGTTGAATGCGTTCAAGCACAGAATTTCAACCAACAACGAAGAAACTTTCAGAAATTACCCTAACAACGGCAAAGGGGATCCTCAGCAAATTGGAACGCATCAAATTTCTCTGAACGCAAGTCTTCCAAATGCAACCTAAGTCTCAGAGTTGCGGTCAGACCTGTTTGGACGCAAAGATAAGACCATGCGGTTGTTTTTATAAGCCTGCGTTCAAATCAGTCAAACACAAGGGGGTAGTTTTCAAAAATTCTCATACCACAAAAGAGACTATATCATTACAGAAGATGTTCACAATTCATCACAGGCAAGAGTAATAATTGTTGCGGAAATATCAAAAGTTATTACAAGCCAAAAAACATTACAAAAGTATTCAAAGAGAAAAAGATGCGAGGCGGGCTTTAGCCTTGGCTATACGCTCAGAATGCTTAACGCGGATTTCTGCCTCAGCCTTCACCCTCAACTCTTCAGCAGTGGCAGCATCAGCACCAGCTCCTGAGCGCAAGGCTTGGAGAGCCTCCTCTATCTCAGGCTTCAAGTCAGCATTCTGTAACTTCTCCAAGGTTTCCACACTACCTGAGAAGAAGTACACCTTCTCGGCACAGTGATATGCCCAGCTGCGGTTGACACGTTTAAACAAGCGCATCACCTCCATGAACGAGTCCTGGAATTCTGAAAATAGGGCCCATCCTTGCTTAGAAATAAGGTATGCTTGCTTTACCATGTTTTCTAGAAGCTCAGTGAGGAAGTTCACACTTTCGAAATCTGGGGTAAAGACCTTTCCAGGGGGGACCATAGCGAGAGGGGTAATCAAAGGAACGTCCCCTTGGAGCGGTTCTTCTTCATCATCAGATATGATGAGGGGATCAGCAGCAGAAACCCCACATTACAGCCAAATGAGAAGCAAAGTCAATAAAATAAGTAAATGCAAACGCAGTGGTCTAAGCATGCGTCAAGATCAGCTTGAACGCAAGGAAGCTAGACCCGCGTTGAATCGCTATGAACACAAGACTTCTTCCTGCGTTCAAGATTAAGGGATCAACCCCTCATCTTATCAATAAACACGGAAGTTCTCTTCCGCATTCAAGATCAAAAAACGTATGAATGTTGTTCGTATCTAAAATGAACAAATCTTATCAATAAACATAGAAACTTCTCTGTGTGTTCAACGTCAAGGGTTTGATTCTTCATTATTACAATGGACACAGGAAGTTCTTTCAGGATCCAAAGTCAAAAAGATGAACAGTTTTCATCAAGAGACATGCAAATTCTTTTCCGTGTGTTCAAGATTGAAAAGACGAATTTTATTCGTCATCATCAACCAGAATTCATCTAAAAATTTTCAAGAAAACCCATTGACAAAAAAAAGCTTAAGCGAAGAAGACAGCAAGACTTACCTCGATGACCAGGCGTCGGAGGCATCGACGATGGTCCGGAGGTGGACCCAAAAGCATCCTTCGACGGCGGTGGAAAGTGCGCCATCTGGTCGTCATCGCTTGAGTAAGACTTCTTGGAAGCCATGGTCAGAAGACAAAGCAAAATGGTGGAAGAAGTAACGAGAAGAAACTCGTTTGGGAGTTCAAGAAAGAAGCTTAAACGTTAAAGCCTCTTGACATGACTAATCAGCCCTATTTATAAATAATTAATGATGGTGTAGAGTTCCAAGACTCCCGCTGATAGAGGCCTCTTCGTCATCATTATGACCGCTTGGGCTTCCGATTAGACGCGGGACAAAGCCCTGCGTCCATAAAGCCAGACTAGACGCAATGGTCTGGAGATGCGTTCTTCTAATAATGCGCAGCTCAATTAAAGAGCATGAACGCAGGGGGTACCCCTGTTTCTAGAATCGGATTTTTGGAAAATATGCTGCTTGAGTTTAAAATTTCTGCAGAATTTAAACAAAATAGTAGACAAAGTCTTTCCAATGCCAACATTAAACTCATGATGAGTTTCATTCCTACAGAATTTGAACTCTATCTTCCTCAAAGTTGCTCCGATCGCAACATTTCTAGCTTATCGACTCTCGTCAATAGAGCGATAGGTCCTCAAAGTTGCTCCGATCGCAACACTTCTAGCTTATCGACTCTCGTCAATAGAGCGATAGGTCCTCAAAGTTGCTCTGATCACAACACTTCTAGCTTATCAACTCTTGTCAATAGAGCGATAGGTCCTCAAAGTTGCTCCGATTGCAACACGTCTAACTTATCGACTCTCGTCAATAGAGCGATAGGTCCTCAAAGTTACCCTGAACGCAACACGTCTAACTTATAAACTCTCGTCAATAGAGCGATAGGTCCTCAAAGTTGCCCTGAACGCAACACGTCTAACTTATCGACTCTCGTCAATAGAGCGATAGACCCTCAAAGTTGCTCCGATCGCAACACCTTCCACTTGTCGACTCTTAACAATAGGGCGACGGGATCGCAAAGTGTGCCACGTTAATATTACATTCCTGGCACTTACAAGATTCTTCCAGTATTTAAGACAAAAGCACAATACAGGAGGAATAAATAGTTGTTGTCGTAATATCAAACTGGTATTTCATAGTTTCATGTCAAAACATGATATGAAAAAGAAACAATGAAAAGCCAAAAGGCAGCACTATCCTTATTCAAGAGAAAACAAGGTGACCTAATGTTTTCAGCGAAAGTTATTTCCATTGCAGATTCCATTAAAACTTCGATCGTTTACAAAGAATTACAATGAAAATAAAAGAAAATACAACTCTCGAGAAAATAACACAGAAATTGTTTATCAACTCCTGCTTTTGTGGGACTTTGCATGTGCCGGGAACGCTTTAGTTCGTGGACCACCGATTCGTAGATCGAGAGGTTGTTTAGGGATCTCTCCTTCGTTTATCGAAGTAAAGATTTAAAAACGAATATCTTATCGATGTAAGATGTTCGTTCTTCCAAAGATCAAGTCTGATCTTAGATCTCTAGGATTCACCAAATGATGTTTGTCAAAGGGTGAAAATTCTCTCTTTCTTTCTCAAAATCACCAAAGACTCAAGCCTCTTCTGCTCCAAAAATACTCTCTGTCCTTTATTTCGTGTGTAGGGAGGTATTTATAGGGATCTCAGTGCACCACAATTGAAACGGGGGCAAAATAACCGACCTGATGTTTTCTCTTTGGCCGCTGCAGTCTACACTGCCGCGGCTATTGGCGCGGCAGTATAGGCTGCCGCGGCCAAAGAGACAGTTATCAGCACGTTCCATCGTGCTTAAAACCGTTCTCCCACGACCTTTAACTACTTTTTTCGTGGTTTAACTGCTTGTCCATGTCAGCACACGTTCTATTTCTGATATTCCGCCACGTGGACTTCAAAAAAATCATCGGATAACTGCCTCACAACTGCCACAACACCTCTCATAATAGCCGCGACACCATAGGCTGCCGCGCCCTAGCCCCGGCACCTTGGACTGTCGCGCCTTGGCCGCGGCACCATTGGCTGCCGCGCCTTGACCGCGGCACCCTGGACTGCCGCGCCTTAGCCGCGGCACCTTGTCCTGCCGCGCTGCGTTGTGTTGCCTGACGATGTGTATATTGTTCCTCCATGTTGTTTCGAGTGGTACTTGTATGTCTGTAAATATTTTTTTAACGCCTACAGATACCCCCTCCAAAGTATCTCAGACTCATCATTTTTTGAGAGGAGTTTGGGACACTTTGGATATGATAAGCTTTTCTTGTAATTTCTCCAGTGCTTTGTTGGGGAAGTCACGTAGAATGGTCTGCGAATGGCTTCAATTCTTGACTTCTTCATCTTTTAGCTTATTCAGTGCTTTGTAGAATAGCTAAGATTCCCCCGGTGTTGCGTTTATCGTGTGACCGTTGTCGAAGTCTTGAATCAGAACCGTTGTTGAAAATTGGGGAAATAGTTTATACTCATATACTCTATTGGAGTGTTCAGGGAATAGTGTAACCTCATATACCCATTGGGATGTTCAAGGAGATGCAGTTTATACTCATATACTCATCGGAGTGTTCGGGTATATGTTGCAAATACAGCGGGAGACGTATGTGTTCAAATACCCAAGGATCGTTGTATATACATGATATTCTTGCGCGACAAAGTGTATCACGATCATGTCAGTTGCCGCGACGGCACAGAGTGTCGCGCTAGTGCGCGACGACGTAGAGTGCCGCGCTAAAGCGCGACAGCATCGAGTGCCGCGTAGCGCTCGGCCAATCGGGTTATAAGGCCGATGTTGGGTCTTTTTAGGGTCACTTTTACCCGCTTCTCTGTGTTCGAAATCCCCTCAAATTCTCTTCCGTACCCTATATAAGGTAACCCTTGGCTCTTCTTCTCTTCACCTTTTCGGATCTTAGCGATTTTCTCCCAACAAGACCTAGGGTTTCACAGTCTTTCCTCAGATCTTGAAATTCCCTTTGCTGTGTTCATCTTTCGGATCTATTCCCCTCTATTCTCAGGTAGAACCGAACCCATCCCTTGCTGTTGGGTTAGTTTTGCTTTTTTTTTTTGATTTGAAATCTCATCTCTAAACCCTAATTTTCTTTGGTCCTAGGTTGATTTCACCATGTCGCCTAAGAAAACCCGTGCTTCGAAGGGAAAGTCTGCAGCTCAGGCGTCAGAGGAGGCGGAGGCTGCTGTCCCTTCATTCGGAGGTGAATTTTTTAACTCTCCTCTGTTCAAAATTACTGTTTTCTGCTTGTATAACCTCGTTTGCCCCCTTTGAGGGGCATCCGGGAAGAGTTGACATCCTCCATCGAGGGGATTGACGCTTCAAAACACATATCTTGTTCAATCAAGACATGTACCACAGCCAAGGTGCGAGTTTTGTCGAACTCGTGTCTTGTCGAAATCAAGGGGCCGCTGTTTAGTTACCGCGGCAGTACGTGCTGCCGCGGCTGAACGCGGCAACATACCCTGCCGCGGTAACGCACGACAGTAAATGGTGTCGCGGTCACTTAGAGCGGGGCTTTGTTCTGTTTAGCCTCTTTTACACAACTGTTTTCTAACTTTTCTTTGTAGTCCCTTTTCCCTCTGTGGCCTTCTCTGATAGAGAGGACCCAGGCCAGAGTGGTACTCTTCACGCCTCCTTTCGCGGCGACTTTCTGGTTAGAGAGGCCCGCCAATTTAGCGAAGATCGTGATAATAATATTCCGGAGTTGATTCGCGAGGGAGGCCGTCGTACCCTGCGTGCTTTGCTGACCGACTCACTCTTAACTCCAACTAGAGATTCTACCGAACCGTTGAAGAAGCCTGACTATCTGTTCAGAGATTCGATAAAGATCCAGACAATCTCTGCCGTGGCTCTGAAGTTTGGCTGAATGAGCATGAAGGTGCTTTTCTATTTCTTCCTCCATTCCCTCGTCAATATTCAATTCTGCAATTAAGGAATCTTGCTGTTTCGAGAAAAATGGCGTGGCATCTAACAGAGGATCATGAGCATATCCATTGTGGATTTATTAGCAAGGATGTCAGCGCTCCTGGCTCCACCGGCAGGCATAATGTCCGTGGCCTTCACCCAGGGATATTTGGACCAGATAGCGGGCCCCAGAACGAACTGATGATAAGGGCCAATACTGTAAAGAATAGGCTCATTCGGGTTGGCCGAGAACTCCCCATTCCAAAATTTAGATGTTATGGATGGGCTCATTCTCTTCCCGACAAATGGTGGGCTAGGATGACCAAGTATGTACTCAATCGTTGGGATCAAGAGTTAAGGAATTTGGGATTATATGCTCCGATCCGAGCCAGCATGCATGACCTTCCAGTCAGCGTAGATCATTTCCTTGCCTTGTTCGAGTCCTATATTCCGGAGACCAACACATTTCTTACTAAGTATGGGGAGTTAGGGCTTCCGCTCCACGAAATGATGCAAGTATCTGGACTGCCATTGGGGAACACTCCTTATCAAGAATATTTTCCCAACAATCGTCAGCTCATGAAGATGAAGAAGGCTGGCTCTCCTGCTTATGACATACTCTGGGAATTAACTTGTCACTATCAAATAGCGATAGCCAAGATTAAAGTAAAGAGTAAGAAGGCAGCTCGAGTCAGTTTAAAACAGTTCGCTGACTATTTGTTTCAGAATCTCGAGAGCCCGACCGGTGAAGCTGTCTGCGAATCACCGATTCTGACCCCTTCGGACGTTAACAGGCTGATTACGAAGATTAATGCCCAATCTTATAGAACCGAGTCATCTGAAGGCGGTTTTCTTAAGGGCACTAAATTCAGCACTTTCTTATGGCAAGCCACCAAGAGAATGAAGCCTGCGACTCTTCTTTCTGGTTATCTGGCCATATGGCTAAAGAAATGTGTAGTGCCGCATCAGTCTTCCGAGGCGCTTCCTCTTGAGGTTCTTCTTCCCGCCGTGCAATTAGCTGTTGGGGGTAGGTTATCCTTACTCTCCGCTATGATCGCTGACCTCCATAGCGGTTTGCGTAACCTATCTACCACTTTTACCAAAGTGGGTGCTGAGCCTTCAACTAAAATTCCATTGTCGAGCGTCGAACTGCCGTACACATATTTAATGGCGTGGCTAGTTCTCCATCGAGCGGACATGATGTCAGCACCTGACGCGTCTGATCCAGAAATCCCCTTGTTGCAGCTCTTAGAAGGATGTAAGTGGTTATATCCTTCCCGACCGTGGATTGACCGAGTGAGGCAGTTCAAGAATGCCAAGTGCTCAGAATTTTACAAGTGTTTCCCTCAGTTTTATGGTGCCTATAATGATACACTCATTGACGAGGAAATGCCTGGAGCTAACAGGACTTCTCTCGACGTGGGTAGCTTCCATTGGCTCATGAACATTCGCCCAGGCTATAATGTTTTTCGGTCAAGGAACCTTTGCAGGATTGAGCCTTATTTTCCTTGCCGTTTTGCGCGACAATTTGGCTACGATCAACTATACATCGGGAATCCCAACAAATGGTTGATAACCTGTGGGAGCCTCATTGATGGAGTACGAGCCTGGTTATGGAATGTTGCCGGCTGTACCGGAGCTCAATTTAGTCTGCCTGTTGCTGAGCCTGAACTCCGCACGACCTTTGTTTATTGCCGGTGGATTTTAGCCGCCAATACTCCTCTTGCGAAGAAGAAGCTTTCCGAACTGGAATCCGAGGCCGTGGTTCAGAGAATTGTATCAAGAAAAGGAAAGGAACCTGCTACATCTTCCCGCAAAGGAAAACAGGTAGCTGATTCCGAAGAAAGTGACGACGCAAAGGAAAACAGGTAGCTGATTCCGAAGAAAGTGACGACTTTGAAACATCCAGTGAAGAGGATGAGAATAGAGATGAAGCAGAGGCTGATGTCCCTCTGTCTCCCGTGGCTTACAGGACTCGTCGAGCTTCTTCACCCAAATCACCCGGTGCTCCTTCTAAGGGTATTAGAATGAAGGAAAAGAACATTCCCCTATCATCCTCCAATAAGATGACCGTGAGATGGCCTGCTCAGGAGGAAGAGACAGAAGAATAAGAAGAGGAGGTTGTCCCACTCCTTAGCAGGAAAAGATCTCGGCCTACTGCTCCTTCTGAGGTTCAACCTCAGCCAGCTCAAGGAACCGAATTGCGTACCAAGTTTAGATATGAGAGCTCTGAGGTTCCTCGGGATTCTCGTGCCTCGAAGAGGATTAAGAAGACGGCTCATCGGCAACGCCAACTTTCTCCGTTATTTGAGGAGAAGTTCACTCAGGATCTTCCAGTCGATGAAAGGGGTAAAATCTTATTTTTATCTCCTTTTCGTTATCTTATCTTTGAATATAGCATCGTGTTTATCCTTTTACCGTTGCAGCTGAGCCAGAAGAGGAAGGGGAAATCGTGCCTGAACCTTCTTCTCCGAGTTTAATGGACGTTGATGAACCCAGTTTCACTGAACAAGTACACAAGGTTATGAATGAAGAACCCCTTGACATGGACATTGCCTCTCCTCCAGCTACCACATCGACATCGACCTCACCAACTGCCGACGCATGTACAGATGTTTTCTCATTTGGGGGGCATTTTCGGAAGATAAGTGAATCGGAACGTGTTCCTCTCCTACTAACTTGTGCACTTTATCTTCTTTTAGTTAAACTAAGGGAGGTGAGTGCAGATAGTAGCGCTGCTGACCCCGCAATTGTTATTGAAGGTAACCTTATTTTGTTTGCTTTGATTCTTTCATATTTCTTGCATATATGTTGACGGATTCTTCTGCTTAATAGACCTTCCTGTCAACGAACCGAAAGACATAGAACTTACCCATGATATGGGTATCGGAGATTTCGATGAGCGAGACTTCGATCTTGACATTTCTGAAGATGTACACCAGGAGATCTCCGATATATTATCGACTCCGGTTCCATCCGCTACTGCAGGACCAACTACGCGAGTTGATTCAGCTGAAGTAGGTGCATCAAAAGGTATACCCTTTTAGACTCCAGTTTTCAGCTGTAGTTTCATCTTTTATTGTTCTTGGGGGACTGAAATAAGAATTTTACATGTAGGACCAACCAATGAAGTTGATGCGTCTACCGTCATCGGTGAATGTGATCAACCTGAAGGTTTGGGTTTCTTACTTCTGGCAAGTCCTCCAGCTGAAGTTGAACCACCAGCCACTGCTCCTTCGACTTCTGCTATTGTCGAGGCTGAACCTGTTGTGCCTTCTGCTCCGACTCCAGTGGATCATGAAGTAGGAGGGTCGAAGGCTACAGTGGAAGAGCAACCTCCTGCTACTTCGGCTCAACTTGCTCCTGCTACTTCAGCTCGACTTGGTACGTCTTATCTAATTGTGCTTCACAGTTAGATTAATACTTGCGGAGTGTTTATTCATTCTTTTCTCATTGACAGAACTTGCTCCTCAAGATCTTGGCGACTTAGACCCGAAGTCGTCAAAAATTGTAATTGAACAACAGCTTGATGTAATGAATCCACCGCCCAGCATTACCTCTACACAAACTTCGGATGTCGTGGAGCAGGTCTCAGCCTCGACAAGTCAAGGTAATCACACTTTGAATTTGGGATAATTCTACTCATTGCCGTATGCGAACGTGTATATTTTATATCTATTTCTCTTTGCAGATCTTTCTTCATCATTGTCCGATTGCATTCGAGCTTTATTGGCAGATGAAGATCCGGACAAAATTGCCCTTTGTATTGACATCCAAAGCTTCATTCTTTTCTTAAACGCCATGGTTGATCGAATTCTCCTTAAAGGTTCACCATTTGAACTTTTCAAGAAGTCTCTCGATCATCATGTGTCAGGAATTAAAGAACAGGGGTGCGCCGAATTGTCTAACTCTCTTGAAGCTTATTTGGTTGATCTTAAACAACACATCAAGCAGTTGCAGAATTTCCGAGCTAATGGCGCGTCTTCTTACATCACTTCCGAAATGGACCTGAGGCTACAAGCATGGCGTGATTCTCAGAAATCTGTTGAATCCGAACTTCAAATACTGAAGACTCGTATTAATCAACTTCGGGTAAGCGCCTCCAAGAAGACACAAATCAAGGCAGATCTATATCGTAACTTGGAATCGCGTCGGGCAGTGGTAGCCGAATTAGAAAAGAGACTTGCTGAAGCTAGAGAAGCTTGTGAAGTTTTAGAGTCTGATCTGGCGGAAGTAACTCAAGCTGAAGTGAGTACATTACGGCAACTGAATCTTCAAGACAAAATTTTTGCTGACAAGGAACAAGAAGCCGCCAAAATCCGCAGCATCGATGAAAGGAAATTTAAAGCCAATCTGATACCTGAGCTCGAACTGGCTTATGCGACAAGGCTTTCCCAATTAGAAGATGAACTCCGCCACTATAAATTATTGTAATTTTAAGAACATACATTTATTTTTTATGCTGTTTTATTTGAACTCTTTTGGTTAATACAGTGAACTTTCTTGTTTATTGAGATTTTATTATGACTACTCATTCTTGTTTAGAGTAAATAATCATAATATTTATAGGATTTTTGGCAAATCCTCAGCCATCAACGGATTTGATATGCCTTTACCGATTACCGTTTGAATCGGGCTAGTATGTGAATTATCTAAGTCCGTTTCACATATAACGTTGCGCTAAAAGAATTAAACTCTTTTAGACTTTGAACTATCATATTGAATATGTAGGCTACATGTGTTAGATGTAGGCTTATCTCTAATAAGGGATAGGATAACATCCCCCATGTGACATGGATTTTAAAGTGTGAATAGGTTGCGCTTCCTATATAGGACAACGAACCCGAAATCAGAGAGGAAGAATTTTATATTCTATCTCCCGGTCTCTTGTTTGTTGGTAGAGATAAACCCAGAATCGGAGAGGAAGAATTTTATATTCTATCTCCTGGTCTCTTGTTTGTTGGTAGAGATAAACCCAGAATCGGAGAGGGAGAATTTTATATTCTATCTCCTGATGAAAAGGAAACTCACAGTGGAATCTCCACTTAGAGAAAATAGGTTGGTTTGAATAACCCTAACTGTCATAAGGTTTGATTACTCAATTCAAAAGTAAACCTTTCGTTCGCAAAAATGAATCGAAAGGAGATTTTGGTTGTGGTCCTAACTGTAGTAAGGTTTGACCAAGTGGGAATTTTGAGACGATCCTAACTGTAGGAAGGTTTGATCGCTCAATTTGTGGACCTCTCGTTCATGGAACGAATCGAGAGGGGATTTTGGCTTTGGTCCTAACTGTTTAAAGGTTTGACCAAGTGAGGAATAGGAGTAGGGTGCAAATAACAATGAGTTTGTTGATTTGCACAAACTAATCGGTGGGAAATTTTGATTTTAAACATAAGAATTTGACACGAAATAATCTGTCGACTGATACATACTGATGATCGTTGATCAATCCGACCGATGGGGGTTTCATAGCGTGAGATTACAAATCATCAAATCTCATCTTCCATGATTATATTACAAGGTTTTGCTGAGGAAAGATTAACTATCATTAAATCTCATCTCAACAAAAGTTGTAAAAGAACAATGAATTATTCAAATGACCAGCTTCTCATTTAAAATAGTGAACTGATCTCGGGTTATCCTGAAATATCCTATATAGGATTCTCTAGGAACTTCCCGCTTTACACAGGTTATCCTGAATATATTACGGATAATATTTTTTCAGGAACTTCCCATTTATTTAAACGTTTTCAAACTTTAAAAACTTGTCTTTTCAAGGGGTATATATAGGTTATTTGTTCAGAAAAATTGGAGAAATATACATACCCATAAGCTTTGATTCTTGAGCAATTTCCTAAGTGAAAAACATTCTGATTTTCTGAAAAAGAAGAGTTTCTGAAATTGCCTATATACTTTCATCAAAAACAAATCAATTAGGCAATTTTACAAAGATTAAAAGAATCCTAAGCCACTGCTGCACATTATTACACATTCAAGGCTTATAGGATCATTGTGTTCTTCTTCAACAAGTTTTCTCTCGGTTGTGAGAGGGTTAGTCTCTTGGGTTAGAGATTGGTGTTCAAATTGACAAGGAGTTTGTCAATTGGTGTTGCAATTTGCAGGAACTTGCAAATTGGTCAGGTTTGCATTTGATTTTGTAAGTTTATTCAAAATCATAGTGAAAACTCTCAAGCGGGATTTGCTTGGGGACTGGATGTACACCAGTTTGGTGGAACCAGTATAAAATCCTTGTGTTTGTGTTTGCAAATTTCTGAGATTGCCATTTTTTCTTTGCAATTTATTATCTACTTTGCAATAATTTTAAAAGAACACTATTCACCCCCCCTCTAGTGTTCAAGTGTATCTATTTCAGATCCTACAAACTTTTCCTTCGTTTGCGAATGAGTGCAGGAATGTTAGACTAGGTTTGTCTAGCGACGGATTCAATCCATTTGGGATAATGAGTTCTAGTTGGTCTACATGGCCTGTTGTATTAACACCTTACAACTTACCGCCTTGGCTTTGCATGAAACAATCGTATATGATACTTTCATTATTGATATCGGGCAAGCATGCACCAGGCAATGACATAGATGTGTTTTTAGTACCGCTAATTGATGAGTTAAAACAACTCTGGACTGAAGGGGTTATGACATATGATACTCATGCAAAGCAGTCTTTCAAACTACGTGCTATTTTACTATGGACAATTAATGATTCTCCAGCCTATGCGAATCTTTCAGGTTGGTCTACAAAGGGAACATATGCATGTCCAATGTGTGGTCCAGAATTCAAAGGTCTTTATTTGCAGCACAGTCGAAAGTTTTGTTATTGGTTTAATAGAAGAATCACCGAGGCTCCGTAACAAGATTTCTCTTTTCCCTTGCCCTTTGATTTCTTCTTTGATGTGGATGTCGTCCACTGTTCATCTTCGAGCAAATCCGGATGAACCCAAAGAATTTCGCCGTTGGGAGCTGTGTGAGATACGAGCCCCTTCTGGCGCTATCCATGAGGGTTATCGTTGATGGTTTGCATCTTGACCTTTGATACTGGCTCGGCTTGAAACCAGGACAAAGGAACCGATCCGAAGCTAATAGAGACCGCGTTTGCGCCTACCTTCTTCTCCTTTGGCTTCGGCGTCACAATACCAACATCGATTAAGGTTTGTATTTTGTCTTTTAAGACATAACACGTCTTAGTTGGATGGTGGACCCTTCTGTGATATGCACAATACTTTGGGTCATTGATCTTCGTTGCTTCTTCTTGGTTTGTGACCGGTGGAAGCTTAATCTTGTTATTCTCCAAACATTGAAAAAAATATTTGTGATAATCTTTTGTCTACACTGTTGCAAGATGCTAATAAATCAAAGGATGATCTATGAGCTCGTCAAGATCTAACTGCTTTGAACATTAGAGAGGAACTGCAGCCAAAAATTAACGGAAATGACAGATTAGAATTGCCTGCGTCTCGTATTACGATGTCAAAAGTTGAGATGCAAATATTTTGTCAAGTCCTCAAATCAATAAAGTTACCAGAGGGTTACTCCGCAAACATATCAAACAATGTCCAGGTGCAAGAAAGGAAAATATTAGGACTTAAAACTCATGATTATCACGTGCTTTTTCATCAACTGCTACCCGTGGCATTACGCAGTACTATATATGCAAGATAAAAAAACAGTGAAGGTTATTATTGATTTTTGTGGATTTTTTAGAAAGCTTTGTTCTAAAGTTATAGACGACCGTGACTTTGAGAAACTTGGAGAAATTATTTCAGAAACAATGTGTGAAATGGAGATGCTCTTTCCTCCATATTTTTTCATAATAATGGTTCATCTTACACAACATCTCGCGGAGGAGGCTGCAATAGCAGGACCAGTCCATTATCGTTGGATGTATCCAATAGAAAGGTTAGTATTTAGATACTTTTAATTGTTACCTATCAATATTCATATCTATTAAATGTCAATATCTTTACATATATATCTGATTAATTATCCTTTTTAGATATTTGGGTTCAATGAAGCGCCAATTGCGTAATAGAACTCGACCAGAAGGTTCAATAGATGAAAGTTACGTGAGAACCGAGTGTCTCTTATTTGCCTCTCGTTATATGAGAGGGGAACAAACTGAAATTCAAGCACCTGTTGATAATAAGGATAACACAGTTCTCTATCCTCGCGGATTGAACAAAAATTATTCTAACATATTGCTAGATCAAGCGCATGCATACGTAGTAAATAATCTTGAAATCTTCTCGGAGTACCGGAGGTAAAATATCTAAAAAGAGTTTTGAATACCATTTAATCTTTAATATTTATTTTGACAATAATAAATAAATTTATTGCATTAATAGGCAACATCAGGAAAAACTTAAGAATGAAGTTACTGGTAGTACAGCTGTACATGACATTAGAGAAAGGCATATGAAGGAATTCCCTGCTTGGTTGAAGAATGAAGTAAGTATTATTAAATTTTAGCAATATTTGTATGTTTTTTGATAAAAAAAACTGAAATTATTGATTTAATAGTTTTCTTATTTTTTATATTTAGATCCAGGAACAACTTGTCCTTAATAATCAAATATCAGAAGAAGTGAAGGTTCACGCAAAGCGACCTTACTATGATGTATGTCAATATGGTGGGTATCGTGTTAACGGTTATAAATTTCATACAATGGAGGTTGATGATACAAAGGTCACCCAGAATAGTGGTGTCATGGCTACCTTCTCACGGGAATGTTTCTCAAACAGAAGAGATCAGAATCCAGTTGAAAATAATATGACATATTATGGAAGGTTGGAAGATGTGGTGGAGATATTCTACGGATATGGTGGTCCAAATGAACATAAATACATGATGTTCATGATTCGTTGGGGTTTTACAAAGACTCAAAAGGATCCCTTTGGATTTACAATTGTCAATCTCGATAAAGAAATTGATAGTGATGAAAAATTCATGTTTGCATCTCAGGTGGGACAATGTTTCTATGTGAAAGATCATGTAGTTAAAGACGAGTGGGTTGTCCTGTACAAGGATTCTAGGGCTTATATTCAACCTTCTACTAATGAAGATGATGACGAGAGCTATATAAACAATTTCAATGAGCCAAATGCAGCGATCGATGAATTCTTATTTGTAATCGGAGCTAAACAGCTAAACAGCTATTATTTGTAATCGGGTCTTCATGTAACTTTTTTTAGTTTACAAATTGTATAATAAAAACTTTAATATCACTACAATGTATCTCAATTACCTTTTGGACGATATAAATATGTAATATCTTATTTTGTATATTCAGCTTGCAGATGCCTACAAACTTGATGTGAAATAAAAAAATTTAATAACGCAATAATACATATTGTTTTTATTTTCACCAAGCCAAATTGCATCTATATTATATTAATTTGTATGAATACATATTGTTTTTATTTTCACCAAGCCAAATTGCATCTATATTATATTAATTTGTATGTTTATTCAACTTGCAGATGTCTAAAAATATTAACAGGAGGTTATTCGAAGCTAACCCCAGCCAAGACCAATCCACCGAGGAAGAACCCCCGAGTTCAGGAGAGATGTCAGGTATAACTTAGTATAACTTAAGTATTTTTATTCATGATATATGTACAATGATAATTTATTTCTTTTATTTTTATAGGTGAGGGTGAGGAAGAGATGACTCACATACCATTATATGCAGATCCTCCAGTTATACTTCGAGCATATATTCCCGGGATTGAGCGCGGGCCCTTACCAGTATGTGCAGAGGGGTACAGACTCAAGCAGACTGAAAAATACATGCTTGTGAAAAAACGATTGGATGAATGGGGCCCACAAATTGATGAGATTTTGTCTGATGCAAAAAATGAAATTAGACAAAGATTTGGTGAGTTTGAGCAAAGATTTTCATTCCGGGCCTATTAATAAGAATCAGTCTTGACACTGATCTAAAATTTACATTATACTATCTTTCATGTTTATCTAGATCATTACATCAAATCCTCTGGATTTTATCGGTCTTGACCCAAATTTAGGCAACACACCCTTTTTTCAACTAATGATTTCAGGCTGACATTCTAGAGACATCACCCTTATAGAACCCTTATTTTCTACTACGATCTCTTGGATAATTTTTCACTAGAGTGAAATGACATTGTATACCATCAAACAATACAAAATTACACATATAGAGGCATAACTACTTGTTGCACACTCAGACTGATACATTCTTGTTCAATAAATTGTTACATCACTGTTTGTTGGGCATACTCATGGTCATGCGTTGTGTAATATAGGTCAGTAGGACATATCATGTGAACACTCACAAAATTTATCTATATTACTGCCCATTTATCTATCTATCTAAAGTTCAGAAAATGTACATGCATGTTACATATGTTTGTGCCCTTTATCCTATATAATCCGTTCAGCTATTATTAATAAAATGTGTCTGGCTTTTGCCCTCATGTTCTTTTTCTTCAAAAAAAATCCCATTATTGTCTTTGTTAAGAATAATTTACTCCTGACTTGCATACATTAACCATTCAAGAAACCAATAAAGGATTATTTTTTTGATTAAATAAAAGTGTTGATATATCTATTATTTCTTTTTTGTAGGAGAAAAACTTTACCAGAAGAAAGGACGCCAATGAAGTGACTTTAAAAAAAAAAGTTATCACCGGATGGTTTTCGAGCAATTGTGAGATGGGGACATAATGGGATTCCAACCGGACAATGGGCTAATAACTTCAGCTCATACCTTGGATGTTTGATACGGAGGAGTGATAATGTGAATCCCTATTACGAGGCTTGGGAGCAGCCATTTCATGTCCTGGAGAGTATATATCGAGATTGTTGGGTAAATTCTTATATTTAGCACAATTATTTTTCAATTCTGTCAATTGTCCATGCTTAACTATATTTTATTTTTTAGAGATATTTCAACATCGAAGACAATCCCGTAGGATGGGAATTTTTATTTGGATACCAGGGAAAGTTCAAGCATTCTCTTCGGGAGTGGAGACATAAGATAAAGAAGAAATGTTGTGATTGTTTCACTCACAACTGGGAGAGGATTTACAAGCGAGATAAGAGGGTTGACCCTAAGCACTTTGCTGCACTTATAATATTGTGGGGCCAAGAGGAGCACCAGGTAAATATGTATAGTAGTTAATTATCATCAAGTTATTTATCTGAAACTAGTGATATATTCCATTGTATATCATACCATGCACTAAAATTCTCTTTGTTCATGTTGAAGGAAAACTGTAGGAGAAATAAACTTAATCGATGGAAAAAAGATTATGATCATCATACAGGGACTACTTCATTTGCCCAAATTGAGGATCAATTTTGTAGGACAACGGTATAAAGTCTTTTAATCTTCTATATATATTCTCTCCGCTTCTTAGAATATTTGATAAATAAAACTAATAAATATATTTTTAAATCTCAGAACGCTCCCTTTATCCCGCTACCAGAACTGCACAGGAGAACGATGGTTCAATTTAAGAAGGGGTACGATGATGATGAGAATAGGAAATAAAAGCTAGAATTGGCCAAGAAAATACAGGTTAACTAATTATCTTAGCTCTTATTAGCCTGTTCTTTTGTTGGGAATTTATTTTTTGCACTCTTCTTTTGGTTGGGATCAACTTTGATTTTATTTTATCTTTTAAATATGATGATTATATGTGTGAATGTGTTAAGGAAGATGCATGCATACATCTATGGTTTATGGTTAATTAAGTGTTAAGGAAGATGCAAGCTTCTTCACGCAAAGGGTTCAACTAAACAACGGCAAGTACAATACTAAGAAAATACATGTCGAATAATATTTGATGTTTATGGTTAATTAAGTGCATGCCTAAAGATAAGGTGCAAAACTGGAAATGACTTCATGAAATATCCTAGTCAATCCATTCATTGATATTAATGCAGGCCCAGCAAGAAGATTATATGTTGAACACAGTAGCCATGACACACTAAAACCAACAATTGTTATGGTGTCTGAAATGTATCATTTTCTTATATGCAGCATTTTAATGACACATATGTTGTTTATAAAATATGGCAATGTTTGAGAATCTATGTGATAATACTTTTTCTTTTTGATATACTTGGTCCATTTAACTGTAGGTCTTGAATGCTCTGATTGTGGATGAGAAGTTTTTACATTATTTTCTCATCTGAATGAAATACACCTGCTATTAATCATACATATTCTGTTAAAATAAAGTTGAATGATTACTTTAGAAGAACAACAATTGATAGATTTGGATTGATTGAAATTGGATCAAACTTCCAAGAAATGTTTACTTACCAGATTATATCATTGTATAACAGATGATTTTTGTTGTCACTTGGATCATTAAGAAAACTACATATTAGTATTTGAGATGCAGACGACAATTTTTGTTTCTATTATTGTTTAGAAAGTCATTAAAGTTATTAAAAAAAAGTTTCTGAAGTTGGGACTTAATAAATCAATTGTTTGTTTTAGTGTGTGAAAGGCCAATTCTTAAATATTTTTTTTTTGTCTTCTAGGAAGCTCTGAAAAACACATATTCTGAGGTTGTTGCACAGAGCCAGGAGCCCCTGACTAGAGAGCAGAATTACAATGTGAGCCATTTAGTTTGTGGACTTCCCAAAAAAGGGAGGACCAGGTGGATGGGAGTTGGAGCTCAGAGGGTGTCTACATAATTCCAGCCTCCGCCGATTTCCACACCCTCGACTATGCCATCGGGGCCCTCTTACATGTCGCAGGAGGATTGCACTCAGCAGGCGATGCATCTTGTTTCCTTTGTGATGAACATGTTAGATGGTCATATTCCCGAGGAGATGTGGGAGGATATTCAAGAAGAGCTTATGCGAGTGATCCAGCCTACTGCTACTTTTGCGATGGTTTCTAGGCAAATAATAAAATCTTGTAGAAGGCGGGTTCCTACTCGGGTGCAAAGCCAGATTATGAACTTCTTGGCCACTCAAAAGGAATTTACTGGTAGTGGAGAGAGTAGCAGACATGTATACTTATTATATATGTAAAACATGATTACACACAATATTATGTGATTCTAAATTTAAATTATTTTGTTGTTAGATTGGAGACGATACTATTGGGAGCACGAGTCGTAGGGATGGATCCGCCAGTGGCAACGCGGACGATGACATGGATAGGGCGAATGACTTATCTTAGTGAGTTATATCCTAAAACTCGTGTTTGTATATTGTGGATATCTTTATAGTTGAGATTATGCGTGTATGGTTTGATGTGGATTTAGAACTTATGACATGTGTATGGTTTGTTGTGAAAATTGTTATGGATTTGGAAGTTATCGTGTTTGTGTATGGTTTTATGTGTATGGTTTACTGACGATATTATGTACATATTTCGAATTTGGATGGTTTGTTTGGTTTGATGTGTATGGATTTAGAACTTGTGACATGTGTATGGTTTGATGTGTATGGATTTAGAACTTATGACATGTGTATGGTTTGTTGTGAAAATTGTTGTGGATTTGGAAGTTATCGTGTTTGTGTATGGTTTGATGTGTATGGTTTACTGACGATATTATGTACATATTTCGAATTTGGATGGTTTGTTTGATTTGATGTGTATGGATTTAGAACTTGTGACATGTGTATGGTTTGATGTGTATGGATTTAGAACTTATGACATGTGTATGGCCCGTCAGGGATGTTTTATCCCTGACGGGACTTTTCCTGACGACGTATCCTTGACGGGACGCCGTCAAGGATACGTATCCCTGACGGGAAATTTGACATCCCTGATGGGAAAGCCCATCAAGGATACCGATTTTTCCACTAGTGATACATAGTAAATTTCTCATATTATTGCCCCGTGGACGTAGGTCGAAGTTGGTCGACCGAACCACGTAAATCTCAGTGCTCTTATTCTTGATTGTGGTTATTCCATCTTATTGATTAGGGTTGGTTTCCGAGTTGTGCATATCGTGGTAGGCGGGGAGACTGAAATTCCCCAACAAGTGGTATCAGAGCGATGTTGATGGATCCGGGAGCGAGTTTGCAAGATAGAAGAGGACGCCGTGCAAGATTGAAAATCGGCGTTACAAAAATCAAGATGAACAGAAAGAGAAAAAAAATGAAAAAAAGAAAGGTTACTGTAGCATAACACTGTTTTCGTGGGGATCCGACGGTCCAGATTGATTTGTTAGCCGATTGAGGATTTGGAGGCGGATTTTGGTGATCCAGGAGTCGTTCCTAGGGTTTTTCGACGTGCTGAGTTCGTTTTTGGCATTGGTTTTATCAAATTCAAACTTTACAGTGACTGATTTGAATTTTGATTAGAGAATGATGACTTCTTCGGGTCCGAAGTTTGATATTCCGCTATTTAACGGCAAGACAAATCTGATGGTAGATAAGGAACAGTAGTTAATTGGTGTGTATACTTGAGGAGGACAATGTCAGATTAGGTGGAGCTTGCAAGTGGGCACGACCGAGTGACACACATGGAGATGAAGATGGTGACGTTGGACTTGAAGATGGTGAGCGCTCATATTCAGTCCAAGCCAAGTGATGGAGGAGAGAAAGGCATCCAGCTCGTAGTGTAGAGTACGAGTGGTGCACCGATATGATTCGAGACGAGCGATGCAGGTGGAGCACAAGGACAACGAGAGAGGTGGAGGCGTCACGACGAAGCAGAAGATAGTGGGGATCATGAAGGCATCCAATTGGGAGTGCAGGTGTTCTGATTTGAAGTGTGAAAGAAATAGAAGATTGTAGCGAGAGAGGCAAAGTTTCAAGACGACGATAGTATATCTTCAAGGGAGTTTGGGAATCAAATCCAAGGTGGAGATTGTTGGGATTTTGTCTTTGATTATTTGTGTAACTTCATGAGAATTAGATAGGGTTAGAGTTCTATCATGATTAGGAGTTTGAGTTTTATCATGATTAGGAGTTTGAATCCTATTCTAATTAGGAAGTTAGGCTAGAGATAGGGTTTCCCTGTATATATTCTTCTATTGGTGAAGGAAAAAACATGAAGAAAAAAGTAGAGATGTAGTAGATGAGAGAGAGAGAGAGAGAGAGAGAGAGAGAGAGAGAGAGAGAGAGAGTTTCATAGTCTTTATCCGTGCAAAAGATTATAAGGAGTGAGCTTTGGAGAGAATATGAGAGTTAATTATGTATGTAAGGTTGAGAGATTGAGAGACGAGAGTTGAGTGGTTTCTCTTGTAGTTCTCCCTGATACATAATGAATTTCTCGTATTGTTGCCCCGTGGAAGTAGGTCGAAGTTGGTCGACCGAACCACGTAAATCTCAGTGTTCTTATTCTTGATTGTGGTTGTTCTATCTTATTGATTGGGGTTGGCTTCCGAGTTACGCATATCGTGGTAGGCGGGGAGACTGAAATTCCCCAACATTTCACACATTCGAGTCGCCTTCGTTTAACCAAACACCCAAGGGGTTTTTTTTTCTTTTTCTTTCTTTGATATTTTGAGAGTTACGGGCCGGTAGTCATCTGATTATCGTCCAAAGCCAGCCAGCCAGCCTGTGCATTATATGCCAAAAGTCTACCTGTCAATTTCAGTCGAGCTTTCATACAGCTGCCAACGAGCAAAATGGCACGATGACGACTGCCGTCATGGCCATAACGGAAGCGTTTTCATCATAGTAACCGCTGTTGAGAATTAATGACGCCGTACGTACTACCGTGATGGGCTGATGGCTGCCTGCGAAAACATAAACTGTCGCGTTGTCCGAACACAAACGGGGGCCGGCGATCGTTCTCCATATATAATAAAGATATTTATCTTCTTTTTCTGATTGGAAACCGTCAACAATATTCAAAGAAACATCGTGGGGATTGGCTCTAATTAAAAGCTCATTGGTCTATCCGCTATTCTGTAGCTTATCGAGGTTGTCCACTGTGGATAGGATGTGACCGCGGGTTCATAGATAAAGGAGAAGGTTAATGGCATGGCATATATGTCCGAAGTTCGCATCTCCTACTAACAACCACATGGGAGCGGTTTGTCTGAGCCACGCGTGCGTGTGGCCTGCTCATATGCAGGTGGTTCTAGGAAAATATATATATTTGTATATCCAGATGTATTTGCATGCATGTGAATATCTTTATGGAAAATGATAGGGGCACACATCTAATCACAACCTCAACCATACCCCTTCTCTCATTTGTTACAATATATCGGGCCCCACATGGGATTTTAAAATTTTAAAATCTCATGTGAGGCCCGGTGTACTATATAGCAAATGAGAGAGGGGGTGTGGTTGAGATTGTGGTTGGGGGGTGTGTCCCTAGTGCCACCCTATCTCTATACTACTATATAAAAAATATTATGAGGGTAGACAAAAGTCAAAGAATAGAGGTCCATTTAGTAGAGGATGAGGGCAATTTGGTTCTCTCTCAATATCTTATTAAAGTTGAGGAATGAGTGCTTATTCCTTCAATTTGTCGAAGGATAGAGATCCACTTAATAAAGGATGAGGGCAATTTGGTCATTTATCAATATCCTATTGATGCGGTTTCATCTTTTAAATTTTAATTTCTGCTTTTCGATTTTAAATTTAAATTTCATTCTTCTCTTTCTAGAAGTTTCCATTACTTTCAATTCTCCATCCCCTTCTCAAATTCAAAATTTCATGCATGACGTTTTTAAAAATTATATATATAATTTAAAAAAAATCAAAATGCAACACAATGTAAGCTATGTAGTGCCTTATCATAAATGATGATCAATAAACTATTATAAAATTTTAAAGGCAATTTCAATTTTTATTTTAAATATAAAAAATATAATAATAATTTTTTAGATGCATAAAAGATAGTTCTTAATAAATTCTTATTATTTTGATCATGTGCATTAAGCCCATGCATTTTTACTACAAATTTTATAAATACACATTAAATGATTATAACATAATTAACATGTGCAGGACTGAGAACTATTTTAGATAGAAGTTTAATATTGTTTGCACGTGCATTTGTATGTGCCAATATACTAGTAATAATATATAATGAACTTAGCTAGCGTCGTAAAAAGTTTTGAGGAATGAAGGGCATTTTCTTCTTTCTATTGTAATTAGAATGGTAAATTTGTAATTTTACAAGAGATTTTCCCCCTTTTCTATTCTTTCTTTTCTTTTTTCTAGAACATTCTACATCATAAATGAGAATATGATTTGAACTCATATAATTAAATATTATAATCATGATATATGTTTGTAATTTTTTAAACTTTCTTTGAACTGGGTAAATGTTTTATAATTTTTGTGAGGCTGTCAATGTGTTATCCCTCACTACCACATTTGAGGCCTATGGGGACGGTTGTGAACCGTCACCCTAGGCATGGAAACCGTCACACTAAGCCTATGGGGACGGTTCTACATCCGTCTCGTTTGCAGCCGTGCCCGTAGGTCTAATAGGACGGTTTATGCTCCTAGTGCAACGATTTGTAAACCGTCCCCAATAGTACCATAAGGGAACGGTTGTGCTAAGGGGTCGGTTCTTGGTTTAGAGCAAGTGGAACGGTTGTATATCAAGGGGAACGGTTTTTAGGTTCTAAGCAACGGGAACGGTTTGATAGCAAGGGGAACGGTTTTTAGGTTCTAAGCAATGGGAACAATTTGATAGCAAGAGGAACGGTTTCCATGGGGACAGTTTTTATACCAAGGGGGACGGTTTCGAGCTTGACCTAAGAGGACAGTTATATTGTCTATGGGAACGGTTTTGTTTGTGATCTATGCGGATGATTTTTATACCAAAGGGGACGGTTTTCATTTTATACTGATCAAAATAAATCACCCAGATATCACACATCAGTCCATCACATACAAAGAAACAATAGTCGAAGTTTTACACACAAACTAACCAAACTTTAGCCTTAATATAATGAACAATTCATTACAACGAAGAACAATATTATAGCAATAGGATTGAGATAATTCTTCACAAGTTTTACACACAAACTTACCAAATTAAGCACATATCACAAATCCTCCATGATTAAAACAAAGAGCTTCTACTTAATCAAAAGGTCAAAATGTCTCTATTGGGACGATTAAGTTCTAAATCTTCACAACAGATAAATCCCCTAAAGAGCGACAAACATGGATCTTCAGATGTTTTCCTGCGTACATCAAGATAAAAAGATGAGTAAGCACAAGTATTAAACCCTTCAAAGTAAATGTATAAAGTTATCAAGTCATTTACAACATAGAAATTATCAAGTCATTTACAGAAAATACTCTTTGTGAAGATAATGACAAGCCTTCTTTTTTCCTCTTTCTATTGAACAAAGGTTGCTCCCATTATCTAATCTCACACCTTACCTTTACCATGGAGCAAGGCTTTAGTTGGCACAAACTTAAGCTTTGAGAAGTGATAATTGGCATAAATGAAAGATCAGAATTTCAGAGGAAACAAGCAGAGATGTTATGGGCGTATCAAGTCAAGGAATAAACTTTATCCTACTCGCAATGGCTGCATATATGTTTCAGAAGTGAAAATTGGCAAAAATGAATATTCACACTTTCAGAGAGAATAGGCTAGGCAGAGATGTTAATTTGATCCGCTTCAAACAAAGGGTGTTTTGCAATTCATGAAGCCACTAGCATACCTTCCCATCAGAGCCCAAACTGAAGATACTAGTCTCATCCAGTCCAAATAGTACAGAGCTTACAGCAGAATCATGAGCTGACCATCCTGTGATTTGCAGGCCAGCAGACATGTCTATGGGTTATTAAGGAATCATAAGTAATCCTTCTTACTTCCCATGCAGTCATTTCAAAAGATGAAATATCATATGGTATGTACTATATTCGATAAATTGATACAAGAGTTTCTTTTCACACAAGAGTTTCTTTTCACATATATATATTTATCCTTTGTTAAAATATGAAAAATTACTTTTTTTCTATCAAGTTATTTTCTTGTAGAAGTGGAAACTCAAAATGAAGAGTAATAGAAAAATAATATTTGAGTAAGAAGGATTATTGAGAATTCCTTTACCAATATCTTTTTTCTTCACTTTCTAAATATAGGAAGATTAATTGGAGAAAAAAACAAAACCACAATGTGTAAGGTATCACAGTTTAGTCAAACAACTGGGTAATATGATAGAAGCCTGAAAAGGAAGAGAAAAAGAGGCATGACACTATCAGCAAATAATTGTAGCTAAAAAGAACACTTGAAATGGGTAAGAGGAAATTTGTTAACTAGGAGGTAAAAGTTTAGTGCGTATGCAAGAAGCTAAGATAGCTTTAACTAAGAATGAATCAAGGGAGAACCTTAGTGCATGTGGAATGTAAAGTGTAAACATGGTGCAAGTTAGGGGTGGTGATGTCATGATTAATGGAATTTTGCAGAAGTTGAGTATTCACTGGTTTTCTCCCAATTTCAGCCCATTTTCAAATTCGAAACATTGTCATTATTTAGAAGACCGAACTATTATGCTATGTTGGCACAACTTTCTGCAACACCTTACTGCATCTAATAGTGTATAATATGGTTGAAGATTACATGTTGGGAAATATGGCAATGTATGTGCTGGAAGTATTCCAAGGGGCACCTTGATTGCAATATCCCAATCTTATCTTTGCAGCAACCCATTTACTATCTACTCAGAGCAGGAAAGAACACAAGTTAGAAACAGAAAAAGAGTTCAACAGAAGCAGTAGGAGCAGCCACTGGTTTTTCTTTAAGGAAGCTGCAGAGAGCATATATATAAATTGCAAGTGAAAGTTCAAAACCATAAATATCCAACATCCCGATCAAAACCTTCGAATTAGGATCTTGCCCTATTGAATTATTTATCTTGTTCATGAGCCTGCAAGACTGCAACCAGAAAAAAATAGTCAGGCAACAGAACAATACATAGCGATTATGTCAATACAAGATGCATAATGCACAAAATTCTTCAAGAAGCTAAACCAACAACTTTATTGTGCCTTACCAATCAAATAACTGTGAGTAAACAATTTTTGCCAAGGCATCTCTACTGAGAGCTGTAGTATCTGGATCAAGACATTTTGTTATGTTCTCATAGCGAGTGACAATTATACGCTTACATAAAGAATCTTCGAGGGCCTTTTCATCACACCTGCAGAGAGCATGTTTAAGATACCATCAAATCCACAGTGACATCACAAAAATACGGTCTTTTGAAGAAAAAGTAGTCACATAAAAAGTTCAGCTGCTGTTCGCAGATGAAAATAGGATTTTTCGTCCTTAGGTGTTGATGAATCTGTTTCCTTTCCCTCAGAAAATTCAATATTGCCTAAATGAAGAATACCAGCCACAACCCGAAAAATAGCATCCTGAAAAAACACAAAAGAATAGAAGTAAGAACAAAGAGGTAAGGGCTCAATAGGTCAGAAGTAAAGTGCAAAGGGTCTTTAATCCCCAATAGAACCACGAAAAGATACATGCCTGTTCATCACAACTGATTCCATCATTTCCTCATGGTAATTTAATAGAGATGGAGAGACTAGTAATGCAGGAAAAGGCAAGAGAAACAATAACACATGACAAACTAAGATTAATCTGAACCTCTGAGACATTGTAAGGTAATGGGGGGAAAATTATAATGTCTCAGAGGTCCGACAGTGTTCGCATACTTTGAGAAGTGGAGGAAAAGATACGGTACTCATCTCCATTCCTTACTTTCTTTTATTGTATTATAATTTTTCCCCCATTACCTTACAATGTCTCAGAGGTTCAGATTAATCTTAGTTTGTCTTCGGAAGAGTCTTAAATCACTTACTGAATTACAGAAACACTCTTGAACAACCCCGTGACAAATTTTTATTGCTACCATGCAGTATGTCACCATATGTTTGTTCTGTTAGTGATAAACTCTAGTATGTAAATCAACCGAAGGCTACAGTGAAGAGCATAAACAGAAAAAATAGAAAAAATAAATTATCTTAAACAAAAATTAAAAACATATACCAATTCAATTTTGCGGAATAACCTTGTCCAGTAAGGCTGTAGAATTTTTAACCACCTTCAATGATCAACCAAAACAACAATAACCTTGTCCAGTAAGGCTGTAGAATTTTTAACCACCTTCAATGATCAACCAAAACAACAAAGCCCTAATTTGTAAAATCAAATAAAATTTTCATTAAATAGAGAAAAAGGAAAAAAAATTGAAACCCATGACTGAAAAGGAGAGAGATATACCCCAAATCACAAGATGATAGAGAGGGGATAGCGACGAGAGGCGCAGCTAACGGCGGAGGCGCGGCGAACTGACGAAGTGAAGGTGGCCGGCGGCGAACGGAGGCGTCGACGAGAGAAAAAAGAGAGCGGCGAACGGGGGAGTCGTCGAGAGGAGATGAGTGGCGGACGGCGCACGGGGTAGTCGACGCGAGGAGAGGATTTGACGAGAGGAGAGGAAGATGAGAAACCCTAACTATCGGGTGAAGAAAATTTTTAGTTATCGGGTCAGGCGGTTCTGAGAGAAAATAAATTTTGTTAAAAAAGTTTGGGCGCGAGTCCTTTACAAAACCGTCCCTTTAGCCTACTAATTTTTTTTTAAGTCTAATTCAAGGCCAACACTTTATTTTGGACTGTTGCCTTAGACTTTTTCGTGACGATTGTAACCGTCACACAACCGTTCCCTTAGGAGGCAAAGGGGACGGTTTTGAACCGTCCCCAAATAACCGTCCCCATATATCTATTTTGTGGTAGTGCCTAGAGGTGTTTTTATTACACAGTCTAAGTGGATAATCCTGTCAACATAAGGATTAGTTTGAGACGGTCATGAATTTAGGTAAACTCATTCTAGAGATTTTTTGTGGAAAATAGGTGTCACAGCTTTAATGGATATTCCATTTACCTCCAAGGATTTTGGCAATTCTGGTATAAACCAGAGTAACTGTGGCAGCTTTACGAGCCTAGGTCAACAATTATAGCTTATGACTTCTCAAAAGTGCAAGGCGTGTGTTTGCATGCAGGTACTTGTGTTGTGGTTATATGTGTTGTATGAGTGTGATTGGATGGTTTTATGTTTTCCCCAAGTTTCTATATCTAAATGATAGATTTGAAATAGGAAAGATGATTTGTTGGAGGACAGAATGGATAACCAAGAGACGCAGTTTTTGTATCTTAACTGAAGAAACTTCGCTAAATTTGTCTAGATTCATCCAATATTTGTTATTGTATTTCTGATCAATAGCTCAATTAACTAAAAAAGTAAAAAGTTTCATCTTAAAAAGGAAGATGCATCTCATAATAGTTTGCATGTCGTATTTCCTGCAAGTTCCATTTCATCTTGAATTGGTGCAAAATGGATTTCCCATGATCTTCAAGGTAGGCATCAGGGCATCAGTTTCATTGGATGCATCCCTAGACTATTTATGCTTACAAATTTTCAGATGATTTAATTTGAGTTATGCGTTTAAAGCATCTCTAATATGCACAAGGATTTATTTCAACTATTTGTCTTCTCGCCTGGAAAGTAATTATATAACCTTGGATGTATATTGAATAATATGTGCTCGTCGTCGAACCTTGGATTTATTGAATAATATTGAATAATACAACAGGTCAGAATCTTGGATGAATATTGAATAATATGTACTCTATGTTGTTGTGGGTTTTTATTGCAATTTGTGCTCGTCGTCGAGCTCCCGTGGATTTTTTTTGTAATAGGCTGGTTCGAGCTTGTTTAGCTCTATTTTGTTGGGTTTTTTGTTACAATTTGTGCTCGTCGTTGAGCTCCCGTGGCTGTTTTTATGTTAATAGGCTGATTCGAGCTTGTTTAGCTCTATGTTGTTGGGTTTAGCTCTATGTTGCTATTTGTGCTCTATATTATCATACAACATTTGTGGGCATTTGTTGGTTCTACATGTTGGTTCCATATGTTGGTTGCTGGGTATTTTGTGCTCGGTTTTTGTGTGCACATGTTGGTTCTATATGTTGTTTTGCTGGGTATTTTGTGCTAGGTTTTTGTGTGCACATTTTTGTGTGCACATGTTGGTTCTATATGTTGTTTTGCTGGGTATTTTGTGCTAGGTTTTTGTGTGCACATGTTGGTTCTCAAACAATGTTGTTTTGCTGGGTATTTTGTGCTAGGTTTTTGTGTGCACATGTTGGTTCTCAAACAGGTATCTTTAAAGTCAAATCAGGTACGCAGTTCATAGCAATTGATTCATGTTAGTTCAGGTTTCGTATGATTTCATTAATACAAACAGAAATTTATAATTCATTCGGGATATTATTATTTGTTCATGTTATATTCAAACTTTTCTATGACTAAGATTACCTCATATAATGAGCACAAATAAATTTGTATATAGTGGGGGTAATCTTAATGACAAACTTCAAAACCAACCAAACAGAAAAAAAGTGGAAAATGTCAAATCAACAAAAGTTTTTTTTTTCATGCAAACCAAACACAAGAAAAGTAAATACATTGGTTTCCCACCATTTTTATGTGCGAACCAAACCAAATCAATCTATTTCTTACAAAAGTTTGGAAAACTCAAAACTTGTGTTTCTTTACATGGAATTGTATTTTCCTATATCTAGGAAACAAACCAAACAACCCCTTAGGAAAAAGTATAATGTCGTTTACATTTAGGGATTGTTTGGTTCGTTTCCTAGATATAGGGAAATGCAATTCCATGTAAAGAAACTAAAGTTTTGAGTTTTCCAAACTTTTCCAAGAAATAGATTGTTTTAGTTTGGTTCGCACATAAAAAATGGTGAGAAACCAATGTATTTACTTTTCTTATGTTTGGTTCGCATGGAAAAAAAAGAAAAACTTTTGTTGATTTAACATTTCCCACTTTTCTTGTGTTTGGTTGGTTTTGAAAAGTGTTTATGGTCATCATGGTAAGATTACCCCCACTATATACAAATTTATTTCTGCTCGTTATATGAGGTAATTTTAATCATAGAAAAATTCGAATGTAACATGAACAAATAATAATATCTCGAATGAATTATAAATTTATGTTTGTATTAATAAAATCATACCAAACCTGAAATAACATGAATCAATTGCTATGAACTGCGTACCTGATTTGACTTGAAATATACCCGTTTAAGATTGAAAAAATCACACGAAACCTATTTTCCAAGAAATAAATAAATGAGACATATGGTAACCTGATTATTCATAAATTTATGTAGTACATACCTAATAATATAGAGCACAAATAAAAACATAGAGCTAAACCCAACAACATAGAGCTAAACAAGCTCGAATCAGCCTATTAACATAAATACAACCATGGGAGCTCGACGATGAGCATAAATAGCAACCAAAAACCCAACAACATAGAGCTAAACAAGCTCGAATCAGCCTATTAACAAAAAATATCCATGGGAGCTCGACGACGAGCACAAATTGCAACCAAAAACCCAACAACATAGAGCTAAACAAGCTCGAATCAGCCTATTAACATAAAAACAGCCATGGGAGCTCGACAACAAGCACAAATAGCAACCAAAAAACCCAACAACATAGAGCTAAAAAAGCTTGAATCAGCCAATTAACAAAAAAATCCATGGGAGCTCGACGACGAGCACAAATTGCAACCAAAAACCCAACAACATAGAGCTAAACAAGCTCGAATCAGCCTATTAAATGAAAACATCCACGGGAGCTCGACGACGAGCTTAAATAGCAACCAAAAAACTCAAAAACATAGAGCTAAACAAGCTCGAATCAGCCTATTAACAAAAAACATCCACGGGAGCTCGACGATGAGCATAAATTGCAACCAAAAACCTAACAACATAGAGCTAACAATCTCGAATCAGCCTATTAAATGAAAACATCCACGAGAGCTCGACGACGAGCTTAAATAACAACCAAAAAACCCAACAACATAAAGCCAAACAAGCTCGAATCAACCTATTAACAAAAAACATCCACGAGAGCTCGACGATGAGCACAAATTGCAACCAAAAACCCAACAACATAGAGCTAAACAAGCTCGAATCAGCCTATTAACTTAAATACATCCACGAGAGCTCGACGACGAGCACAAATTGCAACCAAAAAACCCAACAACATAGAGCTAAACAAGCTTGAATCGGTCTACTAAAAAAAACATTCACGGGAGCTCGACGACGAGCACAAATTGCAACAAAAAAACCAACAACATAGAGCTAAACAAGCTCGAATCAGCCTATTAACATAAAAACAGCCATGGGAGCTCGACAACAAGCACAAATAGCAACCAAAAAACCCAACAACATAGAGCTAAAAAAGCTTGAATCAGCCAATTAACAAAAAAATCCACGGGAGCTCGACGACAAGCACAAATTGCAACCAAAAACCCAACAACATAGAGCTAAACAAGCTCGAATCAACCTATTAACATAAAAACAGCCACAGGAGCTCGACGACGAGCTTAAATAGCAACCAAAAAACCCAACAACATAGAGTTAAACAAGCTCGAATCAGCCTATTAACAAAAAACATCCACGGGAGCTCAACGACGAGCACAAATTGCAACAAAAAACTCAACAACATAGAGCTAAACAAGCTCGAATCAGCCTATTAAATGAAAACATCCACGGGAGCTCGACGACGAGCTTAAATAGCAACCAAAAAACCCAACAACATAGAGATAAACAAGCTCGAATCAGCCTATTAACAAAAAACATCCATGGGAGCTCGACGACGAGCACAAATTGCAACCAAAAACCCAACAACATAGAGCTAAACAAGCTCGAATCAGCCTATTAAATGAAAACATCCACGGGAGCTCAACGACGAGCATAAATTGCAACAAAAAAACCCAACAACATAGAGCTAAACAAGCTCGAATCAGCCTATTAAATGAAAACATCCACGGGAGCTCAATGACGAGCACAAATTGCAACCAAAAACCCAACAACATAGAGCACATATTATTCAATATTCATCCAAGGTTCTGACCTGCTGTATTATTCAATATTATTCAATAAGTCCAAGGTTCGACGATGAGCACATATCACTCAATATTCATCCAAATCTTTTATTTAAGTCACTACCTTCATGATGATGCATTGTTCGAAAGAGGTCTTTTGCCATGACTTTGACAGCACCCTGTGTACAGTTAGCTGTGAATGGTTAGGCACCCATGAATGAGGTCTTTTGCCATGACTTTGACAGCACCCTGTGTACAGTTAGCTGTGAATGGTTAGGCACCCATGAATAAAACAATTTTCATCATCTTAGATAGCACCCTGTGTACAGTTAGCTGTGAATGGTTAGGCACCCATGAATAAAACAATTTTCATCATCTTAGATAGAAGAAAAACATAATATATAGTAACATAATCAGCAGATAATAATTAGAAGTTGACATCCTCCTAAGGCAAGAGCCATAATGGGCAGGCTGCAACCAGGAAGGTGAAAAATACATGTAATAAAAGGTATCTAATTCTGAAAATGCTTCTAACTCACCGACATTAGCATTTCACAATTAATGAATGGGCTGAGAAATTCAACTGGACAAAATCATGGTAGTACAACCATCATTATGCAAGCCATCATTATATCTAATGTGCATTCAGTACTCATATGAATCACATCATATATCATATTGTCCTCTGTTCTAATTATCTTAATTTCACAGTTCCTCATTCTACACTCACCTCAATCGGTGTTAATCAAAGATATAAGTTGTCCGTGCAATGTTGAAAGAGAAACCGCAAATTGCCCTATTGTTGTAGAGATCACTGCCTTTGAGGAAAATAAAATAGGTGATGCATATCTCACCTAACAAAACCAGACAAATAGATGAACAATTTAAATATGATAGATATGTTATGCAAATTAAACCTCAAAGTATTTACATTATGAATGAATCATTATTGACAAGGGAACCAGAAAGAATGTAAACAAACATTGGCAGTAGTCTAAAGCCTCCAGAACATACTAAAGGTTTCAGCCCTATCTTGACTATTGTCAACTCTAAATAAGCAAACGACATCTGGATTAATATAGTAATAAGTGGAACAAACATTGTAATCAATAAATTTCTTAATCTACATTCATCCAGATCAAAGAGAGTAATAGTTAATCGTACCAAAATCATGATACACGTAACTGCAAGTGTTTTCAATTTGATTCTATTGTTGCATATAATCTAACATAGGCTAATAGAAGCATTACCAAAAAATGTCAATTAAGGCTTCTACTTGACAGGTCAATGAATAATCTAACTTGAATTTATTTTTTATCGCCTAATCAACCATGGCAGGTCAATGAATAATCTAACTTGAATTTATTTTTTATCGCCTAATCAACCATGGGCCTAGGCTCTAATACCACTAATTAACTCTTTACATGCTTATTTATTTTTTATCGCCTAATCAACCATGGGCCTAGGCTCTAATACCACTAATTAACTCTTTACATGCTTGAATTAGACTATCTATTGAATAGATATGCAGAGATCAGATCCCCACAGTTCACTTAATAGTTTCAAACTTAAATTTGAAAGCTTTAAAACCCCAAGCAGTTACAATTACATATTTCAAATAAAAAATGAGTTCAAGAAACGATTTTTTACCATCTGCCTTAGCTTGGCGCTCTTCTTGATCTCTGTGATGAGCTTTTTCTCTTGATTCTGCAATCCCTGCCTCTCCCTCTTAATTTCCCTAATCGATCGATCCAGCGTCCGCTTAATCTCCCTCAAAAGCTCTATAATCAATCAAAAACCTTAAAGAATTCAATCGAAAACTCCAAAAAGGAAAGGAATTGGGAAAGAAATTACCGACCCGTTACAAAACATCCTCAAACCTTTGGACCTGTAAGCACAAGAAAACTCTTCCGCCATCGGGATTTCCAGATGATAGGGTCCGTCGGGGTTGGCGGAGGGAACGCCACCGTCGCCGACGAAGTCTGCCGCCATCGGGATTTCTAGATCTGAACAGCCGTCGCCGACGAAGTCTGCTGCGGGAGTTTCTAGCGGGAGCGATGCGAAGGAGGAGGTAACTCTAGCTCACCGAAGAAATCAACGAGGAAGAAAAATCCGACGTGGCCAGGGTTTCGTCAATTTCACTCGGTTGGGGAAGGAATTAGAGGAGAGAAAAAAAACCAACGTGGAGGCGATTTATGAGTTCGTTTCCCTCTCAGCCCTAGAGAAACAAAGCTGAGGAAAAAAAAACTACGGAAACCAAAAAACCAACGTGGAGGAGAAAAAAATGACGTGGAGGCAAAGTAAAAGTTTTCCACGGGGTTAAAATGCGAACCAAACAGCCCCTTATAAATAGAAAAGACTTTGGGGTATTTAAGTGTTGTGATGTACAATTAGAGTTACTTAAATAAGAATTGTTGGTAAAACAAAAGGCCATTTAGGTGCAATTAATCCTAATAATATTATAAGATGGGGAATCATATTCTTAGCGCCTGTTTGGTTCGTTTCCTTCACTTTCTATAGATGACTTTCCTTCACTTTCTTGTGTTTCCTTCACTTTCCTAAAAAATGTTTCTTGTGTTTGTTTCGCCCAAAAATATGTAGTGAAAGTACTTTGCATCATTTTCTAGTGTTTGGTTCAACTTGAAAAAAGAAGAAAATAATTGATGTGTGAATAGATTCCCTCATTTTCTAGTGTTTGGTTCAAACTAAAAAAATCAATAAAACTTGATTGTGGTCACCATGGTAAGATTACCACCCATCATCATAGTTGTGCTCAGAAAAGGCCATTTTTTCATTATCTGCCTCGCCATAAAGTTTATAAATAGCAATGTTGGCTGTAATATATTGCCTCACCAATATATTGTTGCTATAAACTTTGGCTGCATATCTTAAAAATAGCCCATCATCATAACACAAAATACTCATACCAACCAAAAACCAACCAAGAGCTAAAACCAAGGCCGAGAACATGTTGAAACCATGCACAAAATTAAAACAAAGGCCAAGCATCAACATGAAACCAAAGGCCAACCATAGCTGACCAACAACACATATGAAACCAAAGGCCAACCATAGCTGACCAACAACACATAATAGTACCAAGAGCTGAAACCAAGGCAGAGAGTACAATAAACCTGCACAAATTTTAAATAAAGGCCAAGCTTCAACTAAATCCGAAGGCCAACCATAGCTGACCAACCAAAGGCCAAGTAAGAGCTGAAACCATTGCAACCATGGCCAACCAAAGGCCAACACAAAAATTTAGGGTCCAAGGGTCAAGCAACAAGAGGCTGCAACCAAGGAAAGCACACACCTGAACATGAATCATCACATGAAAACAGCAAACCAAACAACCAACATGAAAACAGCAAACCAACACAACCAAGAGCTGAAACCAAGGCCAACTAGAACACAAACTCAGGCTCACCAAAAGCGAACACAACAACTTAGCTCCAAAGACCAAGCACCTGAAACCAAAGGCCAACTGAAACACAAATTCAGACTCACAGAACTGATCAACCCAGTCACATAAAGCATGAAAATAGGCGAACAAGAGCCAAGCTGAAAATGAGGCCAAGCTGAAACCATTGCAAAAATCCAGGCTCACCATTGCAACATGTCAGGTACACAATGGAAACCACAAAAAAGCACAACTGAAACAAAGTCATAGCACTTTGTTTGGGCCAAAAAGCCAATAAAATGGGAGTATGATATCTGACACAGGAAAATGAGGCCAAGCAACATGTCAGGTAGTATAATACAAACCACAAGAAAGCACACAACTGAAATGAATAACAAATCTAGACTCACCAAACCAAAGGTCAACCAAAGGCCAACACAACTATTTAGGGTCCAAGGGCCAAGCAACAAGAGGCTGCAACCAACCAAAAAAACACACCTGAACATGAATCATCAACATGGAAACAACAAACCAAACAACCAACATGGAAATAGCAAACCAAAACAACCAAGAGCTGAAACCAAGGCCGAGAGGAGGTTGAAACCATGCTGAAATCAAGGCAAGCACATCCTATTTGCTGGAACCAGCCCAATAGGCAACAAAACATCCTGTTTGCTGGAAATGAATAAGGCAAGCACTCAACTGTACTCAAACACTTAGATAGCTGAAATCAAGGCCGAGAGCAAGGCTGAAACCAGCATGCTGAACATTGGATGCAAATTTCCAATTACATAACAACCATTTCAATCCATTTCCCAAGCCACACAACTGAACATTTGCTGCAAATTCAGACTGCTTGCACACAACTGAAAGTAGACAGAAAGAACACAACTGAAAGTAGACAGAAAGCACACAACTGAAAGTAGACAGAAAGCACACAACTGAATCCAAGTATAGAAATCCATAATTGAATATAAGGCCAAGAAACAGATGGAAAGCACACAACTGAAAAAAGACAGTTGCTGGAAATGAATAAGGAATGCACACAACTAATAAATGTGCTCAGAAAAGGCTATTTATTTCATTATCTGCCCCGCCATGAATTTTATAATAGCAATGTTGGCTGCAATATATTGCCTCGCCAATATATTGCTGTTATAAACTTTGGCTGCATATCTGAAAAAAAGCCCATCATCATGACACAAAACATGCATACCTCATTAACTTTAATTGCACGAGGTGAAACCATTCACCTTTCCCCACTAGTAAACCTGTTCAAACAAGTTTGCATTAGCCAAATAATATTCGATAAAACATTTAAAGTCACGGCTGAGATGCATGATTATAGAGATAGTTGCATTAGCTTTGCACAAATGATAGAGATAGTAGCATTAGCTTTACACAAAATATACATCTACCATTGTTGATGTATCCAAAAGGATGAGCAATCATCTAGCTCATTTTCATACAAAAATAATTACACAAACATGGATATAATTAGCTAGTTTCACAAAAATATCCCAAAAGCTAGGAAATCCACAATACCATCACTCTAACCAAGAGGATGACTCTTCATGAACTCAGTCAACACCTTCTTTTGCATAATAGTTGGCCTCCCCATAAACAACCTAGCTTGTGATTCATTCTCATGCAATTCTTGATAAAAGTTATCAAGAATTTCTATGTCGAATTCATCATCATGTGCAAATATAGCTTTTGCCAACTTCTCCGTCCAATGCATACTCACCATGCGCATAAATGAGGTGAATTGTTTTACCTCACTTACTATCTCATGCATAAGGACCGTATCCTCACTAGACCTCCCCCCCTTTCCTTTACGCGTCTTTGACACGTCATTTTTAGCTTTGTTCAAACTAGAAGATGGATTGGATTTTGGTGGCATAGTTGGAACCTTCGGTAGTGGAATATCATCTTCATCTAAAGAGACATAGCTAGGCGTCTTCTCCGTTGGCGTACTAATATCATCATCATCAACACCAATACTAAAATGTGCACTACCACCAAATTGTGACATAACATCTACCGCATAATCTCCTCTAGCAACATCGTCTCCTATAATATTTGCGAGGTCTTCATAATGTTTCATGGGCTTGTTGATGTATTCCCTAAGTTTAGAACTATTCATACTCTTGTCCTGCATAGTTAAGGCATAGTTAAGGCATAATATCAAATACTTATATAGACAACATTGAACAAATTAGAAATATTTTTAGGTGTAATGACCACTAGAAAATAATTCATACCTCTAGCCATCTATCAAAGCAAGCCTCATCCATAGTTACCATCTTTTGTGCATCATCCCAACTGGCACCGCTCAAGTTACGACATTTTTGCATGTCCAAGAATCTATTACGAATAGTTTTCATACGATTTTCCACGTTCTTGGTGGTGAACGATGAACCTAATTTTTCATTTATATGAAAGGTGGCGCTATAATAAGCGGTTTTTTTGAACTTCTTATCCGCCTTCATTCCATCTTTAGCACACTTTGCAAGAAAAGAAATTAGCAAATCATCATGTTTACTCTCCCATATTTGGTTAACTCTCCGCTTGCAAGCCTCTTTTTTTTTTTTTATGAGCAATAACTTTCTTTTTCTTATCAAGTTCCTCACAATTGAAGTTGTCGGCCATACCTAGAAAATAGTTGTAGAGAAATGTGAAAAATAAACGCAAGTTTAGTAAAGAAAGTGTCCTAAGAAAAAATTCCATACAACACATAATAGTAGCATACTAATATTTCTAAATTAACACATAATAGTACATGAAAATAGAAATATTGATACACCACATAATTGTAACATACAAATGTTTCTCAATTAACCTTACATAGTTTTGCATCACACCATCATAAAATAAAGTACATGAAATAGAAAAATGCATAACATAAGATAGTATACCTAATACATTGCATCACATGCCTACTTCATTAGTATTCCCTCCCTTATATTTTCCACAATAATCAACCCACATTGCCCAAGCTATTTCATCTCTACGATCCTTCCATACGATTCTTGATTGTGTTTGCTCCCTTAGAGTTTGGGGTTGAGAGAAATCAACAATATTATTCTCATCTTCCGTAGCAACATCACCTTCATCATCTTCGATCTCAACGGTCTCATTGAATATGTCATCATCCGGGTCCACCATTGCAATATAATTGTGAAGAACTGCACAAGCTAATACGATATCCACTTGTGCGCGGAAAGGGTAATGAGGCTTTGCGGTAAGAATTTTAAAACGATTCTTCAAACAACCAAATGTAAATTTGATCTTAGACCTTAAAAAAGAATGTCTAAGATTGAACAATTCCCTTCTATTTTTAGGTGTTCTTCCTATTTGTTCCTTCAAATGGTAACGAACACCACGATATGGGGAGATGAAACCCGGCATGGTCGTGTATCCCACATCACACAAGTAATATTTTCCTACAATTTATATGATGTGAAAGTGTTTAGTAGAATTTTTTGTCATTTCATTGAATATCATTTATTAATTGAAGTAATTAAAACAAAATTGAAGAATTGATGAAATTACCATCATATACTTTCAAACCATGAGGTTGTGGCCTAGACAATGCATCTTGAAGGACTCTAAAGTCATTTGCAGAACCTTCCCATCCAGCTAATACGTAAGTGAATAACTTGTTTGGGTTACAAGCCGCTAAAACATTTTGTGTAACACCTTTTCGACCACGAAATCGTGGTTGAAGATTAGCAGGTAGCATAGCATCAACATGTGTCCCATCTATCATACCAATACAATCCTAAAGGATAAAAAATTATTATTAAATATTTATAATTAAGTTAGATGAACATGCTTTTAATCACAAATTAAAGAGAGAATACCTTGAAATAAGGATAGTATAGAGGGTTGCTAAGGATCTCCTGTGGAACTTCATTCTGTGCTTGTCTTAAAAAGCGTGATCGTATGAGGCAAATTGCTTCTAACACTTTGTTGAAATACTTACTCACAGTCTCACCAGATCTAATAAAATGTGACATAATACTTCGATTTTTAGTTTTATGCCCCAAAATATTCAAAGTCATAGCAAGTTGCTCCTCCACTGTAACATGTCTTGAATCTCGCAATAAATCATTCCTCCTCATTATCCCTGCAAGCTTAACAAAAGCACCACTACGCATTCTAACATAGTTGACACAACTATCACTAAATCCATTATATATACGATCCAAGTGTTGTTTTCTATTTTGATATTGAATTGTTTTCTCAACACTAGGACCTGCACGTATAGATCTACGTCTGCTTTGCATTCTCCTCATGAAGGTCATAACCAAAACTAAGACAGATAGTGCAGCACCCGAACACATATTAATTACGGTCTCTTCATCGAGATCACCATCCATCTAAAATACAAACATCATATTAAAGCAAATACCAACATTAAATGCAAATGATCAAAATCTTTTAAGAAAATTATCATAATTATTTATGAAATGTTTGACAAATTCTCCTATCTGCAGATAATCAAACTATTTAATCAAAATACAAACGTCGCACTAGAAATATGTAGGATACTCTCATAATTATCAAATTCACCTTGATCCTCTTACAATAATGAATTTATCATCTATGCTTGCTTTATTTTGAGAGATATAAGTTGCAAAATTGATTTCTCCAACACATCATATGAGAACAAGTCAGATAACCATACAAGCTCATACTATTAATAATTTCTATGAGATATACGTTGCAAGGATTATACATATCAAATTAAGACTAGTTAGAAAGCTAGAAAATAATTTCTACAATCAAAATTTTCAAATAATAAATAGATGTCTGCATACCAATATCTCAAAAAACAACCAATACATGACATGCAAACTGGAAAAATACACAGAATAATCACCAGTAAAAAATTTTATCTTCCTAGTGGCAGAAAGCAGAAAACTGTAGTCAAACTACAGATTTGAAGTCGTTTTGCTCAAATCGTAATGGGAAATGGTGGTCAAAATACCCAAACTCAGACAAATTTTAAACCTGACATCAAAGGAAGAAGGAAATTGATAAATGAAAGCCATAAAAAATTAAATAAATACAAAAGATTTGATTTTTAGCATTGTACCTCCATAAATCAACCAAGATCTTGTACTGTTTTCCCTTTTGTTCGAAGGCTAGGGTTTCAATCGGCGTAAGACAGCAATCGGAGAGCGGGAGAGAGAAGGGCGGGAGCGGACAGCAATCGGAGAGCGGGAGCAATCGGAGAGCGGGAGAGAGAGAAGGGCGGGAGCGGACAGCAATCGGAGAGCGGGAGAGAGAGAAGGGCGGGAGCGGGAAGCAATCGGAGAGCGGGAGAGAGAGAAGGGCGGGAGCGGACAGCAATCGGAGAGCGGGAGAGAGAGAAGGGCGGGAGCGGACAGCAATCGGAGAGCGGGAGCAATCGGAGAGCGGGAGAGAGAGAAGGGCGGGAGCGGACAGCAATCGGAGAGCGGGAGAGAGAGAAGGGCGGGAGCGGACAGCAATCGGAGAGCGGGAGAGAGAGAAGGGCGGGAGCGGACAGCAATCGGAGAGCGGGAGAGAGAGAAGGGCGGGAGCGGACAGCAATCGGAGAGCGGGAGAGAGAGAAGGGCGGGAGCGGACAGCAATCGGAGAGCGGGAGAGAGAGAAGGGCGGGAGCGGGAGAGAGGGGCGGGAGCGGGAGAGAGGGGTAACCAGAACGAGTGGAAAGGGGAAGAGCAATCAGAGATTTTTGTATGGGAGAGAACAAAGAGGCGTTTTCCGCTGTAATCAGGCGTTTTCGAGCGGAAAATGGAAGGGCGAAAAAGCTGTCAGAAAGCCCGCACGTTTCTTCACTTTCTTTTTTCTTTTTAACAAAGCAAACACCCGATTGTGAGGGGAAGTGCCAAATTTACGCTGTGTCAGTTTTCCCAAAGGCCATTTTCCCTCATTTTCTGCATTTTTTGGCCGAAACAAACAGGCCCTTAGACAAAGATGTTCTAATTCATTGGATTATTAATCTGAAACCAACCTGATAAATCTCAGTATGGGTATAGCCTAATTGGTGATTATTTTGTGCTATTGTTCTCTAGTAAGTTTTTATAATTAGGTTTTTGCATCAAAACTATATTTACTTTCACCCAATTATTACTTACCATCTTTAAAGTTTTTTTGGATGAATAGCCTAATGATTGGGAGAGGAAAATGAAGGGAGAGCTTCAAGAGATGTGCAAGAAGATGGATAAGATGGAAGAGGAAATGAAGGAGCTTGCAAATGAAAATAATCATCTTAAATTTGAAAAACTTTTAATGAAAAAGGAGATGCAAGATATTAATAGGAGATTTCTATTTTGTAGTTTTGCATTTATTGTAATTGTCATAACTGTGTTTCTTATGTTTGTGATAGCTAAGAAACTACAGAATATATCTTAGGCAATTAGAATGAAAATTTTTATTTTGTTTTATGATGTGCATTCAGTTGTTAGTGTCTATGTATTGTCATAAAAATGCAACTTTGAATCAATGAAAAATGTGAGTTTGCATTGAATTGGTTGTCTATAATGTGGTGTTTGATGTTTTATGTCACCATTGCACTAAATAAGCATGTGTTTATGTCATTATATTTCATGCCAAAGAATAACATGAACAAAGAATGCACCTGATAGAAGATACGTACACATAAACTCATAGTTGATCAAAGATGAACACATAAACTTATAGATGATCACATATGAACTCATAGATGATAAGAGATAAACTTTTTTTTTCGTGTATACCATCTTTCCTTTTAAAATTGACATAACTACCATCTTATTAAGTTCAAATTTAACAATAACCTCCTGATATTTTCAGAAATGCAAGTACTTTCCACATTCACCACCTAAATTATGAAATATGTACGAAGTATAAACTCTGACGAGGCACATTTACAGAAATACAACTCAAATCACAAACATGCGATATTAATCAAAACATAGGCATCACGTTGAAGAAAATCTTAAACAAACTATATAAGATGTTGCAAACCACCTTGATATTTAAGTTTTTGTATAAACACCACATAAAGTGTTTAGAATGTATATAGGTACCATCTTATAAATTTATATATATTAAAGATACCACCTTAAATTTACAAAGTATAACTTAATCTTAGATACATGCCACCTTAAGCCAAAAGCATTCAAATCATAAATTTTTTTAAAAAGAACAAATCAAAGCTTCCAAGTAAACTTTGTTGCATTTTTTTCTTGCCCTTATTGCAATTGTTGTGATGCCTCTCTTTTCCATAGAAATACAAATATTACCCCTATTTCTTTCACTTGGTAAGTTGTAAACTTTTCTTATGTGCTCATGTGGTGTTTCTTCTAATAGAGTTGGTGAGCAGCTTGGTGTGTAGTTTTGTGTGGGTGTAAAGGTTTGTGAGAGGTTGTTGGTTGTTGTAGAAGAAATCTATAAAATAAGAAGAAAAATATGAGGTATCGTCATGATAGAGGCTTATTAGATACAAGATAATATTTACTTGCCTGACCACTTTTAAGAGGAGCTCTTCTGTTGGATTCTTGTGAACTCACATGGTTAGTACCCTATATCATAAATATAGAAATCTATGGTGTCAAATTCAAATTTAAAAAAGTAATTGGTGAAAATACATAAAAATCAAATATATACCCTTTGAGACCACTTTCTTAGCCTACCCCCTTTCTTATATGGAGCTTTAGCTTGTGTTAAATTTTCGCAAGTTTACTCTTTTTGTCCATAATTCCTACACATACTTCACAATATTCTTCTTTTTGCACTTTGGTTGGCTACAACCTGCTCTCCAATCTCCCTCCTTCTTCTTTTCTTTGGCCTTCTTGGCATGATTTTTGTTTGAGAAGGATCCGGTTCAAGATATCCTGTATTGGGCCATTGCTTCATGTAAGGGAGTGATGAGATATTCATGCAATAAGCTAGACTATAAGCTTCCTTTGTGTATGTCTCATGCACAAAATCTTCAATAGACATACCTACTTTAACCAACGTGACAACTGCTTGTATACAAAGAAACTTGTTAAGTGTTAAGTCTCATGTTTATGAGACTATTGTCGAGTTTCTACATTTATTTTGTTAGGTAATCTACACAAATATCCTCTATTGGAGGTTGGTTGGAATTGAGTTTAACGATGACATTCAAAGGAGGTTGGAAGGATATAGGAATGAAGCCATTTGCATTTCAATTCAAAGACACTATTGCGCTTCATCCATGTTACCAAGATCGAGCGTCATGAATTTTTTTAGCTTGGATATATAGTTTCTATTTTAGTTGTTATACTTATGTGTTATGCTTAAAAGTTCAAATATTACACACATACACGTTTTCGGTTTATCGTTTTTAAGTTTAATCGTATATATAAGAAACAAATAGATATATTGATATACATATACATTCGTTTCATATTTATCATCTTTGTTTTGTAAAATAATATATTTATAGATTAAAAACTTGTTTACATTATTTTATATATTTTCTCAAGTCTATTAATCTATTGAAAAGCGTTTCAAAACTTGTTTGGAATGATTTCATCAAAATCAAGTTTTGACAATTTTGTATTCTTGAACAATTTATAAAATAAACGAGTTTTCACAAATGAAAAATGAAATTTGAGAAATTAATTTTTTAAAATTTTCTATTTCATGTTTATAAATATTTTCCAAAGTTTTATCATTTTTGGAGTTCATTTACTATGTTAAATTAATTTTACAAAATTAAGTGTTTCAGCAGTTTTTAGAATCTAGAATATCTGTTTTAAAACAGTGAATTCTCATAAATGCGAAGTAATATTTAGTAATTTTTTTTCTCTAACTTGTTTATATTCATGCGTAGAAATATTATTCTAAATTTTAATATTTTTGGATTTGACTTGCTATTTTTAATTGAATTTAGAAGGCCAGCTATGCAAAATTTTAGAATCTGCCAACTCAGCCAACGGTCACATTATCGGTCGACCGACACACATTATTAGTTGACCGATTAGAGATTTTTTAGCATAACGACTAATTTTGGCTGCTTGGTTTTTGAGGGTATAAATACCCCTCTTGCTTTGGTTTTTCTTAAGGGTTTTTAAAAAAGTTTTGGACTGTTTGTTTTTGGGTTTCAAGAGAGAAAAAGTTTGTTTTTCTTAATGTGAAGAAGTTTTCACAAAGAGAAGAAGCTTTTAATTTCGGTTTCGAGGAGTTCAACCTCAATTATCATCTACATCTCTTTGTTCCATTTTAGAGAAGTTTTCCTAACTCTTTAATCTAGATTATTTTCATTTTGATTCTTATATATATTTGCTTAATTAATTAGAGTTTAATTTCATTTTTGCTCATTGATTACACACACAACCACTTGAGCCTTAAGTATTTTCATATATTGTATTTTTGGGTTGTGGGGTTGTGTCATTGAGAGAGAGCTTACAATTTCGTTCTCATTCTTGTTGGAGAACAAATCATTTATTTAAACACTAATTGTTGAGAACACGTTGTAATACACAAGTACACTTAGAGGAGTGGTTGGGAGAGACTGTGGTCAATTTCAAGAAAAGTGGTGTTGGTTTTAAATCTTAGGGAGAGGTAGTAAATCCAAGCACTTGAGGAAGGTGACATGGGTAGGCTTACACTTAGAGGAGTGTCTTGTGGTATTGACAATCGTGTGTTATTGTAAAATATTCCGGTGAGCTAGATAACCGATTATGTAGTTGATTTTATGATTAGTGGAGATTCTCCTCGAGGGTGAGGAGCGGAGACGTAGATCGTGGGTTGACCAAACTCCGTGATCATTTCCTTTGTGTTTGCAATTGACTTGGCGTATTATTCTTGAGCTCATTGTTTATCATTTTTCTATATCGTCATTGTCTCATAGTTTATATCGCCATTTATTCATTATATCATTGCATATCTTATTGTACAACATATTGCTAGGATATTGTTAGTATGTTTTAATTTAGCATCGAAATCAAATTAGATTAGCAAATACCCTATTCAACCCCCTCTAGGGTACTTTCATTAAGTTGTCATTTGTTACATCCACATCTTTTTGTCCCCAAATACACTATGTAGGTATTATCTTCTTTATATTTCACTTCAAATTTACCATTTGCTCCAAAGTCAGTCTTATAATATCTTACCTCATGCTTGAGAAATTCAATTTTTTAGATGCCTTTGGCATAGAAGCCCCTCCATCTTACCAATGCTCTCTTGTTTGAGAATAAACCTCCTTATGGGCATTCTCATGATAAACTCTCTACATGTGAGAATATGTTTGTCTCTTCCTTGAAGAATCATTTTGTTGAATGACTCACAACATATTATTTAACAAGCAATCTGACTTGGTGCTTTTGTTGAATGCATACAAGCTCCAATATGAAGGATCTTCAGTCATGAGATAGTTGTAAGCACAACTATCCATGTACTAGATAATTTTCATTCCCTCATTAAAAATTAATTTTTGTCAACGCCTATAAGCTCTCCACATTACATCTTTGAAAGATTTTCTAGTAGATATTTATTTAAAGTTAGCATATATATGTCTACAACAAAATCTAAGCTCAGCAATAGGTAAAACTATCCTCAAAGCTTCATCAAGCCCCACATAAACAACAAAAGGTTGAAAGTTTTAGCATAAAGTTGTAAATTTTAGAATCAGGTTAGTGAAAAGTATGCAAAGAGAGACACATACAGTTTATACAATTTCCATATTTAACACCTCAACTTTTCATAAATTATATAAACACCAACTTATTATATAATCTATTATATTCATGCCACCTTAGTTTGCAATCACTTATACAAATTAAAAAGATATAAGCTAACTCTAATTCATTAGAGCTACAATCTAATCATAGAGTTACTTCCAATTTTGAAAAAAGTATCTAAAACATATTTAAACTATTATTTTCTTCAGATCTAAAGGCAACAGTTGCATTATATACTTTTTTATTTGTAATCTCAATTTGAATCTGCTTTCAATCCTTTACTAGCTATATGAACAAGATATCAACTTGAAGACATAAAAAATGCATATGTAGCCTTTAAGGTAAGCTATAGGTACTGCACATAACATAGAAATATGCAAGAGATACATATTATTGTAATTATATCTATAAATAAAAACGAAACACACATGAATGAGAGTATAAATGAATATTAGAATATTAGAAAATTACCTTTTACCAATCTAACATGGAGGCGCATTCGTGTTGCTCCATTGACCCCAAATTAACAAGTAGTTGGTCAATAAACCAATACCATGCCTATTTATTCTCAATCACTGCATAGGCAATAAGATAGATGTTGTCATTGCCATAGTTTCCTATAGCACTCAAATTTTACCTGTATAACCACCTTTCAGATGATGGCCATCATGGCCAATAAGTGGCCAACAAGCTTTTTTGAACCCTTCTTTGCATGCAATTCATACCTCATTAGATAAAAAGTTTAGACCTAATTTTAATTTAATAGGCTTGTCAAAATCTGTGTCCTCATTAAATTATAGATATTGGATTCCCTCCTCATCAAAGCTATATAACGTCTCCAACTATTTAGAGGGTGTATGGAAAGACTTATTTTTGGAAGCTTATAAGTTATCTTGGCTTTTATAATAGAAATACTTAAAAAATTATTTTGATAGTATAGTTATTTGTTTGGTCAAATAGAGCTTATTTATGTGAGCTTATAAGTTAGTTTTTCAAAAGCTAGGATATGTCAGCTCAGCTTTTTAAAATATGACTTATAAGCTAATTTATTTGATATTTTACCAAACATATAGAAAAGAAAAAGCTAGCTTAAAAGCTAGTTTGATCACACAATAAGTCACCCCAAACACCTTCTAGTCTCAACATCTGATTTTTTTCATCCACTTGAGACAAAGCATCAAACCTCTCATTCACATTCTCATTATATGATGGTTGTTTTGTAGCCTCTACTTCTTCATCTAACTTAATATCTTCTTCATCAATATCATCATAGTCACCATCACTAAGTTCAAACTCAAAATCTTCATCATCATTCTCCATATGTACATCCACAAGTCACTCATTATCATTAACTCTATCTTCGTCAAGGGCCTCATTTTCATCACCTAGTCTTTCATCAGCTGCCTCGTCATCATGTTCGCCTTCATCACTTACCTCTTTGTCTTCATTCATGCCCTTCACATAAAAGTATAAGCTCGAATAATTAATCTCAAGGAGTAAACATATTATCTAAGTATTAATTTACTATTTATAGTACAAAAGCCAACTAAATTTTTTCATATATTAAACATATTTCATGGCTACCACCTCACACAACTTCACCTAAGTTAATCAACTTTCAAAAATTTTAACTTTTAAATATATGAAAGTAATTAAGTTTGAAAAGATACAAATATGCAAAACTATACCTCATTCTCATCATATTGACCTCCATCAATTGCCTCATTGTCTTCATTCAAACCCTTCACATAAAAATAAACAAGTCTCAGTATATAAGAGCAGGTGTGAGCAGAGTTCAGTTCTAACTGAACTAACTAACCGAATTGGCCGAAATAAGGCAGTTTGGTTAGGTTGTTATAAAACTTCAGTTTGAGTCGGGTTGAACAAAGTTCAACCCTAACTACCCGAAACCGACCGCTATAGGGGTGCATGGTTTTGAATTATGGTTACCTCATATTCATATCCAATTACACTTTTAATCTGTTTGGCTCAATCACCCACATAAATCACATCTTCGGTCTTGTTGGGGAATACCCGGGGCTACGCTAAACCTCTAGAACAACAAAAATACAGTATAGAGAAAAGTACACCAAGATTTATGAGGTTTGGCATACTTGTCTACGTTCTCGGGAGCCACAAAATTAATTTCTTATTAATTAACAAGAAATTACAATGCAAGAGCAGATCTCAAACTTGAGATCTCTCAATAAATACAAGTTTGTTACTATAGCTACAATAATAACTCCTCTCTTCAAATCCCCTTTCAATAAATTTCCTCTTCTTTAAATTCTTCCCTTAAAATCTTGTGAGCTGAAAGAAAAAGAAGAGAATCGTGAGAGGAGAGAGAAGGAGCTCCGCCGCCATTGAAACAACGTGAGAAGGAGGAGGAGAAGCAGCACAATCTCGTGCTCGGGGTTTCCCTTTTATAAGGAAACCCTAGCGACAGGCTGGCGACAGGCTGGCGACAGGCACCTCGCCTGCGGGCGCCTCGACCTCGCTTGCAAGAAGCCACCTCGAGCTCACCTGGATTTTGCATCGACCTCGCCTGCTTTACCCTCGTCGAGCTCGCCTGCATTGACCCAAGCTCGCCTGCGGAGCTACGTCGCCTCAAGCTCGCCTGACGCAAGCCTTGAGCTCGCCTGCAACTCGCCGACGACCTTGCCTGATCTCGAAATCACCTGCATAATACTCGAGCTCACCTGCACAATACTCGAGCTCACCTGAAGGAGCTCGACCTCGCCTGAACTTCGACCTCGAGCTCGCCTGGCGATCTTCTCAAGCTCGCCCAATAGGTTTGGATCCACACCCAAATCCAACAACCTCCCACTTGGAGACTAAACCGTCGACAACAGGCTATCTCAACAAGCACCTCCTCCTGTGTGGCTCCGTCCTTATCATTTATGCATGAAGGCCAACTGAAGTTGCGCACAACTCCAGTTTATGAATGGTCACCGCCTTTATTAATATATCTGTTGGATTCTTGCTTCCTAGAATCTTCTCCAGTTTTAACACATCATCTTCCAACAGGGATCTGATGAAGTGGTACCGAAGTACAATATACTTCGTTCTAGAATAAAATACAGAATTCTTAGCCAAGTGAATCACACTCTAACTACCATTGTGCAAAACATTCTTCTCCTATTTGAATCCCAGCTCTGTTAACAAACCCTGAAGCTATATCATCTCTTTACTGACTTTAGTCACTGATACATACTCAGCTTTTGTAGTGAATAGAGTGACAATCTTCTGTATCTGTGACATCCAACTAATAGCTATAGTTCCGACAGTGAATACATAGCCGGTGGTGCTTCTTCGGTGATCGACTTCACCCCCAAAGTCTGCATCTATGTACCATTGTACTTCCACCTCTCCCTTATCAAAGTGCAAATACTTCTGTGTGGTGCCTCGTAGATACCTCAGAATCTACATGACCTCTTCCTAATGAGCTTTTCCTGGATTTGACATAAATTGGCTAACCACTCCCACTGCATGGCTAATGTCTGGTCTCGTATAGACCATTACGTACATCAAGCTTCCAATGGTTGAGGCGTAAGGAACCTTAGCCATACTCTATTTCTCTTCATCTGACTGAGGAGACTGATCCTTTGATAGAAGAAAATGACTGGCTAAGGGTGTCCTCACTGGCTTGGCATCACCCATATTGAATCTCTATAAAACACGGTTGATGTACTCCATCTGAGATAACTTTAATAGATCTTTTTTCTTATCTCTCGTGATTTGCATTCCAATGATCTTCTTTGCTGGACCCAAGTCTTTCATGTCAAACTCCTTATCTCTCGTGATTTGCATTCCAATGATCTTCTTTGCTGGACCCAAGTCTTTCATGTCAAACTCCTTTGACAACTGCTGCTTCAAACTCCTGTATGATCTTCTTTGCTGGACCCAAGTCTTTCATGTCAAACTCCTTTGACAACTGCTGCTTCAAACTCCTGTATCCTCCATATCTACACCTGCAACCAATATATCATTAACATACAGCAGTAAGATGATATAACTGGACTAAAATTTCTTGAAGTAGCAATAATGGTCGGCATTATACTTCTGGAAGCCTTGTTCATGAAGCCATCAAACTTCCTGTACCACTACCTTGGGGCTTGTTTCAGGCCATACAACCTCTTCTTGAGTATGCACACTAGGTTCTTCTTCTTTTCTTCTGAGAAACCTTCTGACTGGTACATGTATATCTTATCTTCTAGATCTCCATGAACAAACATCGTCTTCACGTCTAACTACTCGAGATGAAGATCTTCAATAGCTACAATATTCATCATTGTCCTAATAGTATTTAGCTTCACCACGGGAGAAAAATATCGGTGTAGTCAATTCCTTCTTTCTGTTGGAATCCTTTGATAACTAGTTGGGCTTTATATCTTCTGGAGCCATCATGCTCCTCTTTTACCCGGTACACCTATTTATTGTGGAGTGTCTTCTTACCCGTGGGCAACTCAGCTAGTTCTCACGTCTGATTTGAGATGAGAGACTTCATCTCATCTTTCATGGGAAGCTCCTACTTGCTCACATCTCTACTCTGACAAGCTTTATCATAGCTTTCAGGCTCCTCTCCATCTGTCAGCAACAGATAGTTCACATATCTCCTGTTAGGTACAGGAGGATGATAAGATCTTCTCAATATCAAAGCTGGTGCGTCGAGCTCCTGTGCATCGTTCTATCCAGCAGGCTCTTCTAGCTGAGGACCTTCTGCATTGGGTTCTTCCGAGAGGTTACTCGGGACATCACCTGCATCTACAAATGTTGACTCTCTCTCTGAGTCATTTGTCTTGTGCATGTCCTTGTACATTACTTTCTCGTTGAATATCACATCTCTGGTCCTGATCACCTTATTGTTTTCGTTGTCCCAAATGTGGTAGCCAAACTTATCTTTACCATTGCCGATGAAAGTGTATTTATTAGACTTGGGATCAAGATTATTCCTGCCTTGATCACTAATATGCACATAAGCTACACAACCAAAAACTTTGAGATGTGAGAGTTTTACCTCTATTCTGCACCATACCTCCTCTGGTATTCTATGCTCCAATGGAACCGATGGAGCTCAGTTGATCAAGTAAGTTGCTGTGTTGACTGCTTCTGCCTAGAACTGCCTTGGTAGGCCTGATTATATACGAATGCTTCTGGCTCTCTCTATCAACGTTCTATTTATTCGCTCAGCTACACCATTGTACTGAGGCGTGCCGGGCATAGTTCTCTCCAATCCGATCCTATTCTCATAGCAGAACTTCTTGAATTCAGTATCTTCATACTCACTGTCATTGTCGGTCCTGGGTTTCTTTATTCTCAGACCGGTCTTATTCTCGACTATGGCTTTCCATCTTCTGAAAGCCTCAAATACTTCTAACTCGTGTTTCAGAAAGTAGACCCATACTTTTCGAGAGTGGTCATCGATAAAAGTCATGAAGTAGTGTTTCCCACCAATGGAAGCGGTGGTGGTTGGTCCCCAAACATCTGAGTGAATGAGATCTAGCTTCTCTTTCCTGGGGATTCTGCCACTTGTTTGAAAGCTGACTCTCTTCTACTTTCCAATTATGCATTCTTCAAACATGTCCATCTTCGCTGACTGTAGTCCTGGGAGTTTTTCTTTTGTGTGCATGATTTTTACCCCCTTCTCACTCATATGACCGAGTCTCTGGTGCCACAACTTTAAAATCTCATTGCCTCCGACAACTGAGATTAAATAACGTGCACTTGTTGTCATATATAGGGTACCAGCCTTCTTGCCTCAGGCAATCGTCATTGCACCCTTTAAGATCTTCCAATCATCTCCATGGAAGGTCGTAGTGTATCCTACGCCAGCCAACTGTCCTACAGATATTAAGTTCTTTCTCAGGTCGGGAATATGTCTGACATCCTTCAGCTCCCAGGTCGGGAATATGTCTGATATCCTTTAGCTCCCATACTGACTCATTCAACTTGATTTTCACTACACCTTTGCCCACAATAGCACATAATTGATCATCATCATGGTATACATATCTAATATTTTCAGGAACATACTTCTTGAAGAATTATTTCTGAGAAGTAGCATGGAACGATGCTCCAGAGTCTAACACCCAAGACTCTTCCTTGCTCTCCAAAGAGCATATCAATGCGTCGTCTCATCCTGAGGTAGAAATAACATTCACCTCTGCCTTCGCCTCCTTCTCTTTCTGTGCACTCTTGTATTGATTCTTGTAGTGCTCTGTTTTCCCATAATTCCAACACTCCATAGCCTTCGAGATGTTACTTGGATTCCTAGATTTGGACCTCTTGTCCTTTGATCTATCTCTCAAGTTTGATTTGCCTCGTCTGTTTTCTCTGGTTTAATTTCTACCTCTTGACTCTGTATGTAATACTGAAGAGATTGTAGCTTCACTCGACTCTCTCCGTCGAATCTCCTCACTGAGAACCAGATCACGAACGTCATCAAACTTTAACTTGTTACTCCCCGATGAGCTACTCACAGCCGTGACTATAGCGTTCTAGATTTCTGGTAAGGAAGACAAAAGTATCAACGCTCGAACTTCCTCATCAAACTCAATTTGAACTGAACTCAATTGGGTTGTGACCGTGTTGAGTTCATTGAGGTGCTGTGCTACTGACGCGCCTTCTGCCATTCTCAGATTGAGTAACTGCCTCATCAAATAAATTTTATTTGCGGCTGATAGCTTCTCATACATATTTGAGAGTGCTGGCAGAAGACCCACCGTCATCTTCTCCTTCGCAATATTGAACGCAATATTACGAGTTAACATCAATCTGATAACTCTGAGGGCTTGTCTGTCTAGAAGGTTCCACTCATCATCCTTCATAGAATCCGACTTCTTCCTTGAAAGGGGTTGATACAAATTTTTCTGATACAGATAATCCTTTATCTGTATTTTTCAGAATCTGAAATCTGTTCCATCGAACTTCTCTAATCTCACATTTCCTTCATCTACGACCATCACTCCCACTTGAATTTGACTTCCCCTAAATCGTTTCTGGCTCTGATACCAGTTGTTGGGAAATGCACGGAGCTACGCTAAACCCCTAGAACAGCAAAAAGGTAGTATAGAGAAAAATATACCAAGATTTACGAGGTTCAGCAAACTTGCCTATGCCCTCGGGAGCCACACAATTAATTTCTTATTAATTAATAAGAAATTACAATGCAAGAGCAGATCTCAAACTTGAGATCTCTCAATAAATACAAGTTTATTACTGTAGCTACAGTAATAACTCCTCTCTTTAAATTCTCTTTCAATAAATTCCCTCTTCTTTAAATTCTTCCCTCAAAATCTCGTGAGCTGAAAGAGAAAGAAGAGAATTGTATGTGGGAAAATTGTAGTAAAGAAAAGAAAAGAAATTTGACTTTGATTCTTTTAATCTCGGTTACAATTCGATTACAAAAGAGAGGAGAACGAAATTGGTTCTTCCTCTTTGTTTAAAACTGGGTTCTTCACGGTGGCGATGGAGTGCCTCCCTCGAATGCTCGCGTCGAGTTTGCTCTCCGTTGACGATCCGCACGTCTTGATTCACTGGAACGATGTCTTCTCCTCACGATTTGACGTTGTGGAGAACTTGTGTGGCAAGTTTTAGAACTCTGAACGAGTTGATAACTCTGAACGAGTTTTAACTCTTGAAAAAGAGTTGATTTAAACCGAAAATCGGTTAATAGCCAAGGATGAGGAAGCTCCTGTTGCCGAACGTTGAAGATGATCTTCCTTGAAGGATGATGCCGATCTCTTCTGAAGTTCGCCCAATGATCTCCCATGTTGCTGCCAATTCTCAGCTCCAAAAAGCCAGCCTTCAATGGTCGATTCCAGCCAAGAAAAATCGAACCCTTAACTCAGTTGAGTTTACTCGCTTTTATAGGGGATTAAGGGGGTGTAACTGCCCTCTAAATCCGCTCCTAAGTGGGCGTGATTTCCTCAGATCGTAGGGAAAAATGGTTCTGAAACCGTTCGACTCATATTTGAATGAGTCAAATGCCCACGTTGGCGTTCAGGATCCTAACCTCGCGTCTTAGGATTGAGATGCGAGGTTGGGTGTTGACTGAACATCCAGAACGCGAGGGTCGCTCATGTTTCGCTTGTTGTAACGCGGGTCCGACTCCAGCGTTTTGAAGTTGTAACGCGGGTTTGACACTGGCGTTTTGATGTTGTAACGTGGGTTCGACCCTCGTGTTTTGATGTTGTAACGCGGGTTCGACCCTGGCGTTTTGATGTTGTAACGTGGGTTCGACCCTCGCGTCTTGTCTTGAAGAGATTATCACAAAGTAATCTCTTTTGTCATAGCGTTGCAAAGATCATTGTCTTGTAATCTTCGTCTTGGCTCCTTGAGAATATGAGAGTCGTCAGATTGTAACTCCCGATGTTGATTGTGAATACTGTTGAACTAGAGCTCTCATCGGTTGTCGTGAAGGTCGTCAGATTGTAACCTTCAGCGATCTACGTGAAAGTCTTCAAATTGTAGCCTTCTGGAAGTCGTCAGATTGTAACTTCCATCATCGGTGTTTGATGGAGGATAAGCTATCTATTGTGATTTTTAGACAGCCTACAGAGCCCCCTCTAAAGTTTTCGAAAGTTCGCGGTTGACTGGGACGAATTTTCGGAATACTTTGGATCTCACTCTAATCCTGGAGCTGTTGATTTCTTGTCGTAAAGGAGTCGTTCTCTGCACTCGCTTCGAAGGCATCTTGGTTGAAGGGATTTGCCATGTAGGACCTTTGTGAAGGTATGCGTCATAATCCTGCTTCTGGAATGCGGGGGTGGACCCCTGCGTTTTGAATTTGAGACGCGAGGCTGACTTCGTCGTTTTGGATTTGAAACCCGGGTGTGACCTCGGCGTCATGATTTTTATAACGCGGGTCTGACCTTGGCGTTTTTAAAGTTAGAACCAGGGTGTGACCTCGGGGTCATGATTTTTGCAACGCAGGTCTGACCTCGGCGTTTTGACTTGAGACATGGAAGTGGCTTTCGTGCATTTTTGACTAAGTTTTTGAAACTTGTCCTTAGCTTATCTGTTTCAAGTCTCGGCTCACGTCCATTAAGCTGATGGGCCTTTAAACATGCATAGGATTTTTGGCAAACCCTCAGCCATCAATGGATTTGATAAGCCTTTACCGACTACCGTTTGAGTCGGGCTAGCAGATGGATTGTCTAAGTCCGTTCCACATGTAACGTTGTGCTAAGAGAATGAACCCTCTTAGACTTGATGCTATGATTTTGAATACATAGACTTTGTCATTTTCACGGAAAAAGACTAACCGGCAACGCGTGTTAGGCGTAGGCTTATCCCTACTTAGGATTTGGGATAAAGTTCCCCATACGTGTAAGGCATGAATTTTGGCGTTATTAATAACAACCTGCTACGATGTTGAATACGTAGACTTTTGTCGTGTAAGGCATGAATTTTGGCGTTATTAATAACAACCTGCTACGATGTTGAATACGTAGACTTTTGTCCCTTTTTTTTACGGTGAAAGACTAACCGGCAACGCGTATTAGGCGTTGACTTATCCCTACTTAGGATTCGGGATAAAATTCCCCATGTATGTAAGGCATGAATTTTGGTGTTATTAATAACAACCTGCTACAATGTTAAATACGTAGACTTTTGTCCTTTTTTTTTTACAGTGAAAGACTAACCGGCAACGCGTATTAGGCGTTGACTTATCCCTACTTAGGATTCAGGATAAAATTCCCCATGCATGTGAGGCATGGATTTTGACGCTACGATATTGAATACGTAGGCTTTGTCACTATTTCTTCCTGTATTATATTTTTACTTGAAACACTGAAAGAAAATTGAAAATGCCAGAGGTGTAATATTAACTTGGCATGAATTTCCACTTAGAGTGAAATTCAGAAATTTTCTTTATTATCACTAGGATGATTCCAGAAAATCTTTAATCCGTTGGGAATTTCATAATGAAAACTTGTTATTCTTGTTAAAAAAGGATTAACAAGTTCATTGGGGGGGTTTGACTGTTAGAGGTGTAATGTTAACCTAACAGTATTTTATGGACCTATCGCTCTATTGAGGAGAGTCGATAAGTGGATTTTTGTTAGAGGTGTAGTGTTAACGTGACAGGATGTGTGTTGCGATTGGAGCAACTTTGTGGACTTATCATCCTATTGTAGAGGATTGATAAGTGAATTTGTCAGAGGTTTAATGTTAACATGACAGGATGTGTGTTGCGATTGGAGCAACTTTGTGGATTTATCATCCTATTGGAAATGATTGATAAGTGAATTTGTCAGAGGTTTAGTGTTAACGTGACAGGATGTGTGTTGCGATTGGAGCAACTTTGTGGACTTATCATCCTATTGACGAGGATTGATAAGTGAATTTGTTAGAGGTTTAATGTTAACATGACAGGGATGTGTTGCGATCGGAGCAACTTTGTGGACTTATCATCCTATTGACGAGGATTGATAAGTGGATTGTTGTCAGAGGTATATTGTTAACGTGATAGGAATGTGTTGCGATTGGAGCAACTTTGTGGACTTATCATCCTATTGACGAGGATTGATAAGTGGATTGTTGTCAGAGGTATAATGTTAATATGATAGGGATGTGTTGCGATCGGAGTAACTTTGTGGACTTATCATCCTATTGACGAGGATTGATAAGTGGATTGTTGTCAGAGGTATATTGTTAATGTGACAGGAATGTGTTGTGATTGGAGCAACTTTGTGGAATTATCACCCTATTGACGAGGATTGATAAGTGGATTTTGTCAGAGGTTTGATATTAACTTGACAGGAATGTGTTCTTGTGACTTGCACAAGATTTTGGGAATTAGTGTCTCGCTGGGGAGACTTGCTAGGTGAGTTTATCATCAGGAACAATGAGTTTTGATACCTGTGATTTGAATTTGATTTTGAAGACTTAGTGTCTTGCTGGGGAAGATTGCGATTCGAGCAATTTCGAGGACCTATCATCCTATTGACAAGGATTGATAAGTTGATTGTCAGAGGTGTATGTTGTTAACGTGACAAATTGGGAGTAATGCGAGTTGAATGCATACTCCGTGGGGATGATGATCGTCAGAAGTGTAATGTTAACTTGACGATGAAAGATTTATTACTCTTAATCCAATGGATTCCAAGTAACCAACCCCCAGTCTTGATTAAGACTTAGCAAGGGAATAAAAAAGAGGTAGATAAGACACATTGCCTAGTGGGGCACTATCCATAAAGTCGGAATAGAGGCACATCACCTGGTAGGCCATTATCTGATGAGTTTGACTATCAGAGGTAACTGTTAACGTGATAGTTTTGTGGAACTGTCATCCTATTGAAGAGGATTGGCAAGTTGATGGACTATCAGAGGTAAATGTTAACGTGATAGTTTTGTGGACCGACAAGTTGATGGTCGTGATAGTTCTGATAGATTTTATGGTTGACAGAGGTATTCTATTAAACATAACAACTCAGAAAATTTATTACTCATAATCCAATAAACTACCAATAAACCAACCCCCAGTCTTGAACAAGTGCAGGGGGAAAAGAGAAGACATGACACATCGCCTAATGAGTCATTATCTAATGAGTTTGACTATCAGAGGTAACCGTTAACGTGATAGTTATTGGACCCGTAATCCTATTGGAAAGGATTAGCTTCAGCATCCGTGGTATCTTCTGGTTCTGACTGAGAAGATTGAGCTTGGTTCGACTGCTCAGGAGAAGGTTGGGCTTGGTCCGATTGCTCAGGTTGATCCTGCTTACTTTGTTCTTCAGTTTTGATCCTGGCAATAATCTTTTGAGCCTGTTCGCCTTGAGAAATTAGTTGTCTCCAAGAACGACATTCTGCAACTCCGATTCGGGCTAGGAGGTCGGTCTGCAAGTTGTGTCGACATGTCCGATTGCTCAGGTTGATCCTGCTTACTTTGTTCTTCAGTTTTGATCCTGGCAATAATCTTTTGAGCCTGTTCACCTTGAGAGATCAGTTGTCTCCAGGAACGGCATTCTGCAACCCCTATTCGAGCTAGGATGTTGGTCTGCAGGTTGTGTCGACAGGTCTCTACTAAGGTAGACTGTATCATACCTGACGAACACCGGAGAGCAATGGTTCGGAACCTCTTGATGAAGGGTTTGACGAACTACCTCTTCTTCTGCTTAGTGGCGAGAAGGATATGGATGGAGACTTCTGTATCCTCTTTAAAGAATCTTGACAGGAAGAGTCTCTCTAAATCTGCCCACCTTTGGATACATCCGGCAGGTAGTTTCCTGAACCATTCAAAGGCAACTCCCTTAAGGGTGCCAATGAACAATCGAGTTCCAGGTTGTGGGCTTCTTGGTCAGAAGCCGTGTCATCAACCACCTTTCCCTTCCCTTTCCTTATGTGAGGTCGGGATGAAGACGCTTTTTCTCTCCTGAAAGATTCTTGCCTAGGTGGCGAATCTATCTCCTGAGATTTGGCCTTATCTGCGACGATTTGAGTCAACAGGGTCATGAGTTCATTGATGGCCTCCTGCTGAGATTTGAGCATGGCCTCTTGCTCATCAAGTCTCTTTGCGAGATCTTCATGGTCTCCCGTCATATAAGCGGAGCTCTCATGTTCAACAAAAGAGCTTGATGATTGGGACTCTGCAATGGCTGAGTGTTCATCATCGGAATTAATTCCTTTGGCTAACCTCCGATAGTTGATAGGGGGAATGGCTCATGTTCGCATCCGAGTGCGTTGGTAGATTCCTTCAAACTCGTTAGTGATTTCTCTGACGGTTGGTGAATGACTTGTCTCAAAGTCATCGGAACTAGGACCCGAGGCTTTGCCCCTACCGATCACATTGATAGTGACCCCAGGATACTCGGTCTCTGGAGATTTCTTCCTGTGAAAACGTCGTCGTTGGTTGGGCAAAACAACGTTCGTAAGTTAGTTGAACACCAATAGTTGGGCCGCATATGAGCAGCATTGACATTCCGAGAGGACCATAGGAATCAGTCGTTCGCATTGGAATGAACGAATGACTTGTTGCATCGGTCTTTCTCTCGATATGAACTCTCTCAAATCTGTTGTAAAGATTCGAGGAGAATTACTCACTGACCGTGAGGTTTGAATTGGACCCCCCAGTCCATGATTGGATAGGACTGGCTCTTGGTGAACATGGATCTGGTTGAGATGTCTTGAATCCATGAACTTCTTATACCCACCCCTTAATCTAGTCGCGCCACGCAAAGTATTCGGGGGTCAGTGAGCCGGGGGTCCAGGGGGCGGCGCGCCCCTGGCCAGGGGGTCCAGGGGGGATGGAATACCCCCCGGCGGGGTTCGGGGCAGCGCCCCGAAGCTCCACGATATACACCAGGTTCGGAATACCCCCCGGCGGGGTTCGGGGCAGCGCCTCAAAGCTCAACGGTATACACCAGGCGCGGTATTGGATTTGAAACTTGGGACGCGAGGGTCGCGTTTGGCATTTGATACGTGAAGGTCACGTTTGGCACTTGAGACGCGAAGGTCGCGTTTGGCACTTGAAACGTGAGGGTCGTATTTTGGTTTGGCGACATGAGGGTCGCATTCTTTAGAGTCGACGCGAAGGTCGTGTTTTGACTTGGAAACATGAAGTTGAAGTTCACGTTCAACGAAGGCTCGAGGTTCGCGTTTTGGCTGTAAAACGCGTCATTGAGGGCCATGTTCAGTCTGGTTCTCGCGAAGCTCATGTTTGGGCTCATAAACGCGGAGCTCAGGGTCGCGTTCAGGCTCACGAATGCGAATCTCGCGTTGGTTGGAGGATCGATTTACTCGAAGTTGTGCTCGTCGCTGAGACCTTCTTCTTCGACGAGCAGCATTCTTCTTGGCCTGTTTCAAGGCTTTTGCAGGGGCATCATTGGTGTTGATTATATCTATCTCCGCCATAGGCCTTTTACCTCCCATGACACGCCGTGTTGACACGGGTGTGGAGTTTTCAACTCGTTGAATGAGTTCGGCTGAGGCTAAGCTTGCTCCTGAAGCAGAGGGGCTGTTCGACAAATTGTGGCCAAAAGAGAGGACTTTCTTTGGCATTCCAGCAACAGTTGGAGATTTATTCTCTTGGGAGACTTTGTGGATCTTGCGCATAGCCTTGGGGCTAAGGGATCCAAAAGAGAGGACCTCCTCGAACTTGGCTTGATCAAACTCTACCACGAGAGTTTCGACGGTTATTCCAGTGAGATGAACATCGGATTGCACCACCACTTCTTCGTCAGAGAAGCTCGTCCCCAGCAGAGTCGCCATCTTTTGTATGTGGGAAAATTGCAGTAAAGAAAAGAAAAGAAATTTGACTTTGATTCTTTTAATCTCGGTTACAATTCGATTACAAAAGAGAGGAGAACGAAATTGGTTCTTCCTCTTTGTTTAAAACTGGGTTCTTCACGGTGGCGATGGAGTGCCTTCCTCGAATGCTGGCGTCGAGTTTGCTCTCCGTTGACGATCCGACGTTTAGAACTCTGAACGAGTTGATAACTCTGAACGAGTTTTAACTCTTGAAAAAGAGTTGATTTAAACCGAAAATCGGTTAATAGCCAAGGATGAGGAAGCTTCTGTTGCCGAACGTTGAAGATGATCTTCCTTGAAGGATGATGCCGATCTCTTCTGAAGTTCGCCCAATGATCTCCCCTGTTGCTGCTAATTCTCAGCTCTAAAAAGCCAGCCTTTAATGGTCGATTCCAGCCAAGAAAAATCAAACCCTTAACTCAGTTGAGTTTACTCGCTTTTATAGGGGATTAAGGGGGTGTAACTGCCCTCTAAATCCGCTCCTAAGTGGGCGTGATTTCCTCAGATCGTGGGGAAAAACGGTTCTGAAACCGTTCGACTCATATTTGAATGAGTCAAACACCCACGTTGGCGTTCAGGATCCTACCCTCGCGTCTTAGGATTGAGATGCGAGGTTGGGTGTTGACTGAACATCCAGAACACGAGGGTCACTCACGTTTCGCTTGTTGTAACGCGGGTCCGACTCCAGCGTTTTGATGTTGTAACGCGGGTTTGACCCTGGCATTTTGATGTTGTAACGTGGGTTCGACCCTGGCATTTTGATGTTGTAACGTGGGTTCGACCCTCGCGTTTTGATGATGTAACGCGGGTTCGACCCCGGCGTTTTGATGTTGGCACACGGGGAGGACCTCCACGTATTGTCTTGAAGAGATTATCACAAAGTAATCTCTTTTGTCATAGCATTGCAAAGATCATTGTCATGTAATCTTCGTCTTGGCTCCTTGAGAATATGAGAGTCGTCAGATTGTAACTCCCGATGTTGATTATGAATGATGTTGAACTAGAGCTCTCATCGGTTGTCGTGAAGGTCGTCAGATTGTAACCTTAAGCGATCTACGTGAAAGTCTTCAAATTGTAGCATTCTGGAAGTCGTCAGATTGTAACTTCCATCATCGGTGTTTGATGGAGGATAAGCTATCTATTATGATTTTTAGACAGCCTACAAGAATCACAAGAGGAGAGAGAAGGAGCTCCGCTGCCACTGAAAGAACGTGAGAAGGAGGAGGAGAAGCAGTACAATCTCGTGCTCGGGGTTTCCCTTTTATAGGGAACCCCTAGCGACAGGCTGTCGCCAGCCATGCGCACGTTCGACCTTGCCTGCTGGCGCCTCGACCTCGTTTGCAGTAAGTCGCCTCGAGCTTGCCTGGATTTTGCGTCGACCTTGTCTGCTTTACCCTTGTCATGCTCGCCTGCATCCCCCCAAGCTCGCCTGTGGAGGTGCGTTGCCTCAAGCTCGCCTGACGCAAGCCTTGAGCTCGCCTGCAACTCGTCGACGACCTCTCCTGATCTTAAGCTCGCCTGCACAACGCTCGAGCTCGCCTGAAGGAGCTCAACCTCGCCTGAACTTCGACCTCGAGCTCGCCTGACAATCTTCTCAAGCTCGCCTGATAGGTTTGGATCCACACCCAAATTCAATAGGTCTTTCTTTCTTAATATAACTATGATTTGGTATATTTAAATTATTAGAAGTTGAAAAGATTAAGAAAAAACCTTTCGACTTCCTCTCTCCCCTCTCCTCTCTTTTTTTTTTGAAAAATTCTTTAAGGACCCAAAATATGGGACCAATAGGGGGACAAGTGAGGTGTCCCCCTCCTATTAGATAATGAGTTGGTCATCATTAATGATGACCAACTCATTATCCAATAGGAGGGGGACAGATCACTTGTCTCCTTTATTGGTCCTATATTTTAGGTCCCTATAGCAAAGCTCCTTTTTTTTCTCTACTGTCTGCGCATCAGATTCCCATTGTCTTCGATCCTTCAACCATGGATAATCCTTCGGACCAAAATCAATCAGTGTTAGAGCAATCCCTACAACGTCAGCCTTCAACTTCATATTTGGTGATGCAATCGATCGAGCTGGAGGTATCACGCTTTTTTATTATTAGTAGATTTTGTCTTTCACCATGTAATGTAATATGTAATGTAATATGAGTCTTTTTTCTTACAGAAAATCTAGAGTTTTTTTCAAGAAAAATGAATAATTAGATCTTCATATGCGTATGGTTTCTAGGCTAGTTATGGTTTGTTCTCAAGATTAGTGCTTTCTTCCTTCTATGAAAGCCTCTGCTTAGTGTTGAAATAACTTTAGTTATAATTTAGATCGATCATGTTTATTAGTGGTTATAGATTTCAATATAGTGCTAGTTAAGGCCGATACCAACGCTTGTGGAAACAAGTTAGATAAATGAGAAAGAAATACTAGAAGATTAAAGAGTGATGCGATTGATTTTTGCTATCCTTCACTCCCCTCCTGAAATTGAAATATGTGAGTTTTATATTATAGAATGATTATGCATTATTTATTTAATTAGTTGTCACGTCTGTTACAAGGGGGTAAATTTAATTTAATTTAATTTTTGTTATTTATTGGTTAATGTTCCACCGGTGGGAAATCCTAATGTCGACACAACTACAAATCAAGTGAATGTCGATTCCTCTTCTCATAAAATCCAACCTAAAAGGTAGTCTATAAATCAAAGCTCAGAGGTATGGACTCATTTCACTAAATTTCAGGATAAGAACGGTTATCCTAAGGCAAAGTGCAATTACTATAAGAAGGAATATTTTGCTCATGCAAAAAAAAAGGCACTACATCTTTGCACAATCACTTGGAAATTTGTTTAAAATATCCACTTAATATTCATAGTCGGCGGAAATTATTGAGTTCACAATGTAAACTTGGGTAGTAGTGAGAAGAGGGGTGTTTGCGTCGAGAACAAGTTTCATTGCAGCTTCCATTATAATCATTTTGATGGAAAGAAAAGAGTGAGCCTTACACTTGTAAAACTTCTCTTTACAACAAAAACAAAATAATTGGGGTGCTCCCTAGAAACACATGCACAAACTCTTACTTACTAGCTTCTGCTTGCGTGAGATCTTTGCATGTGTTGGGGATGCGTAATCCGTGGACCACCGATTCAACGATCCAAGTTGGATGTGACGAAGATTTGATGTTGATGTTTCGACTTGGAAACAAAAACAGAAGTAAATATCTTAGTAAAGTAAGATAAATACTCTTCTCAAGATCAAATCAAAGTTTGAAATTGAGGAAACACCGAATGGCTCTTTAAATTGCTTGAAAGTGGTGATGACTCTCTCTTTTGTGCTCAAAGTTCGCCAAAAGCTCATCTCTGCTTTTAGATATTCATCCTCTCTCCTTCACAAGTGTGTAAGGGAGGTATTTATAGCCTTTGGAAGCCATAACTATCGAAAGGAAGTTGAAACAACTAATGAACATCTTCCCCTTTGGGCGAGACAATGTTTACTGTCTCGGCCAAAGGGGTGGTTCCAGTCCAGTTTGTAACCGCCGTCCACTCTCTTAAATTACGATAAATGTCCCGTTTCTCGAGGGTAGTAGGCGTCTCTCTTATCTATAACCATCCATGCATGTTTCCCGGTAGTTATGGAGCCAAGTGGACTCCACAAAAACTCACAAAACTATTAGAGGACATGGGCTACCGTCTTGCTATAGGCGAGACAGCTTATGTCGTCTCGTAATGCGAGACAGTGTACACTATCTCCCATACGAGATGGTGTAGACTGTCTCACTAACATGAGACAATCCCAAATTTTCTTCAAGTGTTATTTTGATGTCTCCTATTCTTTCCTTTTGCATCAGATGATCTCCCCTGACCTATATGATGATGTTCTTTATATTCTCTACATCTTGAGCTGTGTTTGGAACCCATAGGTAATTTTTGACACCTACAGATAGCTCCTCCAAAGTTTTTAACTTCCTCGGTATTTTATCGAGGAGTTTGAAATACTTTGGATAAGATAGACACGGCTTTTAATCTCTTAAGATTGTTATAGAGGAGACTATGTAAGAGGACCCGTAAATGGCTTTAGCTTCTTGACTTCTTCAGCTTTCATCTTACTTAGTATTTTATCGAGTAGTCTAAAATACTTTTGGTACTACTTCATTGCCTTCAGTTTTCAGCTTCCTCAGTATTTTATTGGGTAGTTTGAAATACTTTCGGTACTGTTATGACGTTGACCATTGTCGAAATCTGGAACTAAAGTTGATGTGCTGATATTTGAGAATTTGAATTAGCTCGTGTCATTAAGTTGACGTTGAACTGATCATCTTTGCTAGAAATAGAATTATCTTGAGCCTAATTTTAGCGAAATTACTGGAGCATTGTCGGACATTGACTTCTGCAGTGGTTTAAACACAGTTTTTACTCATACGTAGCTAGAGTCTACATAGTTTAAGCTCTTAAGGCGTTAGAGCATGGAGGAGCAGTTTATACTCGTATACTCATCGAAGTTTAAGGAGCAGTTTAACCTTGTATACCAGTCAGAGGATCACGGAGAAGCAGTTTATACTCATATACTCATCAAAGTTCAGGGAGCAGTTTAACCTCATATACCAGTCAAAGGATCATAGAGAAGTAATTTATACTCATATACTCATCGGAGTTTAGTAAATGTATCCAAAATGAGTCGATGATGCAGTGAAAATATGCATTGGAGGCACATCGATTTGACCTTTCGCGCTAGATAGTTTTAACTGTCTCGCATTTGCAAGATAGTTTACACTATCTCGCCATGCGAGACAGCATCAACTATCTCTCATGAAGGCAGCGACTCGAGCTGGATTTCTTTTTAAGTCTGGTTTTTGGTCTTTTGGTCCATGTTCACCCGCCTTCTTAAGTTCAAAATCATCTCAACTCCACTATAAAATATTTTCCAGACCCTTCTCTTCTCCAATTGCTTCATCTTTGGCCGAATAGAGATCTCTACCTAAGGTTTCGAAGTTGTTCTTCAAGGTTTTATTTTGTGCCCTTCGTGTTTTCTCCCTCGTACACTGATTTCCTCTGATCCGTGATCAAGGGCTAGTCTAAGGCTTGGGTCTTGGGTTATTTTGATCTTTTGTTCAAGATTTCCTCACAAAACCCTAACTTTTTGTAGGATTTCGGTCAAAATCTCATTTTTTACTATGTCTCCCAAGAGATCTCGTGTCCTGAGGAGTAGATCAGCTACCCAACCATCTGAGAGAGAGAGGAGGTCACCGCTGCATCTTTCGGAAGTGATCTTTTACTTGTTTTGTTGATTCAAAAGTTGGAATTTTGAACATCTATCCTCGTTTGTTCTCCTTTGTGAGGCATTCGGGAAGAACCGGTATCCTCCTTTATGGGGATTGATGCTTAATAGACGTGTTTTGTTTGGTCAAAATATGTTCAAAGGTGAATAAAGAGGTTTTACACTGTCTCGTTACTTACGAGACAGAGTAAACTATCTCATAGCTTTCGAGACAGCATACACTATCTCGCATATGCGAGACAGTTGTGGCTGTCTCACAAGATGTGAGATAGTGCCTTTGTCTCGTAAATGTTGCGAGACAATTTTAACCCCTTTTTTGCCTTAGAATCATTGTTCAACTACATCTGACAAATCTCCTTTTGTTTGTCGCAGTTGATTTCCTGCCAACAGTGTTTTCTTCCCATGCGGTGAGTGGTCAAAGTGGCTTTGCTTATGCCTCTACTTATGAGACGTCTATCGTTGATGAGGCTCCTCGGTTTGATGTGAATAGGCTTGAAGAGATCCCCAAGCTCGTGCGTGAGGGAAGTCATCGTACATTGCGATAGCTGATCACCGATGCGCCGCATACAAAGGACTTGGACACTACTCAGCCTCTGAGGAAGCCCCGCTACTTGTTCGGTGATTCTGTTGAGGATTCAAACGTTCTTGCATGTGGCCGGGAGCAGTGGATGAATGAATATGACGGGAACCACAGATTCCTCCCTCCAATTCCTCATTATTACTCACTGACACACTGTGGGTTAGTCCACTGTGAGTTTATCAGCCAAAATAAGACAAAATAAGAGGTTATTCAGCCAAAATAAGACACCGGGCCCCAGTGATAGGAATTATGTTCGTGGGCTTCATCTCCATGTATTGGGGCAAGATGAGGTACCACATAACGAGCTATTGACTAGATCCAATACTGTGAAGAATCGCCTCACAAGGTTAGGCAGAGAGTTGCCCGTTAAGGGTTTCAGATGTTACGGCTGGGTCCACTTGTCAGCTGATAAATAGTGGACAAGAATGACGAGCTACATCCTTAAGCGATGGGGGCATGGAACTGATTGAAAAGGGATTATATATGCTCGTGCCAGCATGTATGGTCTCCCCATTAGTGTGAACCACTTCTTCGCGCTGCTCGAAACTTACAATCCTAACACAAACTTTTCCCCACAAAGAACGGAGAGTTGGGGTTGCCTCTCTATAAAATGATGAAGGTATCAGGGTTTCTAATGGGGGATTGTAGGAAAATAAAAATTTCTTTATTCCTAACAGAGAAATTCAGAAGATTGCCTGCAAGAACATTACCAAAAATAGTAAAAAAAACAAACAAAAATGCTTATATCTCTCAAACCGGAGGGAATTTGGTGAAATGGATGGTAGCAAACTAAACTTTGGTTAGTTTGGTCAGCCCCATCTCGTTGAGATAGTTGATTTTTATATATAATTCATCTAATTCTGACATACGGTTTGAAAGTTATGACCCGTTCTTCGTAGCAAGTTATGTTCCTCGACACCTGAACTTCGCCTGCAAGACTAGGGCTCGCTTGAACCAAGCCATGTCTACTTGTTCGCCTTAAGTTCTCTTGAAAGCTAAAGTTCACCTGTAAAGGAACGAACTTCACCTAGACGGTGAACTTCGCCTAAATATTGAAGTGCGCCTGCAACTATTTGGCTCGTCTGCTATGCTAAGTTCGCCTGACAACTTAGCTCGCCTGAACTTATTGAGCTTTGCCTGATAGCTTTGCCTATGAGGTTCGCCTACATGCTATAACCTCACCTACCAGAGTGAAGCTCACCTGAAGCTCGCCAAGCTTGCCTGAATGCTTGACAACCGAAGTTCGCGTAAGCATTGGATTTTACCTAGAAAGAACTAAGCTCGCCTGAATGCTTAATTCGCCAGCTCGCAAGTTAGCTAAACTTGCCTGAATGCTTCACTCGCCAGCACGAGTCAATCTCGCCCACAGGAGGTTCGCCCATATGATCCAAGCTTGCCAACAGGGTTTAAGCTTGCCTGAACACTTAAGGGGTTCGCCTGTCAACCTCGTTTGTTCGCCTAGCTTGCTTGCAAGCTCGCCTGGCTTGCCAACTTTGCCTGCAATCTCGCCAAGCTCACCAACTTCACCTGCAAGCTTGCCTGGATCACCAACTTTGCCTGCAAGCTTGCCAGGCTCACCAACCTTGCAGGCTCACCAACCTTGCCTGCAAGCTCGCCAGGTTTGCTAACCTCGCCTGTAAGCTCGCTAACCTCGCCTGAGCAGTTAAAAACCACTTACTTGAATTGTGAGAGTGGTTACGCTCACTTTCCATGTTCTAAGGGGTTGGTTATGATCTTTCTCAGCTATAAATAGCCATATTCGGCTACAAGAAAAGGGGGCGGGCATTGACGTGGGCATTTGAGAGAGTATTAAATCTCCTTTGTGCATTCGGCTTTCAAGTACCTTAGCTCGGGTATTCAAACTCTGATAAAGCTTCTATCATGCAATGAAGCTTATTGGCAGTCTTTTTCGAATCCTTAGGAGAAGAGGACCGAACTTTGAGATCTCGACATACTCAACCTACAAGCAATCAAGCCCTTGTTCAGCCTTCAAACTCATCCAACCAAACTTCTACCACGGACTAAAGTTTGTCCACAACCTCGTTCGAATTGTCAAAGGGAAGCAAACTCGACATGAGCATCGATGGAAGTATCCTATTTCCCCAAAGAACCCACGCTAAACAAGAAGAGATTAGATTCATTCTATTCACTTCTGTGTAAAGTTGATTTTGATTTGTAACAAACAATTTAATTAATACAAATCTTTGAGATCCATTTTACGACAAATAAAAGATGACAATCACAGGAGGAGATACTATTCTTGCAAATGAAATGGTGATGGTGCAATTTGATGAGATTGGTGCAAGGAAGACCGTTGAGTCTCTCGTCATAGAGTTCGATCAAGCGAAGTACGAATAGTACTTTTATGCAGCTTCTTCTAGCGGCAAGGCATAACGCAAATGCCGCAAAGTAGTGTGCGTGACTCAGCCCTAGCAATCTAAGGCTAGCATGCCTGAAAGCTCTACCCGAGCAAACACTGGGGGTTCCATCCCTCCCAAAAGTGTTGAGGTCGGCCAAAAGGCCAAGAATGCAAGCCAAGGGGTTGCTCAATGGGTTGTCAAGCAACCCACGCAAGCTCCTATTCTTGAGGAGACGACAATTCATCTCAGCGTGCATCACTCCTTCGTCATCACGTGAACACTCCTCTCTTAAAGAGGGCCAATTAACAACGACGACAAGCTCTTGCTCGCCACGAGGCATATGTCCTCATCTCCCATGATGGCATGAATTACTATTCAGGCCTGAAAAGAGCCAACAATGAATACAAAGTTCTCGCTTCCGGCGCACTACACCTAGTTCCCAGAACTGGCAAACTCAGTGGTTCAGGCGAACTTCGCTTTACGGTCGAAGTTCTCAAACCTGGCGAACTACCTAAATCTGGCGAACCCAGCAATTCATGCGGGCTTCGCTTTCAAGTTCCTAATACTGACGAACTTCACAAATCTGGCGAAGTAAGCACATCAGCTGAACTTCGTATTACAGGTGAATGTCATTATGCAGGCGAACCTCACCAGGCTCGTCTGACTATGCAACCTCGCATGCAAGCGAGTCGTCGCCAGAAAGGTAATGCAACAGTTCACCAGACAAGCGAACCTCGCCTGAATGAACGAGTGGCTGAGCCTCACCAGCAGACTCAAATTTGACAAACAGGCGAACCTTGCCAGACAAGGCAGCCTCGCCTATCAAGGCGAGCTCGCCAGAAATCAACACTTGGTGATTTTTCCAAGTGTTCTTCCTATTGTTCTTGTGATCCTTCTTCACATAAATGCTCAACTGTGAAAGCACCCTTATGCCACTAGGAATGAACCATAGAGGGAGATGAATAGGGTTTATGCTAATCTAATCCGATTTATGCTAAATAAAAACTTATTAACAAATATCCTAGCAAATATAATATGCAATAAGATATGTGCAAGGATATACAAGTTAACACAAGGGTGAAACAAGATATAAATAAACAAGAGTGATAGTGAGCAAATAAACAATGCAAACACACAATATGATCACGGAGTTTGGACCTTTCATCCTACGTCTCCGCTCCCCACTCCCGGGCAGAAATCCACTATCACACCGGGTTTTCAACGATCACCCAAAAACGTTTACACCTCACACTCGATTTTCTAGTTCACCGGAAACTTTACAATCATTCACAATGTAAACACACTAACTACCACCTCAAGTGTTGATCTCTAGCCCGTGTCTCCCTTAAGTGTTAGGAATTACAACCTCTCTTTAGGCATTACCACCTACCCCACTCCTCTTGGGACGACCCCGTCTCTCACCACACACTCCTCTTGGTGTACTAGTGTAATACAAAGTAAACTTCACAATTAGGCACTCTAATACACTTCACACCCTCTAAGTGTTGGCCTAGCTCATGTCACCTTCCTCAAGTGTTCAGAATTACCACCTCTCACTAGGCTTTACTACCGACCCCACTCCTCTTGGAACCGACCACGTCTTTCACCAATCACTTCTCTCGGTGTCCAAGTGTAATACAAAGTGCAAATCATAATTATAGCTCACAACAAAAGATTTGTTCTCTAATACAAGGTGAGAACTCAATTAGGCACAACTCAATGTCACAAACCCTACAAACCAAATTATACTATGAATGTAAATACAATAAGCTCAATGGTTGTGTGTGAACAAAGAGATTTAATAAAACAATTAAACTCAATATGAAATCTAGCTTACGGAATTAAGATCAAACATATAAAATGCTAGAATTGAGTTTAAGAAAAACTTCTCTATAGATCAAGAGAGAGAATATAAAATGCTAGAATTGAGTTTAAGAAAAACTTCTCTATAGATCAAGAGAGAGAGGGAGAAGAGTTGGATGCTCAAACACAAACTTCTCTATAGATCAAGAGAGAGAGGGAGAAGAGTTGGATGCTCAAACACCGATGGATGATCTTCCTTAAGCTCTTGTGAAATTGTTTTCACCAAACAAACTCTCAATTGCTTAAAAGCTTTTTAAACAAACACTATACAACACTTTAAACCCTTGTTAGACTTTCTTAAAATATTCTCTTGGTTGTTATGAAAGATGAGAGCAAGGGGGTATTTATAGCCACTCAAAACTTCAGCAAAAAACCCAAGGAAATGACCAAAAACCCTCACAAATACGAATCTGGAAAACTTACAATGAGTCGACTTGAAAGTTCACATAAGTCGACTTGAAGATGAAAATTAACATACAAAAAGTTGCCTATAAGTCGACTTGTATTCATGAATAAGTCGACTCAGCAGAGGAAAAAATGCATATTCTAGAGCATTTCATAAGTCGACTTATCAACCCTGATAAGCCGACTTAACATGCACAGACACTATGCATATCCAAAATCTGACTTTTAAACCTTGATAAAAAATAGCAAATAAAACCAAAAAATATAAAACTTTGGGAAATGATTGTAGACATGATAATACACATGTTACAAAAGGAATTTTTCAAATTTCATTTTCCATTTGTAAAATATTATCATTTTGCAACTAAGTCCAAACATGAAAATGTAAACACATGAATTTTGACATTTTAACTAAACCATGTTTTGAAACTTTACACAATGATTATATAGGCTTAATGGAAGATATAAACTATTATTATGAAGTATATAAATAATGAATATAACATTTTCACAAATACAATAGAATATGAAACATATTAGTATGTATATGAATATATTTTTGTTTCATATCTATGAAATTAAACCTAACCAACTTATCCACATAAAAACAAACATGTATGAATATAAATATTTATTTATATGCTTGTAGAAACTTTGTTTGTGGATAAACCAAAAATGTGTGTGTGTGTGTGTGTGTGTGTGTGTGTATATATATATATATATATATATAGAGAGAGAGAGAGAGAGAGAGAGAGAGAGTAAAACTCCTATCCACTTAAGTGGATAGGAGGCCTTGTCCACCAAACTTTTTATCCACTCATCTTGTCTCAAGATTTGTGCCATATATATATACATAGAAACCAATAAAATATGTGTGTATATGATATTGAGCTTAGAGTACTTAACACACATAATATAAAACCTAAACTATTTACTCAAGCAATGATCTTGATCTTTAATAAGCTCTTCTTGGTAAACTTGCGGATGAAGCTTGAACTTGAATCTTTAACTTGAATAGCATCGCTTCACTCCATAATTTCCGCCAACCTCCATTTGATATGATCCTTATAGCGTAATCCATCCAACCTCCAACATATTGTTTGCCTAAAATAAATAGAAAACACAAACACTAGACAAACAATATTAGAAGTAAATTATTTATAAATCATCATCAAAATAACAGGACCCAACAATCTCCCCCTTTTTGATGATGACAAGCAATTTACAAAAAGATATATATGCATGAAAGGAAATGAATATACAAATTAGAATTATCATGCATATAACCAAAACAAGATATACTCGAAATGAATATACAAATTAGAATTATCATGCATATAACCAAAACAAGATATACTCACAATATTTCTCCCCCTTTGATAACATCTTATCATGCATATAACCAAAACAAGATATACTCACAATATTTCTCCCCCTTTGATAACATCAAAAAGGGGAAAATAAAAGAATGAAGAGAGCGAAAGCTCCCCCTACAATAAGCATGGTGAGTATAAAACAAATATAAAGATATAGGGATTGCTCCCCTTATCAAAATGTCGTATAGAGTATATGTAATAAAGATCATAGCAAACATGTGAGCAAGCATAAATGTAAAATATGCTAAGCATAACTCACATACAATAAAAAATTGAGAACACGTATAAAATATCAATATGAAAATAGTGTGTCTCAAAACATAAATATAAAAATCATGTATAAAATAGATTTATGAACTCAAAAGAAGAAGAATATGAGAATCATGCAAAAAAGTTTTCAAATAAAAACAAATCAACCAATGAAATCATAAATCACAAGTAAATCACATAAAACCAAATCATCATTGATTTTTAAAAATTAAGAGAGGCAACAATATCTAGCTCTTGAGCTAGTAACAACTCATATAAATATTTTAGCACCTGGTAAACATAATTTAGGAATAAACACCCAACAAATCTGGGGGGTTATATAAACACAAACCTCTCATCAAAACAAAACCAATAATCATGAAAACAAAAGAATTTGATCAATAAAAAGAATTATCTTCATGTTCAAAAAATTTAAAGTATAATTTTTAAAACCGAGAAAAGAAAACTAGAAAACACTAAAATTCTTGGTTTAAAAATCAAATTTGTTTTGGTACCTAAAAATTCTTGGTACCAAGAGATTTAGGGACATGACCCCTATCTTTTAAGCTCAAAGTCCTAGGGTTATGAATCCTCTTGGGCACATGTAGTACACTAACACTGACAAAGAAATAATCACTCAAATAACCCTTCTGATTGCAATATGTGCAACGAAAGAGATCTATTTGTTTTTGTGGACCATTAGCTCGTGCACAGGAATCATTTGCAAATAAAGATTGTCTTTTAAAATTATTTTGCAAATGAGAAACTATCTTCAAATCAAAACAAAATTTGGTCAAATGACCAAATCTACCACAATGATCACACTTAAACTTTTATGGTCTTTTAAAAATATTTGGAAAAAGTGAAATCTTTTTCAAATCAAAGCAAAACTTTGCCAAATGGTCAAATCGACCACATATAGCACATTTAAACACAAATGCATGTTTATGATGAACATGATGAGTTTGTGCATGTACATGTGCATGTGATGAAGAAGCCTTATGAGATGCACAAGAAGCATTAGTCTTAGAGGATTTGTGTGCATTATAGCAAACTTTAGCAATGTGACCTTTATGACCGCAAATTGAACATTTATTTAGACAAGTGTGCATAGTGTTGTAGGCTGTCTAAAAATCACTACAGATAGCTTATCACCATCAAACACTGATGATGGAAGTTACAATTCAACGGTTTCCAGAAGATTATAATTTAAAGACTTTCACGTAGATCGATGAAGGTTACAATCTGACGACCTTTACAATAACTGATGAAAGCTCTAATCAACAGCCTTCACAATCAACATCGGGAGTTATAATCTGACGACTTTCACATATTAAAGAGCTAAAGTAAAGATTACAAAATAACGATCTTTGTAGAAAGAGACTACAAATCGACGGTCTCTTCAAACCAAGACGCAGAAGTCCTCCCCGCGTACCCGCATCAAGACGCACCGCGTTCACAGCCGCTGACACAGTGCAAACATAGCTCAGACCCAGCTGCCAACGTAACTCATGTTCGGTCGCAAACACAGCCTCCAAAAGCTGCCAACGTAGCTTTCATCCGCTGCCAAACGCAGCTCTTAAATGCTGCCAACGCAGCTTCAAACAGGCTGCCAACGCAGCTTCCAGACGCTACAAATGAGCTTCTAGATGCAACGTCCAAGCTTCCAGATGCTGCATTCGAGCTTCCAAACACTGCGTTCGAGCTTTCAGACGCTGCGTTCGAGCTGCCAGACACTGCGTTTGAACGCAGAATTCATGCCAGAACGCGGATTTTGCATTTGACTCGTTCAAATACGAGCTGAACGGTTTCAAAACTATTTCTCACGGTCTGAGGAGATCACAACTCCACTCAGGAGTGATTTAAGGGGCAGTTACATCCCATTAGCCCCACCTAGGAGTGAATTAAGGAGGCTGTTACACCCTTTAATCCCTTATAAATAACTAAGAAATCAGCTTAGTTCGGATCCATCTCCTCGACAGCAAAGAAGAGATCCTTCAGCTCGGCAGCAAAGAAGAGATCCTTCGTCTTGGGCGGATCAGGCGGAGAGGAGGGGGAGATATCTTTGGATCTTTGAGAATTTTGGAGATCTAGAGATCAGCTTCTTCGGATCATCTCCTTGGCAACATATTCTTGGGGCTATCTTTGTGCTTGGCTTGTCTAACCAATTACGGTTAAGATCAATCAACTCTTTTACAAGGGCTATCTTTGTGCTTGGCTTGTCTAACCAATTACGGTTAAGATCAATCAACTCTTTTACAAGAGTTTAAACTCGCTCTAGGCTTGTCTAACCAATTACGGTTAAGATCAATCAACTCTTTTACAAGAGTTTAAACTCGCTCTAAGTTACCAACTCGTTCAGAGTTTTAAACTTGTCATGCAAGTCCTCCATAGCGTCAAATCGTGAGGAGAAGGTATTGTTCCAGTGAAAACAAGACGTTCGGATCGTCAACGAGAAGCAAACTCAACGCAAGCATTCGAGGGAGGCATCTCATCGCCATCGTGAAGAACCCAGAATTAAACAAAGGGGAGAATCCAGATCATTCTCCTCTCTTTTATAATCGAAAATCCAAATTGTAATTGAGATCGAGAGAATACAAATCAAATTTTTTTCATTTTATTTACTACAAATTTTTTACCAAACAAAATATGGCGACTCTGCTGGGGACGAGCTTCTCTGACGAAGAAGTGGTGGCGCAATCCGACGTTCATCTCATTGAAACAACTGTCGAAACTCTTATTGTTGAGTTTGATCAAGCCAAGTACGAGGAAGTTCTTTCCTTCGGATCCATTAGCCCCAAGGCTATGTGCAAGGTCCACAAAGTCTTCAAGGAGATTAAAGCTCTAACTACTCCAATTACAGCCGAATCGCCCAAGGAAGACATCTCCTTTGGGCCAGATTGCTCAGACAGTCCCTCCTCCGATGGAGTGGGCTCAGCTTCAACCAAACCCGCGTCAAGACAACGAGTATCGGGTTGCAAGAGGCCTATTGAGGTGACAAACTTGATCAACACAGATTGTGACATCACTACAAAAGCCTTAAAACAGGCTAAGAAGAACGCCGCTCGACGAAGGAGGAGATCCCTATAACGAGCACATCTCCGTGAATGCCGATCTTCAAGTCAACACGAGCTTCGTGTTTGTGAGCCTAAACACGACCATGTGCTCAGCGTTTCTGCTTGAGAACGCAAGCCTCGCGTCTATGCGCCCAAACATAGGCTCTGTGTGAATAAGACTGAACGTAGCCCTCAGTGGCGCATTGTACAATCAAAATGCAGCCTTCAGGAGTGTGTTCCATTAACTGAACGTAACTCTCAGGCATGCAGGTCCACCAAAAGTATCACGTTAATGATCACTTCTGATAGTCCATTTACTCCCAATTCCCCCACCAATCCTCTTCAAGTAGGATGGTAGGTCTACCAAAACTATCACGTTAACAGTTACCTCTGATAGTCCATTTTTTCTAAATTCCCTCACCAATCCTCTTTAGTAGGATGACGGGTCTGTCAAAACTATTACGTTAATAGTTACCTCTGATAGTCCACTTTCTACAAATTTTCCATCAAGCAAAAGATGACGACTCTACTGGGGATCGAACCCAAAATCATTGATCTATATGAAAGTCTTCAAATTATAGTCTTCTGAAAGCCGTCAAATTGTAACTTCCATCATCAGTGTTTAATGGTGTTTGATTTAGCTATAATTGGAGCAGTTGGAGCTTTAGTCTTCTTGGAGACTTTATGGACCTTGCGCATAGCCTTGGGGCTAAGGGGTCCGGAGGAAAGGGCTTCCTCGTACTTGGCTTGATCAAACTCAACAATAAGAGTTTCGACAGTTATTCTAATGAGATGAACGTCGGATTGCACCACCACTTTTTTGTCAGAGAAGCGCGTCCTCAACAGAGTCGCCATATTTTGTTTGGTGGAAAATTTGTAGTAAAAAGAATGAAAGAAATTTGATTTGTATTCTCTCGATCTCAATTATAATTTGGATTTTCGATTACCAAAGAGAGGAGAATTGATCTGAATTCTCCCCTTTGTTTAAGTCTGGGTTCTTCACGGTAGCGATGAGATGCCTCCTTCGAATGCCCGCGTTGAGTTTGCTTCTCGTTGATGATCTGAACATCTTGTTTCACTGGAACGGTATATTCTCCTCACGATTTGACGCTGTGGAGGACTTGCATAGCAAGTTTGAAACTCTGAACGAATTAATAACTCAGAGCGAGTTTAAACTGTTGTAAAAGAGTTGATTGATCTTAAATGTAATTAGTTAGACAAGCCAAGCACGAAGATAGCTCCAAGAATCTGTTGTCGAGAAGATGATCCGAAGAAGCCGATCTCTAGATCTCCAAAATTCTCAAAGATCCA
>NC_033799.1:41676510-41714421 GCF_001876935.1 Asparagus officinalis | reverse complement strand
CGAGCCACCTCTTGGTGGCTTGGTGGCCGAGCTACCTAGGTGGCCGAGCCACCTGGGCTAAGCCCAGATCTGGGCCCAGTTCTGAGCCCAGATCTGGGCCCAGTTCTGAGCCCAGATCTGGTTCTAAATGCCTATAAATAGGCTTGGTGGCTCATTGTTTGAAGGTTGGAACTTTTTGAGGCGAAACTCTGCTGGATTAAGAACTAAACTTCAGAGTTTTGGAGCTTTGAAGACTTGGCTTTTCAGATCTGGTTCTTGGCGATCATCCACGTCAGATAAGGCAAGAGTTCGAGAGAGAGATCAGATCTGAGATCTACACGGTTATCCTCCGGATCAAAACTTGGTTTTTGATCCCGAGAAGAGTATCGATTTCGCTTGGTCGATTTTGATTACTAAAGGCTATTATTTCCTTGGTGAAATAGTACCCCCGGCTGTTATTTCCTTCATGGAATAACACCCGTCATACCGTGTAGATCCGACCGGATCAAGATCGCACGGTGGTTCACGGATTAACCCCGGCACAGGCTAAGAACCCACACAAGCAAGAGACCGCAAAACAGGATCTTGCGATTTGTTCGAGAAAAGGAGAGTTGTAATTTTTCTTTTTTCTTTGATTTTGTTGTAACCGGATCTTATAAAAAGACCGGATCTTTTGTAACCGAAAAACTGTTGCTGAAGAGAACAATGAATTCAATGAAAGCAATTTTCCCCACGAACAAACCCCAATGTTACGATGCCTTGCATGTATGGTCAAACGGTGTAGGAAGTAGTGGTCGGGTAATGAATCCATTTGCCTAGCCATCATTAGCGATAATATATGTCTACATAGCACACCATTAGTTTCAAACAAAGCACAAGTGCAACAGAACTGCATCTGTCTGGATTGTTCATAAGTAACCACCTCCCATTTTCCTCTATCTGTAAACTTACAGACCATGTATTCAACAATGTCCCCATCTTTTCTCAATTCTTCACAGAACTCTGTACCAAATCCTTTGAATTCAGTATGGAAAACATCAAACATATTGCGTGTATACATTTCTCCAGCTTGGACCTTAATTGGATGTCCAAGGAGCATGACCGGCTTTGTGTTCAGACTCTTAAAATCTTCATGGGCTTCACTTAAGCGTTGATGAGTTACTGCTTTTTCATATTGTGTCACAAACTCGTGTAACTGAGTCTGTGAGTTAACATACCCATCAAAAAATGCATTAATACTTTCACTCCTTTGGCTCGATCTCATTCCAGCAAAAAAAGTGTCATTTAGATAACATGGCACCTAATAGCACCTGGTTCAATGCCGTGCATGCATTTCAGCCATTCTTCAAATAACCAAACAAAGGTATCTTTCTGTTCATCGATTAATAATGCACAACCAAGTAAAGTGGACTGCCTATGGTGATTTACACCAGTAAATGGAGCAAATGGAAGACCGAACTTATTAGTTCTGTATGTCACATCAAACACAATAACATCACTGAATTGCAAATAAGATGCTCTTGATCTTCCGTCGGCCCAGAATACACTCCTCATTTGTCCACTACTGTCTACTTCTATTACAAAATAAAATTCTGGATCATTCGCTGTCATACTCTGAAAATGTCGAATGATAGATATGCATTCATGACCAATATTGTTGACTCTTTGGGTTCTGATATGATCAATGCACTTTTGTGATGTCACAAATTCACTGTCTCTTCCATTGGTTGCATTGATAACGCAAGAAATAGTGGAAGGAGGCATACCTTCTTCTCGCAGACTATCAATAAGTTTTTTACATCTTTGAGTTTTATGGAATTGTTGATGTGATCTGTGCATTTTTGCTTTGTTTGGACTACTCAACACATGATTTGTATGTTCTTCAACAAACCCCGTGACCTCCCACAATTTGTCCTCCAATAATTTAACTCGCATCATTGCCTTACATCCCACTCGGGTCTCTCGCCGAAGAGGGATCTCTATCTTGCCACTATTAGGTTTATAGCCCTCCTTATCACAAACAAACTTTCTGTCTACCACTTCTCTAGTCTTGCAAGAGTAATTCACAGTGCTCTTCCTTATTCCAAAACCCATCAACAATGCATAAGAGTTATAATAGTTATAAGCTTCTTCATGACTATTAAACTTCATTCCTAGTAGTGGTTTAGGAGCATTTACAGAATTGGCCGCAGTTTCACTTCCAATAACACTTGATTCTCCCATTCCGAACTCTACACTATTTGAATTTGTTTCCTCCATTCCAAACTCCTAAAGAAGAAATAAATTCAAGAAAAACAAACTTAGTATTTTTGTTATGGTTAGAATTTAATAGCAGTAAGCTTAGCTAACGAAGAAATTTTTATATACAGAGATTGATTGACCTCTAACCATAAGGCACCTTAAACATTTTCCCTTCTCCATATTATTTGTGAACAAAAAAAAACATTAATAATGACAATAGATATTCGATACTTTTACAGCACAATCAGAAGACTAACTCGTCAATTAACAGGGTATGACCATTTAAAGTAAATACCTACCCATCAACATATGGTTTAAAGGGAACTAAGGACATTAAAAACTGAATTACCAGTGACAATAATCCTCAACTTATAACTTCTAGGAAAGGGCATGTCAACAAGAAACCTCAACTTATAACTTCTAGGAAACAAAGAGATGAAACTCATCACACCAATTGGTTGCACAAAAAAAATGACAACCTAGAAGATGACACCCAACCTCTTCGTTCTATTATGTTATCATAGTTAAAGACCAAGAAGCAAGCAAACAAATTGAACAAATAGAAACCTACGATCTTCTTAATAAATACTGAAATCTCAAGCTAACTACACTTTCTACATGACCAATAGGGTTTAAACAATCAAAGTAAACCCAGAACACAAAATTCGACCATTTCCTGATATAAATATATAAACTCGAGAAGCAAAAGGGACAAATAGACTACAATTGAACAAAGATTAGAATCATATTTAAATGCATCACACCTAATTGCTATCATCTAGTAACCAATACATCCACTTGAATTCACAAGGTTCAGAAACAAATGTAAACCCCATATCAGAAAATCCAATCTTTTATAAGACTGAAATTTAAATAAAATAAAATAAAAACTTACGAGAGGGCGGTGGTGGTCGCGTCGGCTGCAGGGGGGCGGAGATAGGGCGAATTCTTCCTTCCTTGTTTTCGGGTTCGCCTTCACCCTAAAAGAAGACCGGGAAATAGAATATAAAATTCTGCCTTTCCCGCATCGATCTTTTCCGAAATTTATCAATTTAGGATTCATCCTAGGAAGTTTATCCCGAATCCTAAGCAGGGATAAGTCTGCGCCTAACACGCGCTGCCGGTTTAGTCTTTTTCCGCACAAAAAGACACCAGAGTTCGATTCTGGGGTATTCTATCCTGAAACCTAAGCAAGGATAAGTCTGCGCTTAACCCGCGCTGCCGGTTAGTTCTTAACCGTTGAAAAGAACACTCGCCCGCATATTCAACATTGCGGCAGGCTGTTATTAATAACACCAAAATCCATGCCTTACACGCATGGGGAATGTCATCCTGAATCCTAAGAAGGGATATGCCGACGCCTAACACGCGTCGCCGGTTTAGTCTTTTTCCGAACAAAAAGACACCAGAGTCCGATTCTGGGGTATTTTATCCCGAAGCCTAAGTAGGGATAAAGTCAACACCTAACACGTGTTGCCGGGTAGCCTATTCCCGTAACAATGGCGAAGTCTATGTATTCGACATCATAGCACGAAGTCTAAGGGAGTTCATTCCCTTAGCACAACGTTACATGCGGAACGGATTCCGATAATCCGCATGCTAGCCCGACTCAAACGGTAGTCGGTAAAGGCTAATCAAACCCGTTGAAGGCTGGGGGTTAGCCAAAAATCCTAAAGTCAACACCTAACACGTGTCGCCGGGTAGCCTATTCCCGTAACAATGGCGAAGTCTATGTATTCGACATCATAGCACGAAGTCTAAGGGAGTTCATTCCCTTAGCACAACGTTACATGCGGAACGGATTCCGATAATCCGCATGCTAGCCCGACTCAAACGGTAGTCGGTAAAGGCTAATCAAACCCGTTGAAGGCTGGGGGTTAGCCAAAAATCCTAAAGTCAACACCTAACACGTGTCGCCGGGTAGCCTATTCCCGTAACAATGGCGAAGTCTATGTATTCGACATCATAGCACGAAGTCTAAGAGAATTCATTCTCTTAGCACAACGTTACATGCGAACGGAGTTAGACAATCCGCATGCTAGCCCGACTCAAACGGTAGTCGGTAAAGGCTAATCAAACCCGTTGAAGGCTGGGGGTTAGCCAAAAATCCTAAAGTCAACACCTAACACGTGTCGCCGGGTAGCCTATTCCCGTAACAATGGCGAAGTCTATGTATTCGACATCATAGCACGAAGTCTAAGGGAGTTCATTCCCTTAGCACAACGTTACATGCGGAACGGATTCCGACAATCCGCATGCTAGCCCGACTCAAACGGTAGTCGGTAAAGGCTAATCAAACCCGTTGAAGGCTGGGGGTTTGCCAAAAATTCCATGAGTATTATGGTCAATCATTTCAAACGAAGTGAGGAATCATAATAAAGATAAAGATAAATCAGTTCCATTAAAGAGAATCAAATGTCAAGGTTTTCAGCAAATAAAATCATACATCAAGCCCATGGCTAAGAACCTGCTGACTGAACTCAAACAGCTTCTCATCATAAGCTCGCCTAAGTTCCTCCTGCAACTCAGCTCTGACAGACTCTTCGTTCGCGGCTAAAGTCCTTACAGCAATCTCCTCTGTCTCAGCCAGTGTCTGCTTCAAGGACTTCAGCTCATCAGATAAAGCGGCATGTGCTTGCTGATCTTGCATCTTCGCGTCCTCCTTCTCGCGAAGTTCTCGTCGGAGCCGATCTATCTGAGAATCAAGCTCATCAAGTGAAGATGATCTAGTGGCAAGGTCAGCCTCAACTCGATCTATTCGGCCCCGCTGCACCTGAATCTCGAGCTCGGCAACCATCCGAGTACTGCGCCATGTCTGTAAGCGAGCATCCAACTCGGTAGCAACGAATGAAGAGGCACCTGCATCCCGGAGCTCATGAAACATCTGAAGCTCACGCTCTAAGCGATCAAGGTCATCAACCATAGCCGTCGCCAGATCCGGATATCCTATGTCCCTTATCAAATTTATCTTGGAATCGAGGTAGGGCTTAAACTGGCGAAGAGAAAGTCCGTCGTGGAGGAGTTTGCCAATTATAGCATTCAGGGAGGAGAAATAAGAGCGGACTTCTACGCTGATGATGATCTTCTCAGGGTCATTCCCCGATAACAACTCCTTAACGAGGACATGAAGCTGAGAAGGAAGCCCTACACAAAGAAGAGGAATTCGTCAAAAGCCTCAATAAGGAAATGAATGGCTTTGCTCAGTTAATTAAATTATACCTCCTCCCCCTCGAGTCACTGGGGGTGGTGGAGATGTAAGGACTGTAGCTGCATCGACTGGTGGAGTTGGTCGTACAGCCGGCTCAACAGGGTCAGCCTCAACAAAAGCCCCTGTTAGGCACAAAACAGAAACATCATATTATAGTTGCATTAGTCAAGGAATTGGCTAGTCCTATAGTTAGCTTGAGAAGAGGCACGCACCTTCAAAATAACCGTTCCCGGGAGTCTGAGGGAGTACAGACTCAGGAAACATATCCTGAGGCGGCTGGCCATCGATCTGAGGAGAGTCATACATGAAGCTGAACATAGAAGTGTCCATAGGCAGGCCCTCCCCATCGAAGTCATCAATCGAAAAATCTGACATAAAAAGATATAAGGGAAGAGGAAGGAAACTATGGCCAATAGAGACAAGTTACCTCTTGAAGATGTACCTGGAATCACCGAACTGGGTCCTTCATTGACAGACTCCCCAACATGGGCGGTCTCTGCAGGCTTTTCTACCTGGTGCGGTGAGTCAGGCTCACCAGGAGATGCACAATCATCGGGACTCATCTCGCCTTCCTCACGATATCCTGCATAGGATGGGAAAGCATGAGCCAGAAGTTCTAAACGATCAAGAAAATGATCTATAGAATAGACGTTACCTCCGTCACTAACAGGATCCTCATCAGCCAAGTCCATCTCAGATGCTCGTGAATTTGCATGCGGCTTGTGGGCTAATCTTTTCCGCCTATCAGCACGGACAGCAATCGAAGGTCTTGCCCGGGTAAAAGGACGGAATTCGTCGTCACTATTGGTCGCTGTCCCTGAAATATCAAATAGTGGTCAGGAATAGCAACTTGGAAATGCAGAGAAAAAGAAAAAATAGGTGACTAACCTTGCTCCAAATCTGCCTCGTAGTCTTCAGGGTCTCCGCCTGAGGCCTCTCCAGCAGAACTAAAGGCCCTGTGACCTTCTGCATCAAGTCGGCGGGTCTTGCCCTGAGCCCTCTGTGATCGAGCACCGTCCTGGATAACACGAGAATCAAGCTGAGAGGCTTCTTCGGCCACCAACTCTTCGATAGGCTTCACACGGACAGTCTTATTAGCTGCTAGCAACCACTTGCAGCTCAGGAAAGTGAGGTTCAACTGTCGCTCAGTACCTGGGAGACTGAACCTAGCTCCAGTGCAACCAGTCACGGTCCACAACCATGCACGAAGACCGTCCACCAGACCTCCATGAGCCCGAAGCTGCTGGCGCGGGTTCCCAACATAAAGCTGGTCATAACCGAACTGGCGGGCGAATCGGCAAGGTAGATACGGCTCTATGAAGCACTGATTCCCCACCCGGAAAGTCAGGTAACCCGGCCTAATGTTCACTAGCCAATTAAAGCAGCCCATATCCAGATAAGTCCTATACTCCCTCGGCTTCTCCTCATCAATCAAACACTCGCCGTACCGGCTGGAGAACTGTGGAAAGCAAGTGGAGAATGCCCAGCACTTGTGGACTTGTAGCTGACGCCTGATATCGGGGAATCCTCGGCCCTCCCACTCACCATTCTCAAGCAACTGTAGAAAGGGGACAGACTGATCTATGGCATTCGGTATTGACATCACATCGGAACGATGAAGAACGAACCAAGCCATCAAATAAATATACGGGAGCTCTACCTTAATGGTAGGAATCTGAGTCGGTTTATCATCATCTCTCCGTGTAAAAGCACCAGAAATCTGCCGAAGCCCTCGATGAATGTTAGCAACCATCACCGGAAGAAGCGAAAGTTCCTTCTTGTAGGCAAGCTGAACTGCAGGATAGAGCACTTCCAGTGGCAGAGCGTCACCAGACTGATACGGGACCACACATTTCTTCAACCAGATGGCGAGATAACCGGCAAGGAGAGTCATCGGACGAATCGGTGTGGTCGCATGATATAAGAACGATCTGAATTTAGTCCCTGCAGGAAAGCCGCTCTCGGAACTGCTAATGGTATAGGATTGGGCGTTAGTCTTATTCAGCAGCTCATTAACCTCTGAAGGAGTCAGCGGTGCCAGTTCACAAATAGATTGGCCAGAATGGCTCTCCAGATTCCTGAACAAGTATGATGCGAACTGCTTCAGGCTCACATTTGCTTTGGTCCTCTTCGCTAGGGGCTTAGACTGCGCCAAAGCAATGTGATAATGACAAGTGAGGTCCCATAAGGTCTCGTAGCGGTCGGGCATGCGATCCTTCAGCTGACTCAACTCATGGTTGGAGGGAAAGTACTCCTGGTATAACATCTGTCCCATGGGCAAACCAGAAATCTTGTGCATCTCATGTAGAGCCAAGCCCAACTCTCCGTGCCTGGTCAGAAAAGTGTTGGAATCTGGATTGTAAAGCTCGCATAGGGCAAAGAAATGCTTCGCGCTTGTAGGCAAGCCATGCATAGTGGCCCGAATGGCTGCATAAAGACCGCAAGCATGTAACTCCTCGCTCCATCGGCTCAAGACATACTTCGTCATACGAGCCCACCAGTCTTCTGCAGCAGCTCATTAACCTCTGAAGGAGTCAGCGGTGCCAGTTCACAAATAGTTTTGCCAGAATGGCTCTCCAGATTCCTGAACAAATATGATGCGAACTGCTTTAGGCTCACATTTGATTTGGTCCTCTACGCTAGGGGCTTAGACTGCGCCAAAGCAATGTAATAGTGACAGGTGAGGTCCCATAAGGTCTCGTAGTGGTCGGGCATGCGATCCTTCAGCTGACTCAGTTCATGGTTGGAAGGAAAATACTCGTGGTATAACATCTGACCCATGGGCAAACCAGAAATCTTATGCATCTCATGAAGAGACAAACCCAACTCTCCTTGCCTAGTCAGAAAGGTGTTCGAATCCGGATTATAAAGCTCGCATAGGGCAAAGAAATGCCTCGCACTAACAGGTAAACCATGCATGGTGGCACGAATGGCTGCATAAAGACCGCAAGCGTGCAACTCCTCGCTCCAACGGCTCAAGACGTACTTCGTCATACGAGCCCACCAAAACTTGTCCAAAGAATGGACCCAACCATAAAACCTGTGGCGCGGTGCAGGCATCTCGCGTCCTAAATTAGCGAGGCGATTCCTCAAAGTGGAAGCAGAGGCAAGAAACTCATTACGGGGCGGTGCATCTAGTCCCAGCACTCCAGGACGCAGTCCAACAATATGATTCCTACTCAAACCAGGAACTGTCTGACGAGTAATGTAGCCGCAATGAACGCTCTCATGCTCCTCTGTCAAGCACCACGACATCTCCCGTTTCACAGCCTGACGCCTGAGCTCAGTCAAGGAACGGTGCCGAGGAATCTTCGGTAAATAGAAGAAGCCATTGCCAGTCTTATGAAGCCACTGCTCGGCGTCAATAAATGCTGCGTCGGGATCTCTGACAGAATCACCAAACAAAAAATCAGTCTTCCTGAGAGACTGAACGGAACTGGCGTCTTCCACAAGTGGTGCATCGGTAATCAACTGTCAAAGAGCTCGGTGCCCACCTTCCTTCCCCGCCTGTCTAACCTCAGTCGATGTGTCCAAAACGAACTGAGAGGTGACTGGGATAGGGGAAACATCGTCGGAGGTCGAATAATACTCGCCACGACGCCCGTATACTGCGTGAGATGAGAACGCTCCAGAAGGGTATTCAACTGAGAACAAGCAATTAAACGTTTGTTAATTCCAGTTATAAAAGGAAATTGAACTCATCTTACGAAGGGGTAAGATAGAGTCATTGCCTTATAAAGGGTGTGACGTTTTGGCTACGTTACGCCTTCATAAGATAGGGAATATCGATAATATATCCCTGTCTTATAAGGCACAACGCAGCGACAAAACGCCCCCTTTATTTATTATGAGATAGTGTTTTGACCAAGCAAAACATATCTTTGAAGCGTCGATCCTCACCAAGGAGAATCAAGGCTCTTCCCGATTGCCTCACCAAGGAGAACAACGTGGGGTAAAAAAGGACCAATTTGCAATTTTCAGAAAAAAGAGGGGTTAATTTGCAAAATTTCCATAAAGCGTCGATCCTCACCAAGGAGAACCAAGGCCTTTCCCGGTTGCCTCACCAAGGAGAACAACGGGGGGTAAAAGGGACTAATTTGCGAATATCCAAAAAAAAAAAGGGACTAATTTGTAAATTTGCAAATATGCCAAAAAAGTAGCTCACCAGCATATGAAGGAAGCGCGTCATCAGCCGGCACAGTGGAGGATTGACCTCTCGCAATACGAGACATAATGATCTACAAAATAAATCAAAAGGTCAGATCTAGAAAAAAGGTCACATTTTTATCCCCTAAAAGATAAGCTCGAGGCACCAAATTATAATCCGAACCCTCACCCGTGATCCCACGAGTTCATAAGTTAAATTAAGCATAAAAAATTCTAAAATTATGAAGATTATACCTGAGGGGAAGCTTCAAGATCCAATAAAAAAAATTAGATCTTGAAAGTGCTCGAACCACACGCTCGAGGGGCCTGAGAGAAATTCCAAAAATGGAAATTATGAAGATTATACCTGAGGGGAAGCTTCAAGATCCAATAAAAAATTAGATCTTGAAAGTGCTCGAACCACACGCTCGAGGGGCCTGAGAGAAATTCCAAAAATGGAAGTTTCGAAGGATTTTTCAGTCAAGGATCAAAAGGAGTACTAGATCTAAGACGAATATCAAGTTTGTCCAAAACCTAAATTGAAGCTGAACCGAGCGGCGAAACGACTTCAAATCGACCGACGATTCAGCCCATCATTTATTCATTCCTCTCCCGTATGTTCGGAAGAGTCGGAGGATTTTTTGAGCCGATTTACTGCTCCGAAGAGTATATGAGTATAAACTGCTCCTCAATCCTCCAACAGTGCATGAGGTTAAACTGCTTCTTAAACACTCCGAAAAGTATACGAGTATAAACTGCTTCTTAATACTCCAATAAGGTATATGAGTATAAACTATTCCCTATTTCTTGGTTGAGAAGTTTCTGGAGAATATTTTTCTATAAATATCCTTAAGGATAACTCGACAACACTACGCCGGACAACGCGTCACAAATAAAGACTCAACGCCAACAATCGATGGTGAGCTAAAGATCAAAAATCAGGAATCAACTTCAAAGTTCAAAATTTCGACAAACGGTCAGACAATAAATGCAGCACCGGAACCCTTACAGACATTCGACAAAGCACCGAATAGCCTGAAGGATTGAAGGAATCAAGAACAGAAGCCATTCCAAAGTCCCGTTACACCGACTGAAGGTTGGGACAAGCATATCCAAAGTATTCCAGACTCTTCTATAAAAGAACGAGACTGAAATACTTTGGAGGGGGTATCTGTAGGCATATAAAATTGCTTATAGGTCCCTTAGCACAGCTCGGTACAAACCGACGAACCATCGGGCGACATATCCAAACACGAGCGTCAGTCCACAACGCCGAAGCCAAGTGACACGCAACGAAGCGGATTAACGAGGCGACCACCTCCTTGGTGGCTCGGCGGCCACCAAGGTGGCTCGGCCACCACCGAGCCACCAAGAGGTGGCTCGGTGGCCGAGCCACCAAGGTGGCCGGCCGAGCCACCTCTTGGTGGCTCGGCATGAGCCGAGCCACCTTGAGGTGGCCGGCCACCTTGAGGTGGCCACACGTGTGCACGGGCACAGTAAAGGTGGCCTATAAATAGGAGAGGGGGTTGTTCATTTTCAGGGGTCGGAATTTCAAGAGTCAAAACTCTGCCGGATTGAAGAGTGAACTCAGAGCTTTGAAGACTTGAAGACTTGCACGTACAGATCTGATCCTCGGCGAGCACCTACGTCAGAAAAGGCAGGATTTCGAGAGGAGGCAAAGAACAGATCTGAGATCTACACGATATCACACTCCGAATCTAAGCTTGGTCTTAGATCCCGAGATCCGAGCGATTATTCCCTTGGTGGACTAATCCCTCCCGGCTATTATTCCCTTCGTGGAATAGTACCCGTATAATCGTGTAGATCCGACCGGATCTAGATCGCGCGGTGGTCCACGGATTAACCCCGGCGTCGGCAAAGAACCCACAAAAGCGAGAGACCGCAAAACAGGATCTCGTGATTCGTTCGACAAATAAGGAAAGTTGTAATTTTTCTTTTTTTGATTTAATTGTAACCGGATCTAAAAAAGACCGGATCTTTTGTAACCCAAGATGATAATTATTTCAATGAAGAAGAAAACTATTTTCCCCGCGAACACTTATGAAGAAAGGAATATCCTTTGTTTGGGATGGAGAGTGTCAAAAAGCATTTGAGGAGATTAAGAGATATCTCACTCAACCGCCAGTTCTCGTGGCCCCGATATCAGGAAAACCATTCCTGTTGTATGTGAGAGCCATGGACCATTCTCATAGAGCTTTGTTAGCCCAGAACAACGATTAGGGTCAAGAGCAAGCTATCTATTACCTAAGCAGGACTATGATGGGAGCCGAATACCGGTATAATCCGGTCGAAAAAGAATGTCTCGCCTTGGTATTCGCAATTCAAAAGATGCGACATTACCTAGTTGGACAAACAATTCATGTCATCTCTAAGGTGAATCCCTTGAGAGTTTTGATGACGAAACCATCATCTCTAAATTGCCGACTCGTAAAGTGGGCCATTCTCTTGTCATAATACGACATGCAGTTCATGCCTCAAAAGGCGGTCAAGGGTCTAGCACTAGCAGACTTCTTAGCCGATCACCCAGTATCGGGAACGTCTAAGTTGTATGAAGAATTACCTGACGAAGTCGCTGAAGCTTGCGCTACTCAAGAAGCTACGCAAGTGTGGAAGTTATTCTTCGACGGTGCGTCGAGAGCAAACCCTCATGGAGCAATCACCGCAGGAGTAGGAGTAGTATTAATCTCTCCAAACGGTCACGTAATCCCAAGGGGATTTTCCCTAATCAAACCTTGTACCAACAATGTAGCCGAGTATAATGCTCTGCTATTAGAAATACAATTTGCCGAAGAACTTAATATTCAGCACCTCGAGGCTTACGACGACTCTCAGCTCATCATTAATCAAGTCCGAGGGGAATACGAAGTACGTCACGAGGATCTGATCCCGTATTACTTCGCAGTGCTAAAGAAAGCTCAAAAGTTTGAAGGTTTCTTTATTGAAAATGTACCACGAGCCCAGAATGCGTATGCAGATGCTTTAGCCTCCTTGGCAACTTCATTAGCATTGCCACCGGAGGCTGAAACAATGATTCCAGTCGCGGGATGCAAACTATATTTTTCCAAGATTCCTATGGAGGAAAATCAAGACAAGACAACGACAAGAGAAGTCTGTACAACCTCTATGGAGTTCAAATCTAGGGATTGGAGATTCCCATATATCGATTACGTCCTGTACGGAATTCTGCCCGATGACCCTAAGGAAGCGGCCTCTATCAAACGAAAGGCCCTCCGATTCTATTATGATGCAGTTTCTCAAGTCCTGTATCGTAAATCGTATGATGGAGTTTTGTTTCGATGCCTCTCTCGGAAGGAAGCAAAAGAGGCCCTCAAAGAAGCTCATGACGGAATGTGTGGGGCTCATCAGCCCGGAGCTAAATTAGGAGATCGCCTCCGACGAATCGGCTATTATTGGCCAAAGATGTTCTCAGATGCAGTTGGCTACGCTAAACGTTGTCACGCATGCCAAATTCATGGGGACTTCATCCACCAACCTCCTTCTCCAGAACAGACCCATCCAAGGGATCTGAACATCTGGGTAGAGAATTCACCCTGAGTTGCAAGGAATTGGCGAATAAAGATGTTCGCTGGACGTGGCATCTCCTGAATCGGATCCTTCTTCTCAAATAAACCGGGTCTCAACCCCTTGAGTTGTCCCCCGATTTGTGTACGAGCCCACCGACCAAATCCAAGCGACACATTCTTTTTCTCTTTGACTATGTCGAAGGTCAAACCCCGACGACAGCTCACATTCAAGAAATAGGAGAGTGGGTACATCCTCTTCATGTTTGGGAGGAATAAGAAGCGATTATCAACTCTCCGCAGCAACTTTGAATCTTCCACATATATGAGGTGATCATCGACTGGTATACGATCTCCAAATATGAATGCTGGTTTGAGAAACTGGGCATGACCGGTAGGGGTCTCTATGTCTAAGTCAGTAATCAGAATCCTGAAAGTGGAGCATCGAGGGAATTTAATTATATCCGCTCTCTCCGAGTTAGGAAAGGTACACAGTGGAATTCTGCTCTGAAGACTGAATATTTCATTCGCGTCAGGTCCACCGATATATCCAAAATGATGCTCTTGTGAAAGCGACACATTTGGGAAAAGTACTGCACAATCAAAAGTAGAGGTTAGCAGCTAAAAGCGAGATGTTAACATAAATACAAAATCTCAAACGCGAAGGTCGAGCCTCGCGTCAGAAATCTCAAACGCGAGAGTCGAACCTTGTGTTGAAAAGACTTAAACACGAAAGTCGAGACCCACATGGAATCCTAACTCCGTGTTTTCATCAAATAGAAACGAGTTATCTTCCTCGTTATCAAGAACCCATCTAGGGTTTTCAAAGAACTTGCCAAGGCAAGTTATTTCGGTCAACACCTACCACGACAGGGAAGCACCTGCGGCAGCGGTGACGACGATGATATTCCCGCACGAACAAGAACACCGGCGGCGTCCTCAACCGACGGCATTTCGGAAGTCGCTCCAGCGACTTTCTTGGAACTAGAACCCGTTCTCCGAGGCGCCATCGATACAGTCGATCGGAGGAAAACGCTTTTGAACGAGGAAGACGGAGTTCGTCAGAGATCTCGCTGAAATCAAACGAGAGTTCTCGTTCTTGGAAATAGCCGAAAATTTAGAGAGTCAAGTGACTCTTGACGTGACCACTCAGGTCTATTTATAACAGCCGTCAAGCTGTTAAGATGGTACGGGATTCTAGGAGTGAATCCCAACCATCTTTGAAACGCGAAGTTCACAACCGCGTTCAAATTCCTAGTGCAAGGCTCAACCCAGCATCTTGAAGGCCTGAACCTCGCATTTTGAACCTTAAACGCGAAGGTCACCTTAGCGTTGCAATTCTTCTAAATGTAGAACCTACACTTGTGTCTTCAAACACGACACTTATTCCTCAAAGTCATGAGCCCTCTTAACAGAGTGTTAATCAAAACCTCTGTATCTCTTTGGCAGAATCTAAATTCTCAGTGGGTTAATATTACGCCCCAGACAGTCATCATCCCTACAGAGTCTAAGTTTAGCTGGCATTAATACCAATGCGGCTATAGCTCCTCTGTCAGAATCCACTTATCGATTCTCATTAATAGAACGATAAGTCTCTAAAATCATTCAGAACATTGTCAATTTATTAGCTCTCCTCAGCAGAGTAATAAATAACCAGTTTTCATGGGGATAATAAAATACCCTAACTTCTTGTTCAAATCACAAGTATCACAATTCATCGCTCCGATGATAAAACACTTAGCAGTTCTCCCCAGTGAGACGCTACAATATTCTTCCCCCACAGATGTCACGTTAAAATCACACCTCTGACAAAATCAACTTATCGATTCTCGTCAATAGAGCGATAAGTCCTCAAAATTACCCTGATCGTAATATTTCTCCTGTCACGTTAGAATCACACCTCTGACAAAATCAACTTATCGATTCTCGTCAATAGAGCGATAAGTCCTCAAAATTGCCCTGATCATAATATTTCTCCTGTCACGTTAAAATCACACATCTAACAAAATCAACTTATCGATTCTCGTCAATAGAGAGATAATTCCTCAAAATTGCCCTGATCGCAATATTCCCCCTGCTAAGTTAAAATTACACCTCTGGCGCTTATAAACTTCTTTCAATGTTCAAAGCAAAAATAACACAGGAAGAATTCTACTAGTCAGCCCCATTACGGGAAAATAATAAAATATTAATCCTCAGCAGTTTGAAACTTTCTGGAGTTATCTTAAACAATAATAAAGAGAGTTTTTGCATTAGAACCATTGTGGAGATCTATTCTAAATCGGGAATACATCTCAGGTATTTCTCATGATTTGTTGCTTAACATTGTGGAGATCTATTCTAAATCGGGAATACATCTCAGGTATTTCTCATGATTTGTTGCTTAAAATCAAAACACGATAAATGCAAGAAACAATGAGGAATCAATATCACTTTTTATTCAAGAACCAAAAGAAAGTGATACAAGACAAACTTGTTCTTATCAAAAGAACATTACAAGTGCAAAATTCACTCGTGCATCAAATCAAAAGAAATAAGTTGGGTCCTAACTTCAGTTAGCTCCTCCTCGTGAGTGGCTAGTTCTTCCTCACTAGGTATGATGATAGCCGCCGCTTCATTCCTGGCTTGTTCCAAAGCTCGAGCCTGCGTATGATATTCCAAAGTGCCAGTAGCATTTTGGGTGCTAAGGATATTGACAACATTTTCTTCTCGGGTGAGTTCAGCCTTTAATCGCAGGACTTCAGCCTCAGCTTCAACAAGTCTATCACAAAGCGAATTCATAGAAGTAGTCGAGTGTTCTAACTCTTCTTGCTTCCGAATATTACGCTCGCGAAGCTCCGTGATTTGACGTTCTCTTTCAGCCAAGTCCCGTTCTATCGCCTCCCGTTTGACGTTCTCTTTCAGCCAAGTCCCGTTCTATTGCCTCCTGGCAAGCCACTTCTGCAACATGAAGACTGGCCAAAGTGGCCACAATCTCTGGCTGAAGCTCTCTGCAACCCAGGGCCTCAAAATGCTGTAATTGTTCTTCCAAACGAAGGATAATCTCAGAACAGCGCTCGAACCACGGAGTGTTTCCCAAACTTCTGACTCTGTTTAAGCCTGCCTCCAGAAGAGGTCGGAAAGAATTAAAAGTTCCCTGACCACTCACCACATATTCAATCACCTTCTTCGCGAGGCTATTCAAATACACCAAGGAAATTTGATGGAACTCAAGTGCACCCGCAAGACTTGAAGTGACACTCAGGGATGCTCCCCTAGCCATTGAAATTGGTGCAGGGGATCCGGGCGCCGAAGCTGCAGAAGCGGTAGAAACATTCAATTGTGATGGGCTTGAGGTCAAAGCCATCATCGCCCTTGCCTGAGATGTGCTTGGCCGTGCCTCTGTTGGAGTAAGAGAGATCTTCAGCAATGCGGTAGGCGAAGCAGCTACAGTAGATGAGGCAGGTAGAGGCTGCTCTTGTGCAGGAGCTGACACCTGCACGACCTGCTGTTCCAAAGGAGGAGTCGCGGCAGTGGTTTCAGGCAATGCTGCAGGTGAAGCAGTTGCCGTAGGTGAGCCAGGTAAATATTGATCTTGTAAAGGAGACGACATATGCACAGGAACTTGCTCCGAAGTAGTAGCAGCAGTAGTCCCGGGAGAAGGTGAACCTGCACGAAAAAAGGGTCGGAACGCGGAAAGAACATGCGGAAGAATTCGAAGAAAACTAGGCTTACCGGAGATGTGAAAAGGAGTATAACCAGATGCTTTATCGGATGGGACCTTGGGAGCATCATCAAAAATGGTTATGTCATCCATAGAATTATGCTCTTCGTCCCCCGCGTCATCACCTGGCATGTTGCCAACGTCAGCATCCTCATCATCTCTATCTTCGTCAACTGCATCACCAATTGAGGAGCCTTCATAATCTACTCGCTCCTCATCATCCCGGGTAGCGGAAGGTTCAAAAAGATTTGTGCCAGCAGCTGGTTTATTCATAAGTCCCGTTGTAGGACTAGGAATTAAATCACCAGCTTGTGACATTAACGCTGAAGGAGGAGGGGATGGATTCTCTTCGAGGCCCCCTAGTTCTAATGCAGGAGACTTAGGAAGGTCCATCACCGGAGCAGATTTTGCATCTGCAGCCATTAATTCGCCCTCTTCGTCCTCGGGGGGATGGTAAGAAGAAGCTTCGCTCGATAGGGCTGGGCCATGAGAACGAAGTCCAGTTCTATGTGGCAAGCCTGCAACTGACGATTCCTGTTGTTCTTCATCTTCAGCAGCTCTGATGGCATCAGCCATCAACTTGGATTTTTGATGGCCTTTAGGGGGAGGAGAATCAACCATCAACTTCTGACGGATCTGCTTATCGTATCTGCCAGCTTCATCCGCAAAGAGTTTTCTTTTCCCCGCTGCTCTCGTCGTGGGAGAATCAACCAGTCGTTGTTCTTCCACCGGAACAAGCTCAGCTCTTTGTTCCTCTTCCTGTCCAGCAGGCTGGTTCTCGATAGATAGAAATTCGTCAATCCCTCTCAAGTGGGATGTCTTTGACCCCCTTCTCGAAGCATACATATGCCTGATGTCTTTTAGGCAAGATGTATTCAAGTTGTAATTGGGAGTCTGAGAAGCGGTGAAATACCAATTACAGAAGCTTATGGAAGTATAGGAGTTAGGAGTTTTGTGAGGAAGCCTAAAGATGGCCTTGGTACAACCTGCCACAGAATAATACCAAGCCCTGGCTCCTTCATATAAATTGCCCACAACCGAGAGTTGAGGATGAGGGTTCCCGACGTACAACTGATCATACCCAAATTAGCGAGCGAATCTATAGGGTTGGTAGGGCTCAATGAAACAGTTGGCACCTTGCTGGAAGATTAAGTAGCCTGGCCTGATAGAGAGAAGCCAATGGAAAACACCCCCGCTCAGCTGAGTGAATCCATTAGGACCTGCTGCGTCCTGATATTCTGCTCCATAGACCAAGGCCAATTCACGCAGCCCATTCTGCAAGCAACCCACCATGGCATTGAGGAGGCTCACAGGTCTCCTATGTGCCAAAAGAACAGCCGGGTAGACCACCTCAACAGCAAGGGCATCAATCGGCCTAGTAGGAACGACGCAACGCTTGAGCCACAGCATTAAGAATCCAGCCAACAGCGCCGTGTCGGAAATTGGAATCAGAGCTTGATAATTGAAGCTTTCAAACTCCGTATGAGCCGGGAAAACATCTTCCTTGGCCTCGTTGGTGTAGTAGGAGGTAGCATCATCGATTCGGGCCTGAACCTCCTCCAAAGTGCTTGCAGATAATCTGGTCACTGAGGCCCCCTTATTGGTCAAGTTCTGGAATAAATATTCCGCCCAAGACACTTATTTAATGCCGCTTCCTCGGGCCCCCGTCTGCTGCATACAAATGTGGAAGTGACACATTACTTCCCAGAGGGTGGCATAAATTTCTGGGCTAGTCTTCTTTAAAATTTTAAGTTTTGCGGATCCCGGAACAAATTCTTCATACGGTAAATCCCCAAGAAGAAGACCCGAGACTTCATGCATCTCGTTAAGAGCGAAGCCTAACTCCCCCACAGGGGTGAAGAAAGTACAAGTCTCAGGATTATACTTCTCCAATATGAAGAAGATATGAAAGTGGCTCTGGATAATCCCGAACTTAGTAGCCTGCACAGGAATCTGCAATCCAGCTTGAGCAAGAGGGACTTCCAATTCCTCCAAAACAAACTTGGTCATCCGGGTCCACCACCCTATCACCGGAGAATGAACCCAGCCAGGAGTTCTAAATCCTTGCGCGAGAAACTCTCCTTTCTTTGCCAGAAATTTCTTGACAAAGGTATTCGCCGGACTGGCCACTTCACCAATGGGATACTCCTTAGCAAACAATCCTGGCCGTAGAGCTATCACCTGCCTGTTGTAACCAAATGTGCGGACCCCTTAAAAAGTTAAGGTTCCGAGAACAACTCCATCCTGATCTTTAACCAGGGGCTAATCCATACGCCTTGGGATGGAAGCGCACTAAAAGTAGGACATGGGGAACATCCTCTCCATATTGGGCAAAAAGAGGTTACGTTCTCCAACTTTCCGCAGCCACTTGTAGTCCCCATCATAAGCAGCGCCTGCCTCGAAGTCAACAAAATCCCGAAGAGGAATCCAGGTTTGACTATTGGCTTACGGTTCAGATTTTCAAGTCGAGCATCCGTAACTAATATCCTAAGGGTCTCAGGAGAAGCTTGGGTGATTAGTTCCACGCGACTCTTTTCCTTAATTCGGAAAACTGGGAGTTCTTGGCGTAGGTTGAAGGTCATATTTGGATCCACACCACCTTCATGCCCAAAATGGTGGCAAAAAGGGAGAGGCTCGCTGGTATGACGCACTGCAAAATAAAGAAAAAAGTTAGACAACACAAAGGCAAATTTTAGACGCGGAGGTCGAACCTCGCGTTGAAAATCTCAGACGCGAAGGTTGAACCTCGCGTCAAAAAGCTCAGACGTGAAGGTCGAACCTCGCATCAAGAATCTAAGACGCGGAGGTCGAACCCCTCGTCAAAAATACCAAACGACGGAGTCCAGCCCCTCGTTACTGAAACGAGTTTCCTCGTTGATCCAAAGATCAGAACTTGCCGAAGCAAGTTTAATGACCACAGAGGTCGTACTCACCGCCGATCAAAGGAAGTTGGGGCGGCACGTTTGCCTAAGCAGTAGCACCGCTGGCCGAAGCAGACGGCGCCGACCCCTGAGCCGCGGCGACGTCGGACTTAGAGGGACGAGGAACAACCTTCTTGGGTGCCATGGAGTCTAGTCGGGGGAGAAGAGGAACAGTGCTCGTCGGAGATGAGAACGAAAATTTTTGTTAAAGTTTCAAGAAGAGTCGAATGACTCTTGATTTGACCTCCAGCGGTCTATTTATAGACAGCTGTGAGCTGTGAAATCGTAACAGACGGGATTCGAGGCCAGAATCCCGCCCAAACTCGATCCTAGCGTTCGAGTTGGTTGGAATTCCAAACGTGAGACTCACCTACGCGTTCAAACTCTCAAGCGCAGAGTTCACCCGTGCATGATGATCAACAGGAGATACGACGTGGCCTCAAAATTTAAAAAAAAATGAGGTCAGCCATCAAGGTGACCAAAATAGAGAAGAAACAGGGGACTCCACTGGGGAGTCTATCAGATAGGTGCAGACAGATTGCAATCAGCAACGCTAAAATCATCAGATTCGATTTGGAGCGCACCTCATTCTTCATTATCGTCAAGGCTCAAAAGCTGTTTTGTTTGGTGTGAGGAAGCAACATTTCAACATTCCGACAACCAGTTTCGCGATGTCTTCAAATCAGACGGAGCGAACAATCAATCCACTAAATTTTGGGATCCAAAGTATTCTGAAAATTCGTCCCAGTCAACCGCGAACTTTCGAAAACTTTGGAGGGGATTCTGTAGGCTGTCTAAAAATCACAATGGATAGCTGATCCCCACCAAGCCCCAACAATGAAAGTTACAATTAAACGACTTTCTAATCATTGCATCCGCAACTCTACAGTCGCTACAAATATGGCCTCATATTTGAGATGATTGATCTTGATGGCTGCGACAACAACATGACTAATATTACATTAGCAACTATTAGAGATGTTGATGAGTAGTGTAATGATTTCAGAAATAAAAGGTTGGACTTAGTTGGTGAGTTGCTTGGTAGAGAGCTTTGGGAAAATATTCGCTGATTCCCATCAAGCTCCAACAATGAAAGCTACAATCAGATAGCTTTCATGCCAACAAACGAAAGCTGCAAACAGAGGACTTTTCACATAGATCGAGAATAGTTACAATTCAACGATACTTCCGACAACTGATGAAAACTCTATTCAGCAGTCTTCACAATCTACAGTGAAAGTTACAATCTGACGACTTTCACACTCCACAACAGCTAAAGCTAGGATTACTGAACAACGGTCCTTGCAACGCTCTGTAGAAGAGGTTACAGATCAACTAACCCCTTTTAAAACACAGAAGTCATCCCCGCGTTACAATTCTGGAAGTGCAGGCGACCCCCGCATTTCCAAGCTACAACAAGTCAAACGCGAACGACCCTCGCGTTCTTGAGGTTCAACCAACACCCGACCCCAGCGTTTCCAAGCTGCAACAAGCAAAACACGAGCGACCCTCGCGTTCATTGATATTCAGTCAACACCCAACCTCGCGTCTTAATTCTAAGACACGAAGTTGGGGTTCTGAACGCCAGATTGGGCGTTTGACTCGTTCAAACATGAGTCGGACGGTTTCAGAACTGTTTTCCCCATGATCTGAGGAAATCACGCCCACTTAGGAGCGGATTTAGAGGGCAGTTACAACCTCTTATCCCCCTATAAAAACTCAACAAACCCAACGGAGTAAAGGGTTGGATTTTCAGCATCTAAACCGCACGGGTTTGGAGGTTCTTCAGGATCTCAACCGCACAGAGAGGCAGAAGAGACGAAATCCTTAGAGATAGGATTTTTGAATCGAGTTCAGAAGATCAAATCTGAAAGGATTCTTCAACAACAGAATATCTGCTTGGTCATTAACCGAATCTTCGGTTCTAACAACTCTATTCACAGAGTTCTAACTCGTTCAGAGTTCTTAAACTCGTTAAAGAGTTACCCATTAAACTTTCCACAGAAGTTCATCGTTCCCACGAGATAAAAGACGGTCGGATCGTCAACGGAGAGCAAATTCGACGCGAACAATCGAAGGAGGCACTTCATCGCTACCTTGAAGAACCCAGTTTAAACAAAGGGGAGAACCAAATTCGTTCTCCTCTCTTTTGTAATCAAATTGTAACCGGGATCGAAGAAATACATGTCAAGTTTCCTTTATTCTCTTTATTGCAATTTTTCCAACATACATGATCATACCGGGTTTTCACTCAAATACTTATGCTTGATCCGAGCATAAGGAGTAGATCCTAAAAAGTGATCGTATAGCTTCGATCTGCGATTCATCGATGTCGTTTCACATATTTTCTACAAAATAAAGTACTTTATTAGTATGTGTGATGATAATACATAAATAAAAAATAACGTGAGGATAATATCATAAATAAAAAATAATCCACCTTCTTCTCACCCTCCCACTCGATAATGAGAGTGATCCAATTAAATGGAAACTCTTTTATCAAGCTCATAGATCCTCTTCCAATTAGTAGATACTTTTGTGAAATATCTTTTCTTTAGATTACTCTTCCAATCCCGAATAAGCTTGGCCATTCTGGGGATAACATAATCCCAAGACTCTGGGTTGTCCTCAAGACAATAATGATCCTGCAAGTTACATGGCAAAAAAATTACACTATAGGAATAATCATTGTGAATTGTAAACAAAATAAGCAGTATAAAAAATAATTACCATGAGCTTCTCTCAAATCTTCCTTATGCCTTTAAATCCTTGCTCTTCAAAGTTATGAGCTATGTTAATGGAGCATTGATCTCTTATTAAACAGTCAATCAAGTTATTAAATCTGACGGTCCAATCCCCAACAGGAATGTTACCCTTCCACTCCAAAATGGCCTGGTACCCTTTCGGAGGTACTTTCGTCTTTTCCTCACTCCCATGCCTACCGGGGTTCTCATAATCTTTTTTGCCTACAAAGACAAAGAGAAATAAATTTCTTATAAACTTAAATAAACAAATAAGTAGGAAATCTCCAATGTTTACACAAAATTATTACCATTTTTCGTAATTAGATCTGCTATAGCTTTATCCAGTCTCTATTTTATGGTACGCTCCTTTTTTTTAAAATATCATATCTCTTCATTTTGTAGTTCCTATAGCATTTTTTTGTAATTCAATAGCTTTTTCTGGCAAAGGGATGTGATATACTGATGGAGTCCATGGGCGGAGACATGCTATCTCTGACTGAGAAGATCCGGACATCATCTCGTGCTCGATCTCGTCATCACCAAATCCATCACAAGCACTGTCTGCAAATATATATTAGGAATATAAAATATCATTACATTACAAATGTATATTAAGAATATAATATCAAAATAATAAAAATATGAAAAATAATACCTAGATCTGACGATGCATCTTGATGCTGCGGTGGACCCATTTGAGATGTCCCCATAATATCTAACAAAGTAATAAATATGATATGCGCATATAAATATATCAATTGACATAATACAATTAAATAAATTTATACCTTTAATGGGTGAGGATCAATGTAAAGATAATGGACTCCGAGATGGTCGTGAGGACGATCCTAAATAAATAAACAAAATAGTAAATATAATGCATATTTATATCACAAATTCAATTTACTTAAACAAAATTTGAATACTTATATTGGATGATGGACCTTCTCAATCACGAGGAAAAGATAGCCTCCTAATTCTTTGGCTCATTTGCAACTTAAATTGTTAATCTAATATAATTAAAATATTTAATAAATGCATGCAAGATATCAAGTTGAATTTGCATAAGGATCTTTGTATTTAATCTCCTACATTACAGATATCAAGTCGAATTTGCATAAGGATCTTTGTATTCAATCTCCTACAATAGAGATATCAAGTCGAATTTGCGAAGTATACATACTAAAATTGACATTTTCTGGGTATGAGTAACTAAGAAAAATTCTCCTTCCATCTCATTTGGGTCATCAGTACTGTCCAGGTTTTCATCACGAGAAAGCTGAACAAGAGTCCTCGACTCCTTATACAATACAACCCAGACATTCGGCTACCTAGGATCATTGATGTAAAAACACTGAGTAGCCTGATTTGCGAACATAAACTTCATATCGAAATATATCTCCTTATCTAGATTTACAAGATGAAAACCATATGCATCCCTAGTTCTATCTGAATGACACCAAGGAACTTTAAATGTGACGCCCCTGGGTTCACTCAAGGCTGCAGTCCAAGGTGAAACCAAGAATGTCAAACCTGCTATACACCACACCGTACAACAACAAGTTTCACCATCACAATTAACATCTATCTAGTAGAATCAATAACAGGTGTAGGTACAAAAGCAAGTAAAAGATAATACACGAAGGGCTGATGAAATGATAGTGATTCAAATAAATATCTCATCACCCAACAAATGAAAATACATAGTCAATGTCTGAATAAATAAACTGGAGTGGTCAACAAGTCTCAAATACAAATATCTGACAAGAAGGAAATAAGGCACACAACCTTTACAACTTCTAAAACAATACTCTCAAATGTCTAACAAAATCTATAGTGGAGCTCCAACATAAACATAACAGACAACTAAACGCTAAAGTGTGTCGCCATCAACCTGCGACTCTCCGGGCTCCTGGCTCGTGACCTGAAAGGGGGGAGGGACAACGAGCGTCAAAGGCTAGCGAGCAACATCACAACCAACCCCAAGGAATAGGGCTCGTTGTATAAGAAAATACAGTTATCACAAAACATATATATATAAGCAATTATCCTAAAAATACACAATGGGCTTTAGTACTTAGGAAGTTTCAACACGGGCATAGGTACGTCGAGCGAAATAATCCAAACAAGGAAACCCTCATGTATATACCTTGTATCCCAAATTAAAAATCCCTAAGTACCAAACCCGGAGTCTAATACGTGAACAGAAACAAATAAAAGAGAAGACAACCCATCTCAGAACATAAATAGAGTATCATGTAGTGTCCCACGTCATAAAATATCATGTCGTATTCTACATAAGTGTCATACCCAGTCTAGGTAGCTATCATGTCTTAACGGTATCAAAATGTCGTGTTCCAAAACTCAAATGTGCACCATGCTCAAGGTTTGGCAAAGAAGAAATGTCCAACACATGGACTAAAAGCGCTGCAGGTCCAACACATGGACTGAATAGAGTGCATGTCCAACACATGGACCCAGATGGTGAGTATCCAACACATGGATCAAAATAATGCATTGTCCAACACGTAGACTATAAATGAAGAAATGTAATTATCACTAGCATATGTGGAAGAATACACCAACTCTAAACTCGCACGTATCCCGATGTACGTGTCTAAACTTAAGTCAAAAGTCAACCCACATGTACAGGTAAATCATTTACATGATAAGCTAGGGTTAGGTTATCGAGGCGACCCCGAAAGACAACTCAAACAGATCAAAAATCTGTAAAACAGCTCATCAGTCGACTGATGTGTCGACTGATGACGTCAGTCGACTCATACGTCGACTGATGGAGCTCAGACAGCACAGCCTCAGCTCGCCAGTCGACTGACCAGTCGACCGAGAAGCTGAGAAAACACAACCAGCTCGTCAGTCGACTGATCAGTCGACTGATGACTAAAATTTTAGCCCGTCGGTCAACTGATCAGTCGACCAATGAACTGCAGAAATTCTGCACAGGTTGTTTTTCACCAAAAAGTTGATCTAAACTCATCCCCATCAATCCCAAGCATGAAAAATACTGATATCAACAGCTCTTACAAGCATCTCGCCTAGCCTTAGGGCTGAGCGATCCGGAAGAGAGAGCCTCCTCGTATTTGGCTTGGTCAAATTCCACGACCAAGGTTTCCACGGTTGTTCCAGTGAGGTGAACGTCGGATTGCGCCACCACCTCTTCGTCAGAGAAGCTAGTCCCCAGCGGAGTCGCCATCTTTTGTTTGTGGGAAATTTTGTAATAAAAAGAATATAAGGAAAGAATTGCGTTTGATTTTATTCTCTCTAACTGCTTAGAAAAAGAATGATTACAACTCTCTCAACTCTCGATTACAATTTGGATTCCTGGTTACAAAAGAGAAGAGAATGATCTGGATTCTCCCCTTTGTTTAATTCTGGGTTCTTCACGGTAGCGATGAGATGCCTCCCTCGAATGCTTGCGTCGAGTTTGCTTCTCGTTGACGATCCGAATATCTATACTCACTGGAACAACTGTCTTGGCCGGTTGATAACTCTTGTCGAGTTTTGTGATTCAGAACAAGTAACAAACTCTAATGATAGAGTTGTTGGAACCGAAAATAATTCGGTTGATAAGCCAAATATCGATGGTTTAGAGATCCTCCGTTTGTTGATTTCCCAGACTGTGTAAGGAGTCAATCCTCCTTTTTCTGATTCTGGAAGATTTGATCGAAAGATCCCCCTCCGATTAATGAAAAGAAATCTCTCTTGATCTGATTATCAAAAATCTGATCTCCCCCCAATCCAAAAAGGAGATCCCTTACTCTGTTGAGTTTGTTGCTATTTATAGGGGGATTAGGGGTGTAACTGCCCCCATAATCCGCGCCTAAATGGGGGTTTAGTTACCCCATTAGTCGGGTGTAACAACCCACTAAAGCCACTCCTCAAATCGTGGGTGAAGAACAGCTTCGAAGTTGTTACGATCACGTTTGAATGAGTCAGAACCTTGACCTGCGTTCTGGCGGTGATTGAGCTGCGTTTGGCAGCGACTGACGGGCTGCGTTGGGCAATGATGGATGAGTTGCGTCGGCAGCGATTGATAAGCTGCGTTGGGGCTGTGCTTGGCAGCGATTGGAGCTGCGTTGGGCAGCGATTGATAAGCTGCGTTGGGCAGCGATGGAGCTGCGTTCGAGCTGTGCTTGGCAGCGATTGGAGCTGCGTTCGAGCTGTGCTTGGCAGCGATTGGAGCTGCGTTCTAGCTGTTGATTGTTGTAGTATTTAGATTTCTCTGTCTTTATATATGGATGACACCAAAGACCAGTAAAGAAGGTCTTATTCAGGCCATTTGTGACAATTGAGGCATCTCAATAACGCTCTATCAACTGCAGGTCATGATCTCCACTGAGTGTGTCGAATATCATTACACTGCTCATCAGCACCTCTAATGGTTGCTAACATGATATCAGTCATGTTGTTGTCGCAGCCATCAAGATCAATCATCTCACATAAGAAGCTGCATTCGTGTTTATAGCTGTTGAAGCGGCGTAGGTGATTGAATCGGTGTAGTGTCTTGATGATGGTACGCGGGGAGGACTTCCACGTCTTGGTTTGAAGAGATCGTCGATTTGTAATCCTTTCTGTCAGAGTATTGCTAAAGACTGTCGTTTTGTAATCTTTGCTTTAACTCTTTGACATGTGAAAATCTTCGAATTGTAGCCTTCTGGAAGTCGTCAGATTGTAACTTCCATCATCAGTGTTCGATGGAGACTCAGCTATCCATTGTGATTTTTAGACAGCCTACAGAACCCCCTCCAAAGTTTTCGAAAGTTCGCGGTTGACTGGGACGAATTTTCGGAATACTTTGGATCCCAAAACTTTGCTGATTAAATGTATTCCATCGTAGACTGAGTAGAGCATCTCAGGGTTTTAGGCAAATTTTGTCGACATCCTCCTTCTTGTTTGATTCATCAACAATGGCTTTAGACTTCAGCTTGTATGAACAGACTTTCATCCCCAGCTTAGTCAGGAGGACAGCTTCGAAAGACTCTTCTCGATCAGCTTGTCTAGGGTAGAATGATCTCAGCAGTCTGATTATTGCTTGGAATATTAACCCCTTTGAAGGTGTTATTTATGTGAGTGCAGTCATCAGAACGCATGTCTAAATCATGCGTTCGACTGTTTGACCGTGAGGGTGCGTTTGGTAGTTTGAAAAACCCCTCCTCCCCTTCATTTGAAAACGCGAGAATCACGTTTCAGGTGAGATTTTACCTAAAATCTCGTTTCGATTTGACAGCTACAGCTGTTTATAAATGGACCACTGAGGTCAAATCAAAAAGTCATTCGACTTTTCCCTTTCTTGTTTGATTTCTAAACAGGGCTACTGTTCATCTTCTCCAGCGCTTCAACGGAAGAAAGGGTCCGTTCCTGAATATTCCGCCCATCTTCGTCTTCCACTTCACGGTTGCCATGGGACCCAAGAAGAAAATGGCCTCCAAATCGAAGACCGCCCAAGCTCCGGATGTTCCTTTGGCTAGAGCCTCCGGGGATGATCAAGTTCTCACGCCTTCGTCGCTAGTTCCTTCAACCAATGGTAAGATTGACCCATTGGAAGTCGATTTGACAGATCTCTCATTTTCGACCCTTGATTGGCGATCCGTATTCCATCTTTAAACTCAAAAGATAATTCTCAGTGTTTACCAATTAAACGTATGGCTAGCTCCATCGTTCCTGAAATTTCAACGTAGGTTCAGACCCTGCGTTTAAAAAATTTTGGACGCAGGTCTGAACCTTGTGTTTAGAATTTTGGATGCAGGTTGAGACCCTGCGTTCAAGACCCCGAACGCAGGTCTGAACCTTGCGTTTAGAATTTCGGATGCAGGTTGAGACCCTGCGTTCAAGACCCCGAACGCAGGTTTGAACCTTGTATTCTTGAGTTAGACTTCTTATGACTAATTTTTCTATTTGCAGTATGCTACTCCAAAGAGCCTCTTTCTTTCAACCACTACTTCGGTCATGCGGGAGGTGCGGAGAAGAATACAATCTTCAGCTTCGCCTTTGAATATCCAGTGTTTCAGAACACCCACAAAGAACGGTCGAAGCTCATCACTCAAGCCTTTCCTGAGACTCTCAGGTCTTTGGTTACAAATGCCAAATTCGAAACCGCAGAGCGTGAGATTTTAAAGAAGCCGTCCTTCCTATTCGGGGATTCTGTAAAAATGGACCCCAAGCGGATGTCCGAGGGGAATTACAAATGGCTGAAGGTAGTTAACAACCGTCGTCTTTTCCTTCCCAACTTGGAGCGGATGTGGCCAATTTCTTATTATCAGTGCGCTTCTATTCCGCGGTCGATGAATTGGGAACTTGTTCAAGACCAAGGCGGTGTTGCTACGGGGCACATCACTCATCGGGGTACTCATCCCGCTGGTTTCAATAATTTCATGGCTTTGAAGCCAGGTTTATTCCAAAAAGAGCACCCTGTCGGAGAGTCTGCTAAGTTAGCGGAGGTGTTTATCAGAACATTTATTTCTGTCAAAGGAGAGTTCCCTGCTCGGGATTTCAGGGCCCCTACTTGGGTTCACTCCAGTGATGCGGACTGGTGGGCCCGGATGATAAATTTCGTCTTGGAGGAACTAGAAGAACCTTTGAGAATTTCGGATTTGAGAGTTCCTATAACAGCCACTCGATACGGTATTCCTCCGAATTACAGCGGACTCTTCGCTATGCTGGAATTCTACAACCCTCACACCGGCACCTTTTTCACTCCAGTTGGTGAGCTGGGCTTCGCTCTCCACGAAATGTTTGAGATTTCTGGACTGTCTTTTGGGGAATTGCCTTATGAGGAGTTTGTTCCCGGAAGCAGGGAATTAGAGATCCTGAAAAATGGTGCTCCCGAAATCTACGACACTTACTGGGAATTGATGTGCCATTTCCAGATATGTGCGCAAATTACTGGGAAAAGAGCAAGCGGCGTGAAACAAGGACAATGGGCGGAATATCTTTTCCACAATCTGTGGGACAAAGAAGCTGAGGTGACTCGCTTAGCGGCCAGTACCCTTGAGGAGATCACGGAACGTATCAATGACGCAACTTCTCATTATACTTGCGAGGTTGAGGAGGATGTCTTCCCGGCGTTTACCACGTTTGAAAGTTTCCACTATCAGGCAGAAGTTCCAATCTCCGACATGGCTTTGTTTGCTGGTTTTCTAACTCTTTGGTTGAAGCGTTGTGTGGTCCCCACAAGGCCAGTGGATGCTATTACAGTAGAAGTTTTGTACCCCGCCGTTCTATTGGCTTATGGACGACCCTTGAATCTTCTTTCAGCCATGGTGTGCTGCTTACAAAGTGGTTTGCGGGAACTATCTTCCGAATTTGTTGCTGTCAAGAAAGTGGATTCCGACGGGAAGACTATCATTCAGACCCCAACCCCTCGAGTACCGATGCCATACATTTATTTGGTGTCTTGGTTTGTGTTGCATTGCCCTCCGATAATGACGACTCCTGAATCAAGTGGCACCTCAACTCCTCTTGTTCAGCAATTAGAAACCTCTGAATGGGCCGGTTGGTATCAAGTTAGATTCCGTGAAATATTGAGACGGGATTATAATTACGAGATTGCTTGTAAGTTTCCCGCTTTCGAGGGCGGCGCGTATGGAGAACTTCATCAAGACACTCCGGGACCGAATTCTTTCACCATGCTTAGCAGGGGTGCCTTTTGGTGGCTCATAAACATTCGTCCGGGCTATCTTATTTTTCGACAAGGGAGGAAGTGTTTCATTGAACCATATCAACCTTATCGTTTTTCTCGGCAATTTGGCTATGATCAGCTCTATGTTGGGAACCCCAACCCTACTCTTGCATACACAGGTAATGTGTACGAAGGAGCGAGAGCTTGGTTCTACTCAGTGGCTGGTTGTACCGGAGCAAAATTCCGACTGCCACATAAGATGCCCAATGCCCGTACCTCTCTGAGCTTCTGTACCTGGTACCAGGCCGCTTCTCAGATTTCTGCTTACAATATGAATACTTCTTGTTTGAAGGCCATCCGCAAATGGTATGCTTCGAAAAGAGAGGCTAAAAGGTTTCGTGCCCGAGGTGCCAACGAATATTTGTCATATGAAAAGTCAATTACAGAGGGCGAACAACAACAGTCACCAGAGCGAGCTCAGGAAGAGATCAGGATACCGGATACCCACAAGGTACAACCTTCAAGAGTTCTGACCCGGAGTCAGAGTGCTACGGGCAAAAGGGCGCTGGGGGCGGTCGAAGAAGCCAAGTATGACAAAAGAGCTCGTCGGAAGTTAACGCTTGAACCCCCTGCTTCCAAACTTATGTCGGACGCTCAGAAAGCATGGCGTTCTGAAGAAGAAGAACAAGAATCGACTGCTCTGGAACTCTCGCCTCAACCTGCTCTCCCCACAGTTAGTCCTGCTTTAGGAGGCCATGATTATTCTGTTCATTCATTGCATGAAGAAGAGCGTGGAGATGAATCTGTTGCAGGGGGTGCGGAGTTTGTCCCCGAAGGCACGCTTCATGATACTGCCTCCACTACTTCTCATGTTGTAGAAGATATACCTCCTGTCCCAGAACCTGTAGAGTCTGCCCAGCCAGGCTCAGCCACGGACAAGTCTCCTTCCAATTCTGTGTTATTACCAATTGTAGGCGACTCACAGCCTAGCCCCACTACTGGAATTATAGCAAAGCCTACTGTTGCCGAAGATGTGCCAACATTCCCTCCCGTATGTGAAGAAGAACCAATGGGTCACGGCGACGGCGATGATGATACGAATGATGATGATGGTGACCAAGGTGAGGGTGATGAAAATGATGACAACTTGGGTGATGACAGCGATGATCCCGAAGACTGGGATATCCAACCATCATCCTTTTCCGACAAAGCATCAGCTTACATTCCCCTACCTCTCGTTGGTAAGTGTCATTTGTTTCAGCTTAGCTAATATTTTCTCTGTATTTAAATAGATTTCTTATACAGATCCCATGATACATGAGGCGAGTACTGTCACCCCTCCTTTGACGCAACAGCTTATACCGCCATCAGCTCAGGTGTCAGAGCCACCTCGTTTGGAGACCTCCACAACGGCCCTTCCACCGACGACTTTACTGACGATTTCTCTATCCTCTACAGAAGTGGTAGACGTGCAAAGGTCATCTAACATGGGGGGTATGATGGATCTACAGTCGAGTCCATCTCAGCTGGATATTGGCACCTCTTCCCAAGCTACCACACCGAGATCGTCTGCTGGTCTTTTGCTTGGCTTCGCGTGTTCAGAAGTTTCTGCACCGTCGCCTATTGCTGTTTCGAGCCCCGCAGATGTACCAGATTTTGTCAAGATTTCTCTCGACTACTTGGGAGGACTTACCAAGAAAATAATTGAGGTTGTGCTAGCCGGACGAGATACATTTGATACCTTCAAGCCCATGCTCACGAACAGTTTGAATAACCTCAAGCTCGTGGGTGATGTCGATATTGTTCAGCGCTGCTCCGAAGCTATCTCACGTCTAGAGGGACAACTCAGATTCTTGGAGGCTTTGGGTCGCACTGATATCCAAGCGCAGATTGCATCTACTTTTGAGGATATTCGAGCCGAAGAACTCAATAAATATGAAGCCGCTCGATGTCATATAGCTGAGGAAGAGGTTGAGGTTGAACAACTGCAACAACTCTACGCTCAAAAACAAGTTGAGCTGACACTTTCGAATACTTCTCTAGAGAGTTTGTGAGAGAAGATCGCTGCCGCTGAAGTGGAGTTGACTAGGATGAAGGCTCAATTCAAACGAGAAGAATCTATTGTCACTGAGCTCAATGTCAAAAGTGCTGCTTCCCTGGTGAATTACCGTGCCAAAGCTGGCGCTCTGGAAGAAGCTAAGAAGAAGGTAACTGCCATGCTGTCTAGTGAGGACGAGCTTCGGAAACGGGCCGAGATGCTGGTTCGGGCCGACCATGAAGAAAAACTTTCTGACATTAAGTCTCAGCTAACTTCATTTAATCTGATGAATTGATGAGCCTGTTTTCGTATCGTTCTTTTGGTAGGAACAACACTTATCTTAGGTCACCTTGTTTTCCTTTAAATAAAGGTAGTGCTGCCGTCTGGCTTTTTATTGTTTCTTTTTTCATATCATGTTTTGACATGGAACAATGAAATACCAATTTAATATTGCGACAACAACTATTTATTCGCACTTTGTGGTTTTATCGCTCTATTGACGAGAGTCGATAAGGTAGAAGTGTTGCGTTCAGGGCAACTTTGAGGACTTATCGCTCTATTGACGAGAGTCGATAAGGTAGAAGTGTTGCGTTCAGGGCAACTTTGAGGACTTATCGCTCTATTGACGAGAGTCGATAAGGTAGAAGTGTTGCGTTCAGGGCAACTTTGAGGACTTATCGCTCTATTGACGAGAGTCGATAAGGTAGAAGTGTTGCGTTCAGGGCAACTTTGAGGACTTATCGCTCTATTGACGAGAGTCGATAAGGTAGAAGTGTTGCGTTCAGGGCAACTTTGAGGACTTATCGCTCTATTGACGAGAGTCGATAAGTTAGAAGTGTTGCGTTCAGGGCAACTTTGGGGATTTATCGCTCTATTGACGAGAGTCGATAAGTTAGAAGTGTTGCGTTCAGGGCAACTTTGAGGACCTATTGCTCTATTGTCGAGAGTCGATAAGTTGGAAGTGTTGCGTTCGGGGCAACTTTGAGGACTTACCGCTCTATTGACGAGAGTCGATAAGTTAGAAGTGTTGCGATCAGGGCAACTTTGAGGACCTATCGCTCTATTGTCGAGAGTCGATAAGTTGGAAGTGTTAACATTAAGAGGACTTCATCAGATATTTTGTTTTAAACTCAAGCAGAATATTTTTCAGAAATCTGATTCTAGAAATGGGGGTACCCCCTGCGTTCATGCTCCTGAATGGAGCTGCGTATTTTTGGAAGAACGCATCTCTAGATTGTTGCGTTTAGTCTAGCTTTATGGACGCAGGGATTTGTCCTGTGTCTAATTGGAAGTTCAAGCGGTTGCAATGATGACGAAGAGACTACACCCGTCGGGAGTCTTGGAACTCTGCACCGTCATTAATCATTTATAAATAGGGTTAATTAGTCATGTCAAGAGGCTTTAACGTTTAAGCTTCTTCCTTGAACTCCCAAACGAGTTTCTTCTTGTTAATTCTAAAAAAAGTTGTTTGGCTGTTTCGTTTTATCTTCCAGCCATGGCCCCCAAGAGATCTCGCTCAAGTGATGACGACAAGACGATGCACCCGACCCCGCCGCCAGAGGAGGTTTTTAGGTCTTCTTCCAAGCCGACGTCGACGCCTCCCCCGCCTGGTCTTCGAGGTAAGTCTCTCTGTTTTCTTCGTTTCAGTCATTCTCTGCCAATGAGTTTTCTTGACATTCTGAAGACGAATTCTGGTTGATGATGAAGAATAAAATTCGTCTCTTCAATCTTGAGAAGAACTTGTATGCTTCTTGACCAAAAACTGTTCATCTCTTTGATCTTGGATGACAAGAGAAGTTCTTGAGTCCATTGTCGAACTCTCCCTGTTGAGCACATGGAAAAGTTCCTGTGTTTATTGATAACAATTGTTTGTCTTAGATACGAACAACTGTTCATGTGTTCTTTGATCTTGAATGTGGAAGAAGGCTTCCGTGTTTATTGATAAGATGAAGGGATTAATCTCTTAATCTGAAACTCAGGCAGAAGTCCTGCGTTCATAGCTGTTGAACGCAGGTTTAACTTCCTTGCGTTCAGGCTGATCCTGACACATGTTTAGACTTACTGCGCTTGCCTCCATCTATTTTATTAACTTTGCTTTGGCTCATATGCCAGGTGGGGCTTCTGCTGCTGAGCCTATTGTTGTATCTGATGATGAAGAAGAAGGAGTTCTCTAAGAGGACGCCCCTCTAATTACACCGCTTACAATGGTTCCTCGTGGTAAAGTGTACACCCCAGACCTTGAGAGTGTAAACTTCCTCATCAATCTCCTAGAGAACATGGTGAAGCAGGCACACTTCATCGCTGAGCAAGGATGGGCTCCATTTTCAGATTTTCTGGATTCGTTCTTTGATGTGATGGACTTGCTAGAACGCCTCAATCGCAGTTGGGCTGGTCACTGTGTCAGGAAGGTTCACTCGTTCAGACGTTCAGTGGAACTCATAGAAGAGCTGCAGAGCACTGACTTGGAGCCTGAGATAGAAAAGACTCTTCAGGCTTTGCGATCAGAAGCTGGCGCTGCTGCTCTCACCGCCGAAGAACTGAGAGCGAAGGCTGCCACAGAGGTCCGAGCTAAAAATGCTGCACGTATAGCTCAGGCTAGGGCCCATCTCGCGTCCTTTTCTCTTCGGGAACCACCTTTTTATATTCGATAACTTTTTAGTCTGTAATAACTTTTTGATACTCTCATGACAATTATGACTTTTGCCTGTGATGAATTGTGGACATCTCTTGAAATGATATGGTTTTTCTTGTGGTATGACGTCTGAATGATTTGAACGCAGGTCCATTGAGGACATTTGACTTTGTCAAACAGGTTCGACCGCAACTTCAAGACTTGGGTTATAGTCATAACTTGATTTCTTCCAGCTTGTAGAGTACCTTCTGGAAGTTGAAATGATCCTGTTGTGTGTTTGTTGATCCGAACGCGGTGTCAGGTTCTGCAGCTGTAGGACTTGAAACGTAGCTGTTTTGAACGCAACCGTAGGACTTGCGTTTGGGAGGGCTGAACGCAGTCAGGTCTTGTAGTTGTAGGACTTGACATGCCGCTGTAGACTTGTTTTGAACGTTTTGTTGTAGGCTTTAGAAATACGGGCTTGATATAGTTCGATCTGTTGTTGAGCCTGAAGTCGTTTGTCGTCTAAGGCTTCAAGCTCTTGCAGACGTCGCTCGTGTTTCTCTTCATCTGTCAATCCGGTTGCGATAGCGACTCTTAACGAAGGAATTTGGATTTCTAATGGCAGTACGGCCTCACAGCCGTATACCAAAGAAAACGACGTAGCTCTTGTAGGGGTCTTTACTGTTGTACGGTAGGCCCACAAACATTCACCGAGTCTTTCGTCCTAATCGCGTCGGCTCTTGGAAACGAACTTTTTGAGGAGCTTCACGATAATTTTGTTAAAAGCCTCTGCAAGACCATTCGCCGGCGGATAGTATGCCGTGGATGCGACACTTTGGATGCGGAGTTTATCACAGAATCTCTGAAACCCAAAGCTGACGAATTGTGTTTCCCGTTGTCGTGAACTATTCGTCTCGGGACTCCAAAGCGATATACGACATGATGTTTAATGAACTTGATCACGTTCTTTGTCTTGACTTCTTTTAGCGGGATTGCTTCTGCCCACTTAGAGAAATAATCGGTTACGGCCAAAATGAACCGGTGTCCTTTAGAAGTTGGAGGAGAGATTGGTCCCACAATATCCATGCCCCACATTTCAAATGGCCAAGTTGCAGATGTAGGATGTAAGTTACCCGGTGCTTGATGGATGAAATCGCCATGAATTTGGCATTCGTGGCAACGTCTGGCGTAGTCCACCGCATCTGCGAACATCTTCGGCCAATAATAACCAATTCGTCGAAGACGATCGCCTAACTTAGCTCCAGGCTGATGAGCTCCGCACATTCCGTCGTGAGCTTCCTTGAGAGCCTCTTTTGCCTCTTCTCGGGAGAGACATCAAAGCAAAATTCCATCGTGTGATCTACGATACAGGATTTGAGAATCTGTATCGTAATAGAATTGGAGGGCCTTCCGTTTGATTGCAGCCGCTTCCTTGGGGTCATCAGGCAAAATTCCGTATATAGCATAATCGATGTACGGGAATCGCCAATCCCTAGCTTCAAACTCCATCGAGGTTGTACAGACTTCTCTTATTGATGTCTCCTCTGAGCTTTCCTCTATAGGAATCCTGAAACAGCATAACTCGCGTCCTGTAACTGAGATAGTAGTCTCAGCCCCTGGGGGTAACGCTAATGAGGTTGCCAAGGAGGCTAATGCATCTGCATAAGCATTCTGAGCTCGGGGGATGTACTCAATAAAGAAACCCTCAAACTTCTTAGCTTGCTTTAGCACTGCGAAGTAGTACGGGATCAGGTCCTCATGGCGTACTTCGTATTCCCCCCGGATTTGATTGACGATGAGCTGGGAGTCGCCGTAAGCTTCGAGGCGCTGAACATTAAGTCCCTCAGCAAATTGCATTCCTAATAATAGGGCATTATATTCAGCTACATTGTTGGTGCAGGGTTTGATTAAGGAAAATCCTCTTGGTATTATGTGACCATTCGGGGAGACGAGTACTACCCCCACTCCTGCAGTAATTGCTCCATGAGGATTCGCTCTGGATGCCCCGTCGAAGAACAACTTCCATACCTGCGCGGTTTCTTGAGTAACGCAAGTTTCAGCAACTTCATCCGGCAATTCTTCATATAACTTAGATGTTCCTGGTACTGGATGATCGGCTAAGAAGTCTGCCAGTGCTTGATGATATAAATCTTCGAATGTAGGCCAATTTGCCTTGCAAACCTCTGAGCTCTTTGAGATTCTTCGGAGGTAGCATGTCTTGGATGGCGCGCACTTTCTCTGGATCAAGAGAAATTCCCTTGGAAGTAACGATAAATCCCAGGAATTTTTCACTTGAGACTCCGAGGAACGACTTTGTCGGGTTCATCTTCAACTGATGTGTTCGCATGATTTTGAACATTGTCTTCAGATCTGCAAGATGATCGTCTTCAACTGATGTGGGTCCACCCTGATCTAGTGAGTGACCAACAGTGGACGAATACCTCGTCCAAGAAGAAAGGAGGCAAGGCTAAGTCTTCTAACATGATTAGCCCCTCCGTTACTGAGAACGATGACCACCTCAAAACCCTTACAGATTCAGAAGAGGAGAGGATTGCCCTGGCAGCATACCCAGGGGATAACCCTAATACTCGGTCTGGAAAGACTTACTTGAAAGACTACTGCCAGAATGTTCAAGAGGTTGAGGAACAGCCCCAAGATGCTGGGGGTTCTGTCCCGAAGAAGCCGACTGATAAAGGGAAACAAAAAGAACTCCGTTTCAACAGGAATCTCCACCCGGAACACGGGGAGTCCAGCACTCCCTTTCAATTCAACGTCATGGCACAATTGGCCAACATACCGGCCAGAATTACTCTATATGAGCTCCTGAGGTTGTCCAAAACTACCAAAGAAGCCCTGATCGAGGCCTTAAAGAACACGGAGAGCTTCATCACCCAAGTCACTCCAATTCCTGAAGCTTCTGAAGATCAGACTTGTCGGCAATGTTTGCAAACTGCAAGAAGTTTACCTTGTATATCGTTTACTCAAGAAGATATGCAGGTTAAACATGAACACGACAGACCGTTGTACTACACGGAGTATATCGGATCTTCCGAAATCAGTCGTGTCTAGGTTGATCCGGGTTCGGCACTCAGCATCATGCCCTACAGGGTCATGCAGGTCTTAGGAATTCCCATGC
>NC_033799.1:41646601-41675510 GCF_001876935.1 Asparagus officinalis | reverse complement strand
TATATATATATATATATTATGATTAAGAATCGATTGGTTTTGGGTTATCCTTAAGAATATTCTGTGTAGCATTATCTAGGAAATTTCCATTAAACAGGTTACCCCGAACGTACTCGGGATAGTACTTCTTCAGGAACTTTTTATTTATTAGCATCATGAGTTTGTCATCTTTTTGGGTGACCAAACGGTATGCCGTTCGAGTAAACTATTTCTATCATGAACTATCCTTTCCATTTGGGTTGGAATTTTCCATTCTTCTTGGAATTATGAATCATCGGTCGTCGAACGGCAATGACCAAATCTCCTTCCTTAAAGCTTCGCTGTCGAACTTTCTTTTCGAAAGCCCTGGTGATTTTGGCTTGATAAAATTGAATTTGCTGTTAGGCTTCTAAGCACTTTTCATCTAACATCTCAAGTTGTTCAAGATGTTTTTGATGTTGTTCATCAGTCGTCATCCCTGTTGTGAGAGCAATACATAGGGAGGGAATCTGAATCTCTAATGGGAGTTTGGCTTCATATCCATATATCAAGGAATACAAGGTTACACCAGTAGGTATGCGGACTGTCACATGATAGGCCCAGAGAGCTTCTCCAAGTTTATTGTCCCAGTCTTGTTTGTTAGCATCCACGAGCTTCAACAAAATATTTATGATTGTTTTGTTGAAGGCCTTAGCCAATCCGTTTGTAGTGGGATTGAATGCCGTTTGATGAAACGTCTTCAATCCTAAACTTCTCGCATAATTTGATGAAGGCGTTACTAACAAACAGAGGGCCGTTGTCATGCACGATTCGCTTCGGCACACCATATCGATAAATGATGTTGTGTTTGATGAACACGATGACATTACTCGTCTTTACTTCTGTGAGCAGAATAGCTTCGGCCCACTTGGAGAAATAATCAGTAATCGCTAGGATGAAGTCGTCGCCTTTAACCGATGGTGGAAAGATATGACTAACAATGTCCATTCCCCATGTATCAAATGGCCATAAAGTGGACGAAGGGTGTAAGTTCTCCGGGGGTTGGTGCATGTAATTTGCATGCACTTGGCACGTATGACACCACCGAGCGTAGTCAATTACGTCTTTGACCATGGTTGGCTAATAATATCTCATTCTTCTGAAACAATCACAGAGCTTAGGACCGAGCTGATGTGCACCGCAAATTCTGTCATACGCTTCCTTAAGAGCCTCCTCCGCCTCTTTGGTTGAAAGACATCGAAGTAACAAACCATCGTATGCGTGATGATATAGCGTCTGAGTTGCCATATTATAATAAAATCTTGGTGGTCCTCGCCAGACCGAGTCTCTTTCTTTTATGTCTTATGGTAAAATAACGTGCAAGACATAATCGATGATAGGGAAACGCCAGTCTTGGGGTTCGAGTTCAATTCTGGTCATGTGCGCTTCTTTGGCATCCAAGGCGCACTCTAGTATGAAGAGTTGGTTAGTTCCCATAGTGACCAATTGTTCCATTTCGGGAGGCTGTGTCAGAGATACCGCTAATGTTACCAGTGCATCTGCATATGCATTTTGGTGACGCAGGATGTACTCAATGAAAAATCCTTTGAAAGAGTCTGCCATCTCGACGGTCGCCTTGTGATACAGAATTAGGCTCTGGTTTTTGACTTCATACTCTCCACATAATTGGCTGACTATTAGTTGGGAATCACCAAAATCTTCGAGATATTCGACCCTCAGCTCTATGGCAAAATTGAGTCCTATGAGCAGTGTCTTATTTCCAGCCCCTTTTATTGATATCGGGTTATCCTTGAGAAAATTATGTGCAATATTCTCCAGGCACTTCCCGTCGGATACAAGGGAAACAAATTATACTCATATGTAGGGTCCTCTTACTTATATACCAAGTGTAGGATCGTGATCATTACGAAAAGAATGCGTCTAATAAAGAGTAAATTTACAGAAGCTTTACACTTAAAACACTAGAGGGTGAATTTGCATGATGTGTTATAAATTGTAAGAAAGAATGGCAACAATATTAGAAAATAAACATCACTAACACAAGCATGTTTACTGGTTCCACCTCCCCGGTGTACATCCAGTCCCCAAGCAAATCCCGCTTGAGATTTCCACTATGATTTCCAGTCCCCAAGCAAATCCCGCTTGAGATTTCCACTATGATTTTGAAACCTTACAAAATCAAAAGCAAATCTGACCAATTTGCAAGACCATGCAAATACTATGATTTTGAAACCTTACAAAATCAAAAGCAAATCTGACCAATTTGCAAGACCATGCAAATTGCAAACCTAATTGACAACACCATGCCAATTATAAACCAACCTCTAGACCAAGAGATCAACCCTCTCTCAAATCCAAGAGATCCTTCCTTGTAGTAAGATACAAATCCAATCCTATAAGCCTTGATTGTGTGTGAATGTGTTTCTCACTGTGACTATAGGTTTCACTCTATGAAATTTTCCTAAACATTTAGTAGGAAATGATCAAGAACATAGGCTATTTAAGAACTTTAATACTTAAGCAAAATCTGAATATTTTGGCCTCTTGAATGTACAAAATGTTTGATCTTATGAGTGCAAGTCTTCGTTATAGTTTTCTGACATGTTACTCTATTTATAGCCTCTGAATTGAAAAGTTTTCAAACCCTAAAAACAACACAAACGGCTATAAGCAGTCAAGTATTCAAATCTCAAACAGTCAGAAAAACTATCTGAGTAGTCATATAATTCCTTAGTAGTCGACTACTTTACTCATTAGTCGACAACACTGTAATCGACAGAAATTTTGGAATTCTGTTTCAATATTGATTAGTCAACTATAATGTCCTAGTAGTCGACTAGTCTGTAATAACACAAAAACTGATATTTTGTCTGTGTCTTTTGTAGTCGACTATTAATGCTATTAGTCGACTATTAAGGGGTAGATATGAGCTATATGATAGTTCTAACACTATGTGTATGCATGTGTGTGAGTGATCAAGGCTTGTACACATTTCTAAGCAAAGAAAATGTAAAATTATATATTGACAATAAAGTATATCTTCTCTTCTGCTTCATTTTGCCTTGAACGCATCCTATGTCTTGAGTATCTGTTTGAATATCATTGTTGATTTAGCTCTGATACTGCAAAACAAATGTTAGCACATAATACACACAACATATGATTTAGCTCTGATACTGCAAAACAAATGTTAGCACATAATACACACAACATATAATATTTGTTATCATCAAAACAAACTAATCTTGGGGTCAAGATTCCTAACATCATATACCTATTGGAGTTTCAGAAGAAGCAGTTTATACTCATATAGTTTTTAGCGTGGTCCCCGATATTTACTCGGTTTGTTCTCTGATTATGATGCCGGCCTCAACTAGGGCTTTGATTCTATTCTTAAGAATGAAGCAAGCCCTAGTAGGATGAAGGACCCTCTTGTGGTACACACAGTATTTTGTGTCTGAACTCATGTTGGCTTCCTCCTGATTTTAATAGGTGGAAGCTTCATTTTGTCGTGATTCAGGAGGTACTTGAGTATAGCTGGAGCTTCATGATCTTTGAAAGGGTACCGCTGGGTTTGAGGCCACTATTGTGGTGATTGTTGTTGTAATGTTTGATCAACAGTAGTCACAGGCGTTGTTAGTTGGTTACTCTCAACCCTCTTTCTTTTGAGAAAGTGTTTAGCAAAGGTGGTGACTGACTCTCCATCCTTCTGCTTCTTATCCTCACCTTCTTCTCTCATTGAGAGATGTTAAGGAGAAGTAATAGGGCTACCCTCGGTATCATGGGGGGTGTAATTGAACCACCCCCAGTGTTATTGAAGGGTGTTTCAATCTTGATGACTTCATCCATTCTTGGATTGCTGTCATCTGCTCTATTTTGGACAGGCGTGATAGGTATAGTGTGACGACTAGACTCAGCCCAATGACTAGACTCAGGTAGTTGAAGCCTTTGAGTCTACAACTCTCTTATTTGCTTCATGGCCAACTCCATCTCAACTTCAAATTCTTCTTTCTGGTTGGTTAAAGCTTCTTGAATTATTTGGGCTAGCTGTTCAGGAGTGATGGTTAATGCCTCTCTAGTGCTTTTGGAAAGATGTAATAACTCGTATAGAGTTATCTTCACTGGGATGTTAGCCAGTTGGGTCATAACATCGAAGCGGTATGGAGTGTTCGAATTCTCCGATTTATCTCCACTAATCGGACGATTGCATCGAGACTGCTTCGGGCTCTAAACCTCTTGATGTTAGGGCTCTTTATCTTTCTACTTGTCTGTAGTCTCCTTTTGTCTAGGGGTTGACTGCTACGAGAAGTTCCTTCAGAAAGATTTGGAGTGGTTGTAACCACCCCCTGTTTAGCTGGCTGATTGGCCATCTTGGAATAGTCAAACTTATATTTGTTTCCACTTCTAGTGGCAAAGGTCGGTTCTTCGCTGGTAGTAAAGGCTTCATGCTCGTCGTCAAAAGGTGGGAAGGTAGGGATTCCTTCGTCATTTTCCTCCGGAACAGCTGTAATGGCACGACAAGATTTCCCCTTGTCTTTGGACTTGGATTTCTTATTGGAGGAGGATCATGTCCATTGCTCATCTTAAAGTAGATCAGGATGAACCCAAAGAATTTTACCGTTGGGAGCTATATGTGGCACTAGGCCTTTGTGGCGTTGCCCGTTAGGATCTTAATTGACAATCTTCATCTCTACTTTTATCACGGGTTCTGGATGAAACCACGCAAGGGGAATAGAGCCGAAGCTAATACTCACTGCGTTTGCACCCACCTTCTTCTCCTTTGGTTGCTTTGCGGTGATAATCCCAACATCAATTAAGGCTTGAATTTTGTCCTTGAGGGTGTAGCACATCTTGGTGGGATGATGAACTTCTCTGTGGAATGCGCAGTACCATAGATCCGTAGTCTTCTTAGCTCCCTTGTGATCGGTGATTGGGGGTAGCTTGATCTTATTGTTCTCCAACAGGTACTTAAAGATACTGGGTAACTCATCTTCCTTGAAGGAGTATTCCTTAGGGAATTTTGACTCAGAAGCCTTCTGTTGCCTTTGAGGTCGTTGCTGCCACTGAGGTGGTTGCTGCTTCGGTGCTTGTTGTTGTGGCTGTTGTTGCTGTTGCGATTGCAGCTAGAAGGTCTAGTTGGCATTCACTGCATTTGCTTACGACTTCCTATTATCACGAGGAACGAAGTTCTACTTTGGAACATTAGCCGTTGGTTGACCTCTTTCGGCCTGCTTCCTTTTAAGGAATTGTTCGGCTTACTCCCCGCGCACCTTTAACTCTTTTCAAGTCTTGGATGGTGCTATGCCCATAGCTTCCAGCACATCTAAGAAAAGATTGTTGCGACACGTTTGTGTAGGCATACAAAATTGCTTATAGGTCCCTTAGCACAGCTCGGCACAAACCGACAAACCAACGAGGCGACGAGGTTGACGAATCGCACGCAAGCAACGGAATACATCCATTCGCATGTGGAATCAAGCCAAGTGTTCGAAGAGTCAACAAGTCATCCAACCAAGGGCAGACTCGGACGAATCACGATCGAATCAAGATCAATTTCGGACTCGAACTCAGAAGTAGATTTACTGCCAAATCAGTAATCGGATTTACTGCCAAATCAGATCAACAAATCAGAGTCTAAGTCAACCGAATCACGGACTGAACCGAAAATGCAAAACGACGAAACCCAACGCCTAAGGGTGGCTCGGCCAAAGCCGAGCCACCCATAGGTGGCTCGGCCCAGTGCCGGCCACCCATAGGTGGCCGACCCAGATCCGTGCGCGGGCACAGTTCAGAGAGCCTATAAATAGGCCATCCTTTGTTCATTTGAGGAGGTTAGAACTTTGAGAGCCGAAACTCTGCCGAATTGAAGATCGAGCTTGGAGTTTTGAAGACTTGAGGATTTGAACATTCAGATCTGATTCTCGGCGAGCATCCACGTCACAAAGGGCAGGAGTTCGAGAGAGAGAAAGATCAGATCTGAGATCTACACGAGATCACACTATCTACACGAAGTAATACTCCGGATCAAAGCTTGGCCTTTGATCCCGAGAACTAAGGGCGATTATTTCCTTGGTGAATTAATCCCCCCCGGCTATTATTTCCTTTGCGAAATAATACCCGTCAAATCGTGTAGATCTGACCGGATCTAGATCGCGTGGTGGTCCACGGATTAACCCCGGCGTTGGCAAAGAACCCACACAAGCGCGCGACCGCAAAACAGGAGCTCGTGATTTGTTCGGAAGGAAAGTTGTAACCTTTTTCTTTTTCTTTGATTTCGTTGTAACCGGATCTAAAAAAGACCGGATCTTTTGTAACCAAAAAAAGCAATTACTTGAGATAACAATGAATTCAATGAAGGCAATTTTCATCGCGAACAATCTGGCGACCACAGTGGGAGACACCGATCTCGCTGCCGAGATCGTCACGTCGCAGCCGCGGATCTCAATCCCGGTCGAGGAGGAGGTCGAGTATGAATTCGACCAGGCCAAGTTCGAGGAGTACCTCTCATCCTCGTCCGGATCTACCTCCCCCCGTAAGTCCAAGAAGCTCTCCTCCAGGAGAAAAGCTCGTTGGTTTGAAGAAGTTCAGAACGCCAACGAAGCTCTCACCCCATCTGACGCCAAAGTTGCGTCAGGTGAAGTTCCACCGACCTCCAACGAGGTCAAACCTGTTCTCGCCGACGCCTCTACTGTTAAGGGCATTGTGACTCTCTCAAAGAGAGCCCACCATAGGCGACGACAACGCCTTGCGCGGCAACTCGCTAAGGCGATGGAGTCTACAGACGGAGTCCGCTACAACGCAGATCTGAAGAATAGGAGAGGCAAACAGCCTCAACAACTGTAGAATAGCGGTTCCTCCAAGCCACCGACGAACAAATGGATCCGGGTCAAACGGAACCGTTCGACACTCGAAGAGCGGATTGACAAACGCCGCGCATTGCTTGCACAAGCAAAAATTCTTGTGCAAAAGGCCGAGAAATTAAGGGAAGAAAAAGTGGCCAAAAAGCCGCCATCAACCCGCCAAGTGTAGAGGCCAAAGCAGCCTCCAACCAAAGTTCAACCTCCGGTGAATCAACCAAAGTCACCGGTAATCCCAATAGCTTCTACGGGAGATCATGCAGAGTTATCCCGAAAGAAAAAGCCAGTTTTGGAGCATCTCGGTCCACTTCCCGATGATCGAGTCAAGGCTCCAGTTCAAGAGCGTTTGGGCCCGATAAAGAAGCCCCGAACGACGCAACATGCTGAGGGTTACTCCGATCGTCAAGCAGACGAGTTGTACTATCGTGCTGGGGGTACGAATAAAACCAGGAAAAGGAGTCCCCAAAAATAGGAAACTCAGTGCCCCTGTTCCAAACTCATTCGGGCAGTATTGTCTGAATGCGACTGCATTAAGGCGGTCCCCGAAAGAGTTTTGGTTTTCAAAAGACTTAGTACCGAAATGCCAAAACCAAGGCCTAGGCGTTTCCGATGAAGAAGAACAGTGGTTGAAGAGGGAGAATTTCCAAGGGTCACCACCAACATGACCAGCAGAGGGACATCGGCGCGAGATAATCTCGAGTCAATTCTGAAAGCATCCCGGCCTAGAACCCGTCTGCAGTCCGGAACCATCAAGCGAGCAACCTATGGTAGGGTTCGGACAAGACTCCCTTCATAAGATGAAGAATCTGATGCTGGCTCCGCGGTTGCATCAGATAATACAGTGTCCAGCGAGGGACAACCCCGCAAGGCGCTTATGATAAGTGCGGAGCAAGTGGCCAAAATGCTTGAAGACGCCTTAGCTAAGAAACAGGAAACCTTCAGGTTCGAAATGCATATGGCCATGCAAAACATGAGAGAAATGCATGACCAACAAATCCAAGCACTGACGAACCAGTAAGGCGAGCCAAGTCGTCGTAACCCAGTTAATCTGGAAGACGAAGACACTAATGCGAATGAGACGCATAATGCCAATAATCCTCCCGCCAATGCAGGGGTGGTAACGAGAATGGTCAACGCAGACACAGGTGAAAACTTGAAAATTAAAAATCTCGAGAGCAAAATCAACACATTGATTTCCGCGCAAGAGATGAAGAAAACAGGCATTCCGTGTCCATACCCAAGAGAGTGGGAATCAATCCCATATCCGACGAAGTTCAACCTAATTAACTTCACGCCGTTTAATGGGATGGGTTCGCCCACTCAACATTTGATTTACTTCAAATCACACTTGGGGGTAATCTCCGGCAATGAGCCTCTGATGGTGTGGTCATTCGTCGGCACTCTTCACGGAGCCGCCTTCGATTGGTATCGCCGCCTCAAGCCAGGTAGCGTAAACAGCTGGGACGATATGGAGACTATGTTCCTCACCAATTTCTTCGACGATGACACCGAGATATCTATCGGATCATTGCTCGATGAGAAGCAGAAGGACGGAGAATTAGTCGACACCTTTGTCAAAAGGTTCCGGAACAAGGCGATGAACTGCCGGGACCCGATCACCGAGGAATTCATCCTCCAGACTTGCCACAACAACCTCGCATTGGACATGTTGGAAGCAATGGGGACAGCACCGTCCAAAACATGGAAGGATCTGAAGGTCGAGATGAGAGCAGCCGAGCAAATTCCTCAGAAGAAAGAAGGCGGAGAGAGGCCAACAACGGCTGAAATAATGCTCCGCAACAGACTTTCTCCCAAGGGGAAAGGTAAGGCACATGCTAATGCAGTTTGATGCTCAATCAAACCTTTCAAATTGCAACCTCAGCATACAGCAGCAGCACAGCAACGAGTGCGCCACAACAATCGCAGTCACAATGCGCAACAACGGCCTCAGAAGCAGAAGTTTTCAGAGCCAAGATTCCCAAAGTATACTCCTTCAAAGATGATGAAGTTCCCGGCATCTTTAAGTACTTGTTGGAGAACAACAAAATTCAGCTGCCAGCGATTGTGGATCAAGAAGGGGCTAGCAAAGTGACGGATCCGAAGTATTGCGCGTACCATAGAGCGGTCCATCACCCTACCAAGTCGTGCTACCACCTCAAGGACAAGATCCAGGTGCTAATTGATGTAGGCGTCATAACCCCGAAGCCGTCCAAGAATGTTGGAGCAAACGCGGTTTCAATCAGCTTTGGATCAGTGCCCACGGTGTGGTTTGAACCAAAACGCATCACCAAAGTGGGAATGAAGACAGTAAACGACGACCCGCATGGACAGCGCCAAAAAGGACTTGTGCCACATACATTTCCAAACGGCGAAATCCTCTGGGTTCACCCCGATCTGATTGAAGATGAACAATGGGCCGGGTCGTCATCCAAGAAGAAGTCCAAAGGGAAAGGAAAGTCTTGCTGCGGAGTCTCTGCTATCCCAGGAGAAGATGACGAAAGAATCTTAGCTTTCCCGCTCTCTGAAGAAGAACAAGAAGTCTTCGCCACTAGAAGCGGAAATGAGTATCACTACAATTATCCACCACCTAGTGAGCAGGGGGTGAATAAACGGGGACCAGCCAAAACTCTCACAGAGATGGGGGTGATTACGAGTCATACACCGGGCGAAGAGACTCGACGACAATCGGTGAATAAACCGAAAGAGAAGAATCCCCAGGAAGTTCAGAATCTGAAGCAGTCTCGTTTCAGTCGCCCGATTGGAAAAGACAAACCGGAAAGCTCGAAGACTCCGCAAGTCTTCGATATAATGGCTCAACTAGCCAATATTCCAGCACGGATAACGCTGTATGAATTGCTGCGGCTGTCCAAGGAGACCAGGGAGGCCTTGCAAGAAGCGTTGGCCAATTCAGAGGTGTTCCTGACTCAAGTCAAGCCGGTGCCTGAAGAACCGGAACCGCTGAGTCAACAGTGCAATATAGCGACTAAGAACCTTCCCTGCATTACTTTCACCAAAGAGGATATGCAGACGAAGAATTCGAACCATGATCGACCGCTATACTTCGTCGGGTATATCGGCTCCAGCAAGGTCAACCGAATCCAAGTGGATCCGGGTTCTGCTGTGAGTATTATGCCGCTTCGCTTGATGCATTTCCTCGGTATTCCAGTTAGCAAGTTGGCGTTCACAGGCACTGTTATCTACGGGTTCAATACCAGCGGGTCAAGACCTTTAGGTAAAATCCGGATAAAGTGTCAAATGGGTGATTTGAAGACGGAAGTCACATGTTATGTGATCGATGCCGAAACTTCATATAACTTACTATTGGGTCGGCCTTGGATCCATAGTAATGTTATAATTCCCTCCACACTCCATCAGTGTTTAAAGTATGTCGACACTGATAATAAGGTTAGGACGGTGGTCGCGGATAAGCAACCATTCAAAGGGTATGAGAATTATTTCACTGGTTCTCTCCTTTATGGTAACGAATCCGATACTGAATCATCGGCCCAAGGCACGGACAGTGGAGGAGAAGCTGATACCGAAGCCGGATTTGATTACAATGGAGGTTATGTTTTAAACGACATTGTACCCTTTATAATCAACCTTGACGATGATCAAACGTCAGAGGGCAGTTGTAACGGGCAACTTGCCACTAATGAAATAAATAATGATTTAGAGTACTCCCTGTCTCTTGATGATGTGATAAAAGAATTGTACAATAATCCTGATTTGTATATGCCGCTTCAATCGTCCTATGTAACAAAGGAACGCCTCCAGCATTCTTTCGAAACAACCATGGTCGTCTCGAACAAAATAAGAGGTGCAAAAGAAGTGATTTACGGTAAAGGAAAAAGCTCCCCATTACCAGATCATTTCTTAAGCGAAGATGAAGATGATGACAAACCTGGTCGGCATTTATCTAAGTATAGTCCGGAAGCGCGCAAGCTCATGGAAAAACAGGGGTACAATTTCACACTCGAAGAAGGTTTATACTTCGATCGAGGTCCTCGTACTCCAGCCAAAGCGGTATACATACCAAAAGGGAAACCCGAGGATTATTATAAATACGGGCGAGGCTTAGGCTATGTTTCCTCGTCCGATGATGAATGTGGTTGGCAAATCATCGATCAAATTGCTAACAAAACTAAGAACGGATACTCTTCTGATTCTTCACCTGAGAATTCCGACATAAGTCTAGGGGAGGTATTCAAAGCCCTAATGGTAAACATGGCTACAGCTGATCCGTCTACAATGGAGGACGATGACCCCCAAATGAGAAGGAGGAATTAGTTGCTCTCATCAGGGAATATATTGACGTCTTCGCGTGGAACTATGAAGATATGCCCGGGCTCGATCCCAATGTGGCAATGCACCATCTCGATATCAAGCCGGATGCCAAACCTGTCAAGCAACAGCAAAGACGGTTTCGTCCGCAGATTATGGAAGCCATTGAGGCAGAGGTTAAGAAATTGATCGAATCAGGATTTATCCGAGAGGAGCAACATCCAGATTGGCTAGCCAATATCGTTCCAGTCATGAAGAAGAACGGTAAAATCAGGATTTGCATTGATTTCAGGGACCTGAATACGGCATGTCCAAAAGACGACTTTCCTCTCCCGATCACGGATGTCATTATTGACAATACATGCGGATTTGAGAGAATGTCTTTTATGGATGGTTTCTCAGGATATAACCAAATCAAGATGCACCCAGACGACGAGAAGCATACAGCGTTCAGAACGCCCCTCGGTGACTTTTGCTACACCGTGATACCTTTCGGTCTAAAGAATGCAGGCGCTACGTACCAACGAGCAATGACTAAGATTTTCCAAGAACATCTTAGGAAAACAGTTGAGTGCTACGTTGATGATTTGGTTGTAAAAAGCCGCAACAAAGAAGATCACATGAAGGACTTGAAGACGATGTTCGATCTCATGCGAAGTCATCAATTGAAGATGAACCCTACTCAATCCTTCCTTGGAATGTCTAGCGGAAAATTCCTTGGATTCGTCGTTACCACTAAAGGTATACATATCGCGATACATGAACTGCAACCTCCTAGAAATCTAAGAGAGCTCAGAGGATTGCAAGGGCGGGCGGCTAGCTTACATCCGGCGGTTCATCTCAAACCTTTCTGGGAAGTGCCAACCATTCTCTAAGCTAAACAAGAAAGGGGTGTCATTCATCTGGGATGATGCGTGCCAAAAAGCATTCGAAGATATCAAAACGTATCATACGAATCCTCCTGTTCTCGTTGCACCGAAATCGGGTAAACCGTTCTTGATTTACATCAAGGCGATGAACCACTCGATAAGTGCTTTACTAGCACAAGACGACGATAACGGTCACGAACAAGCAATTTATTACTTAAGTCGGACCTTGATAAGCGCCGAGTCTCGATATCCGATGATCAAGAAAGAGTGCCTCGCATTGGTATTCGCGATGCAAAAGATGCGGCATTACTTGGTTGGACAGACGATTTACGTCATTTCCAATGTTAATCCAGTACGGGTGTTTATGACGCAACCGGCCTCTATGAATTGGCGGTTAGCGAAATGGGCCCTTCTCTTATCCCAATATGATTTGCACTTCAAGCAACAGAAGTCGATTAAAGGACAAGCGATTTGCGATCTTTTGGTGGCAAACCCGACCACAGATACAGCAGAAGTATATGATGACTTGCCGGATAAAACCCACGAGGTTAACACGACGTCGTACCAACAAGTATGGCAATTATATTTTGATGGTGCTTCGAGAGCAGTTAATAGGGTAATAACCCCAGGAGGTTCTACAGTTTCCTCCGGGGTTGGAGTTGTCTTAATCTCCCCGGGGAAGCATGTGATGCCTCGAGCTTATTCATTGACTAGTCCGTGCTCCAATAACGTAGCCGAGTACAACGCGCTTCTCATTGGACTCAGTTTCGCCAAGGAGCTGGGGGTCGAATATCTCGAAGCTTTTGGGGATTCTCAATTGATAGTCAACCAAGTCCGTGGAGAGTATGAAGTCAGGAACCAAGACCTGATCCCGTACCACCAGGAGGCCATCAAAATGGCAGATTCTTTTGAAGAATTCTTTATTGAATACATCCCTCGTCTCCAGAACGCTTATGCAGATGCACTGGCAGCACTAGCGGTTTCACTTGCGCAGCCTCCCGAAACTGAGCTGTTAGTCACAGTAAGGACGCATCAACTCTGCGTACCCATATACGATATGGATATTGAAGAGGAAGATGACGGAGACATAAACGCCAAGGAGGTGAATTCAACTCAAATTGGGTCTGAGTCCCGAGATTGGCACTTTCCCATCATTGACTATGTCCAATATGGTATTTTGCCAGAGGATGTAAAAGAAAGGGAATCAATCCGCCGAAGAGCACCGAGATTCTTCTATAATACCGAGACCCATACGTTATACCGTAGAGGGTACGATGGGTTGTTACTCCGATGCCTTTCGAACAAAGAAGCAGAAGAAGTTCTTAAAGAAGCGCACGAAGGAGAATGTGGTGCACATCAGCCTGGTCCCAAACCGTATGATCACATCAGGAGAATGGGATATTTCTGGCCAACGATGGTTCGAGATGCAATCGAACACGCACGAGAATGCCACGCTTGTCAGATACATGCAAATTATATGCATCAGCCACCAGAGCAGTTGCACACGTCAACCACATCTTGGCCGTTCGAGACATGGGGTATGGACATTGTCGGTCCTATTTTTCCCCCTTCAGTCAAAGGCGATCGATTCATCCTCGCGATCACCGATTACTTCTCAAAGTGGGCTGAAGCGATTCCGCTTAAAGAAGTGAAGACGAACAACGTCATCAATTTCATTAAGCACCATGTCATATACCGACACGGCGTGCCAAGACGGATCATTCATGACAACGGTCCGCAGTTCATAAGCAACGCCTTCATCAGGTTCTGTGACAAGTTCAAAATCGAAGATGTTTCGTCGACAGCTTATTATCTCGCCGCAAACGGATTAGCTGAGGCGTTCAACAAAACGATCATTAAGATCCTGCCAAAGCTCGTGAAAACCAATAAACGAGACTGGGACGATAAACTCGGCGAAGCACTCTGGGCTTATCGCACTACCATACGCACACCTACAGGGGCCACCCCGTATTCGTTGGTATACGGATGTGAAGCTGTGCTACCATTGGAGATTCAAATCCCATCCCTTCAGATTGCTCTCGCAACTGAGATGACAACAGAAGAACAGCATCAAAAACGCCTCGAAGAACTCGAGAGGTTGGATGAAAAGCGCTTGGAGGCTCAATAACAAATTGAGTTATATCAAGCCATCAAGCCAGAATATCTAGGGCTTTTAACAAAAGAGTCCGACAGAGAAGCTTCAAGGAGGGAGATCTGGTCCTCACTGCTCGCCGACCGATAATCCTCAATTCCAAGAAGAAAGGTAAATTCGAACCCAAATGGGAAGGACCGTTTGTGATAGACACAGTCTACTCAAACGGTGCATATCGCCTGATTACTCAGGAAGGTACCAGGCAATTAATGCCAATAAATGGGAAGTTCCTGAAAAAGTACTATCCCTAGTACATTCAGGATAACCCATTTACCGGGAAGTTCCTTGAAGAATATTACATTTAATATTCTAGAGGATAACCCAAAATCTTTTTCACCACCAAAATCCCTCACTGATCAATTTCAATTGACAGTGGGTCCACCAAAAATGTCTTTCTGTCCCTCTTGATTCTTTCCATGAACAGGAGGTCCACTTTCAGTTCGGAGCCCCATTTCGATAAACGAAAGAACTCCCTTCTTCTTCTCTTTGGTTAAGCCCTCTCATGGCTATAACCGAAGTTGAAGTTTCACTTCGATAAACGAAGAGCCTATTTCTCATCTTTAGATAATCAATCCTATAAAAGGTAGGTTTATCTAGATTTTCCAGATTCTCGGAGTGGAGATCCCACTTCTAGTTTCTTTTGCGCTGGAAATAGAATATAAAATTCTTCCTTTCCAGAGTCAGAGAATAGAATATAAAATTCTTCCTTCCTTGTTTTCCGGTTCGCCTTCACCCTAAAAGAAGACCGGGAAATAGAATATAAAATTCTTCCTTTCCCGCACCGATCTTTTCCAAAATTTATCAATCTAGGATTCATCCTAGGAAGTTTATCCCGAATCCTAAGCAGGGATAAGTCTGCGCCTAACACGCGCTGCCGGTTTAGTCTTTTTCCGTAGAAAAAGACACCAGAGTTCGATTCTGGGGTATTCTATCCTAAAACCTAAGCAGGGATAAGTCTGCGCCTAACCCGTGCTGCCGCTTAGTTCTTAACCGTTAAAAAGAACACCCGTTCACATATTCAACATTGTGGCAGATTGTTATTAATAACACCAAAATCCATGCCTCACACGCATAGGGAATTTCATCCTGAATCCTAAGAAAGGATATGCCGACGCCTAACACGCGTCGCCGGTTTAGTCTTTCTCCTTGGAAAAAGACACCAGAGTTCGATTCTGGGGTATTTTATCCCGAAGCGTAAGTAGGGATAAGTCAGCGTCTAAAACACGTTGCTGGGCAGCCTATTCCCATAACAATGGCGAAGTCTACGTATTCGAAGTCGTAGCATCAAGTCTAAGGGAGTTCATTCCTTTAGCACAACATTACATGCGGAACGGATTTAGACAATTCACATGCTAGCCCGATTCAAACGGTAAACGGTAAAGGCTTATCAAACCCGTTGAAGGCTGGGGGTTAGCCAAAAATCCTAAAGTCAACACCTAACTCGTGTTGCTGGGTAGCCTATTCCCGTAACAATGGCGAAGTCTACGTATTCAAAGTCGTAGCATCAAGTCTAAAGGAGTTCATTCCTTTAGCACAACGTTACATGCGGAACGGATTTAGACAATTTGCATACTAGCCCGATTCAAACGGTAGTCGATAAAGGCTAATCAAATATGCTGAGGGCTGAGGATTTGCCAAAAATCCTAAAAGTATTATGGTCAATCATTTCAAACGGAATGAGGAATCATAATAAAGACAAAGATAAAAACCAGTTCCACTAAGAAAATCAAAAGTCAGAGTATTCAGCAAATAAAATCATACATTAAAAACATGGCCAAAAATCTGCTGATTAAGCTTGGACAGCTTCTCATCATAAGCTTGCCTCAGCTCAGCTCTGATGGACTCCTCAGTGGTGGCTAAAGTCTTCGCAGCAACCTCCTCTGTCTCAACCAACTTCTGTTTCAAGGACTTCAGCTCATCAGATAAAGCGGTGTGCGCCTGCTGATCCTGTATCTTCGTCATCTGAAGAATACTCAAAGTCTCCTCTTTCTCACGGAGTTCTCTTCGGAGCTGGTCTATCTGGGTCTCACAAGAAGCAATGGAAGAATCAAGCTCGTCGAGTGAGGATGACCTAATAGCAAGGTTAGCCTCAACTCGATCTACCCGGTCCCGCAGCACCTGAATGTCGAACTCAGCAATAAACCTAGTATCGCGCCATGTCTGTAAGCGAGTATCCAGCTCGGCAGCGATTAATGAAGAGGCACCTGCATCCCGGAGCTCACAAAATGTCTGAAGCTCACGCCCTAGGCAGTCAAGATCATCAACAATAGCCTTCGCCAGATCCGGGTACCCTTCATCCTTTATTGAATTTATCTTAAGATCAAGGAATAGCTTAAAATGGTGAAGAGAAAGCCCGCCGTGGAAAAGTTTGCCAATCATAGCATTCACAAAGGAGAAGAAGGAACGGATCTCTATGCAAATGACAATCTTCTCTGGGTCGTTGTCTGATAATAACTCCTTCACAAGGACGTGAAGCCGAGAAGAAAGCCCTACACAAAAAGGAGAAATCCGTCAAAAGTCTTGATGAAGAAATAAATAACATTTCTCAGTAGCTCAATTTATACCTTCTTCCCCTTGAGTCACTGGAGGTGGTGGAGGTGTAACGGCTGGGGGTGTATCAACCGGTGTAGTTGGTCCCACAGCCGGCTCAACAGGATCAGTCTCGACAAAAGCTCCTGTCAAATACAATTCTCAGATGCATCATATTATAGTTGCATTAGTCAAAAATTGACTGGTCCTATAATTAACTTGAGAAGAGCTACGTACCTTCAGAAAAACCATCCTCGGGATTCTTAGGGAGCGTAGACTCAGGAAATACATCTCCAGACAATTGGTCATCAATTTGAGGAGAACTATACATGAAGTGGAGCATAGGAGTATCTACGAGCAAGCCTTCCCCGTCAAAATCATCAATCGAGAAATCTGACACAAGAGAATATAAGTACGAAAGGAGAATAAAGAGACTACGACCAATAGAAATGAGTTACCTCTTATGACTCATCTCGCTCTCCCCACGCTCTCCTATATAGAGATGAGAAAGCATGAGTCAAAGTTCTGAATGATCAAGAGGTTGGTCTATAGGGCAGATATTACCTCCATCACTGGCAGGATCGTCGCTAGCCAAATCCATATCAGATGATCGCGAAACTACACGCGGCTTGCGGGCTAATCTCTTCCGCCTAGCAGCAGGGACAATAATCGAAGGTCTCGCCTGGGGAGAAGGACGGAACTCCTCATCTTGGTCAGCTGTGGTCCCTGAAACATCAAACCATTGTCAGGCTTAATAATTCTAGAAGATAAAAGGAAAGAGTAAGAAACTAACCTCGTTCAGAACAGTCCTCGTGATCTTCAAGATCTCCGCCTGAAGCTTCGTCAGCAGAATGAAAGATCTTCTTTCCCTCTTCGTCAATCCGACGAGTCTTGTGCCGTGCCCTTTGTGATCGAGCATTTTCCCAAATCATACGAGAATCAGCCTGAGAAGCCTCCTCAGCCTCTAGCTCTACAATCGGCTTCACAGGGATAGTTTTATTAGCTGCTAACAACCACTTGCAGCTTAAGAAGGTGATCAACTGCCGCTCAGAACTCGGGAGACTGAAACTAGCACCAGTACAGCCCGTCACTGTCCATAACCATGCACGAAGACCGTCCACCAAACCGTCGTGGGTCCGAAGCTGCTGACGTGGATTCCCGACATAAAGCTGATCATAGCCAAACTGGTGAGCGAATCGGCATGGTAGGTATGGCTCTATGAAACACTGATTCCTCACCCGGAAAGTCAGATAACCCGGTCGGATGTTCACCAGCCAGTTAAAGCAGCCGACGTCCAAATGAGTTCGATACCCCCTCAGCTTTTCCTCATCAATCAGACACTCGCCGTATCGGGCGGAGAACTGTGGAAAGCAAGTGGAAAACGCCCAACACTTGTGGACCTGTAGCTGCTGTCTGACGTCAGGGAATCCTCGCCCCTCCCACTTGCCATTCTCAAACAACTGTAGTAGGGGAGCAGAGGGGTCTGAGGCATACGGTGCTGACATCATATCAGAAAGATGAAGGACGAACCAAGCCATCAAATAAGTGTACGGAAGCTCCACCTTAATAGTAGGAATCTGAGCCGGGAATCTGAGCCGGTGATTCACTTTCCTTCCGTGTAAAAGCACTAGAAATCTGTCGAAGCCCTCGATGAATGTTAGCCACCATCACCGGAAGAAGCGAAAGTTCCTTTTTGTAGGCAAGCTGAACTGCTGGGTAGAGCACCACCAATGGCAAGATATCACTAGACTGATATGGGACCACGCATTTCTTTAACCAAATAGCTAGGTAACCGGCGAGAAGGGTCATCGGTCGAATCGGCGCGGTCGCATGCCACAAGAATGTCTTAAACTTGGTCCCTGTAGGAAAACCACTCTCAGGACTGCTAATGGTATAGGAATGAGCATCAACCTTCTTCAGTAGACTATTAACCCCTGAAGGAGTGAGTGGTGCCAGCTCACAAATAGCCTCGCCAGAATTGCTCTCTAGATTTCTGAACAAATAAGACGCAAACTGCTTCTGGCTCACATGGGATTTAGCCCTCTTCGCTAAAGGTTCAGACTGCGCCAAAGCGATATGATAGTGACATGTGAGGTCCCATAAAGTCTCGTAGCGGTCGGGCATGCTATCCTTCAGCTGACTTAATTCTTGGTTGCAGGGAAAATATTCCTGATATAGCATCTGTCCCATGGGCAAACCAGAAATCCTGTGCATCTCATGGAGGGCCAAGCCCAATTCCCCTTCCCGGGTAAGAAAAGTGTTCGAGTCCGGGTTATAAAGCTCGCACAAAGCGAAGAAATGCTTCGTGCTAACAGGCAAACCATACATGGTGGCAACGGCTGCATACAGACCACAAGCGTGCAACTCCTTGCTCCATCGGCTCAAGACATACTTCGTCATGCGAGTCCACCAAAGCTTGTCCAAAGAATGGACCCAACCATAAAATCTGTGACGTGGCGCAGGCATCTCCCGTCCTAAAGCAGCGAGGCGATTCTTCAAAGTAGAAGCAGAGGCAAGAAGCTCGTTACGCGGCGGTGCATCCAACCCCAATACTCCGGGATGCAATCCAGTGATATGACTCCTGCTCGAACCAGGAGCTGCCTGATGAGTGATGTATCCGTAGTGAACGCTCTCATGCTCCTCCGTCAAGCGCCACGACATCTCCCGTGTCACAGCCTGACGCCTGAGCTCAGTCAACGAACGATGCCGAGGAATCTTCGGCAAATATATGAAACCGCTGCCAGTCTTATGAAGCCACTGCTCAGCATCAATAAACACGGCATCCGGATCTCTGGCAGAATCGCCAAATAAGAAGTCGGTCTTTTTGAGAGGCTGAATCGAACTGGCATCCTTCACGAGGGGCGCATCTGTAATCAACTGGCGAAGAGCTCGATGTCCACCTTCCTTCACCACTTGGGCAACCTCTGTCGACATGCCCGAAGCAAACTGAGGAGTGACTGGGATAGGGGAAAAATCGTCGGAAGTCGAATAATACTCGCCACGACGCCCGTACACTGCGTGAGATGAGAACGCCTCAGAAGGATATTCCACTGAAAGCAAACATTTAAACACTTGTTAGTCTCAATTATAAAAGGAAGTTGAACTCATCCTACGAATAGATAAGATAGAGTCACTGCCTTATAAAAGGTGAGACGATTTGGCCACATTATGCACTTATAAGATAGGGTATATCGACAATATATCCCTGCCTTATAAGGCACAATGCAGCGTCAAAACGCCCCCTTTATTGATTTTGAGATATGGTTTTGACCAAGCAAAACATATCTTTAAAGCGTCGATCCTCGCCAAGGAGAATCAAGGCTCTTCCCGATTGCCTCGCCAAGGAGAACAAAATGGGGATAAAAAGGACCAATTTGTAAATTTCCAAGAAAAAATGGACTAATTTATAAATTTCCAAAAAATAGCTCACCAGCATAAGAGGGAGGCGCGCCATCAGCCGACGCGGTAGAGGATTGACCCCTCGCAATACGAGACATGGTGACCTACAAAATAAATTAAGGAATCAGATCCAGAAAAAAGTTCCTCTTTTTTTTGCAATTCTCCCCCCTGAAAGGTGAGCTCGAGGCGCCAAATCTTAATCCTAACCCTTGCATGCGACCCCACAAATTCATAAATTGAATTAAGCATAAAATATGTTAAAATGGTTGAGGATTTACCTGAGGAAAAGCTTGTGGATCAAATAAAAATCAGATCTTGAAAGAGGCTCGGACCACGCGCTCGAGGGGCCTGAGAGAAATTCTAAATATGGAAGTTTTGAGGGATTTCTCAGTCAAAGATCCAAAGGAAGACTAGATCTAATGCAACTATGAAGTTTTGAGGGAGAACGGATGCTCGAGGGAAAAGAAATCAAAAAAGAGGGGAGAGAGGGGGGCCGGCCCTAATGAGGAAAAAAAACCCTTTTTATAATGTTAAACCAAGCTTAGTTGAACCGGACCAGACCAAGTGTCACTGACGCATCAGCTTCATTAGTTGGTCTCGTGACTTGAGCATCCAACGACATTCGAAACCCTAGGGTCAACGCCGGACAACGCGTAACCCTAGGTCAACGCCTATTAATGCGTTGCAATGAAAGAATCAATACTCCGAAAAGTATACGAGTATAAACTGCTTCTTATACTCCGAAAAGTATACGAGTATAAACTGCTTCTTAATACTCCAATAAGGTATATGAGTATAAACTATTCCCTATTTTTGGTTGAGAAGTTCCTGGAGAATATTTGTATAAATATTCTTAAGGATAACTCAACAACACTATGCCGGACAATGCGTTGCAAATAAAGACTCAACGCCAACAATCGATGGTCAGCTAAAGATTAGAAAATCAGGAATCGACTTCAAGTTCAAAATTCCGACAACGATCAGACAATAAATGCAGTACCGGAACTCTTACAGACATTCGACAAAGCACCGAATAGCCTGGAGGATTGAAGGAATCAAGAACAGAAGCCATTCCAAGGTCCCGTTACACCGACTGAAGGTTGGGACAATCATATCCAAAGTATTCCAGACTCTTCTATAAAAGAACGAGGCTAAAATACTTTGGAGGGGGGTATCTGTAGGCATATAAAATTACTTATAGGTCCCTTAGCTCAGCTCAGCACAAACCGACGAACCAACGAGGCGACGAGGTTGACGAATCGCACGCAAGCAACGGAATACATCCATTCGCGTGTAGAATCAAGCCAAATGTTCGAAGAGTCAACGAGTCATCCAACCAAGGGCAGACTCGGACGAATCACGATCGAATCAAGATCGGTTTCGGACTCCAACTCAGAAGCGGATTTACTGCCTAATCGGGATCCGGATTTACTGCCAAATCAGGAATCAAGTCAACAAATCGAACCCGAACCAATCAACCGCACAACCAAATCAAGTCCAGATCAACAACGAAGCACAGAACTGGACAACGAACACAACGGCGCCACACCCGGACAAATCGGCCAAAGCCAAAACCACCCGAGTGGCCGAGCCACCCATGGGTGGCTCGGCCCAGTGCCGGCCACCCATAGGTGGCCGACCCAGATCTTTGCGCGGGCACAGTTCAGAGAGCCTATAAATAGGCCCCCCTTGGTTCATTTGAAAAGGTTGGAACTTTGAGAGCCGAAACTCTGTTGAATTGAAGATCGAGCTTGGAGTTTTGAAGACTTGAGGACTTGAACATTCAGATCTGATTCTCGGCGAGCATCCACGTCACAAATGGCAGGAGTTCGAGAGAGAGAAAGAGCAGATCTGAGATCTACACGAGATCACACTCCGGATCAAAGCTTGGCCTTTGATCCCGAGAACTAAGGGCGATTATTTCCTTGGTGAATTAATCCCCCCCGGCTATTATTTCCTTCGCGAAATAATACCCGTCAAATCGTGTAGATACGACCGGATCTAGATCGCGTGGTGGTCCACGGATTAACCCCGGCGTTGGCAAAGAACCCACACAAAGCGAGCGACCGCAAAACAGGAGCTCGTGATTTGTTCGAAAAACAAGGAGAAAGTTGTAATCTTTTCTTTTATTTTCTTTGATTTCCGTTGTAACCGGATCTAAAAAAGACCGGATCTTTGTAACTCAAAAAGCTGTTATTTGAGATGATAATGAAATCAATAATGAAGAAAGACACGATTTTCACCGCGAACAACACTAAACCGACTTCTTCTACGACTGCCTTCTATCTCTCAGGGTCGAGATGCCTCTTTTTTTATCAAACCGGTTTGTTGTGTTGATCAACTAAGATCTGATGGTCGGCTTGTTGTGTTTGTCAACTGAGATGCCTCTTTGTTTAAGTTCATTATCCCGAGTGGTTTTCTAATATGGTGCTAGTTAAGAAATCTACCGGCAAGTGGAGAATGTGCGTGGACTTCATGGACTTAAACAAAGCTTGCCTGAAGGAAAACTATCCCCTCCTGAGGATTAATCAATTGGTTGATGAGAGCATTGGCCATAAAGTGCTCAATTGTGTGGACGCTTTCTCTGGATACAACTAGATCATGATGGTAAAATATGACGAAGAGAAGACTTCCTACATTACAGACCAAGGGACATGTTTCTACAGAGTGATGCCATTTGGTCACAAGAATACAGGAGCCACTTATAAGAGAATAAGCTATTCAGATCCTAAATCAGCCACAATGTGGAGGCATATGTGGATGACATCCGGGTGAAATCAAAGCAAACAGCCTCTCACGTGTTGGATCTTGAGGATACTTTTTTCATCCTTTGACACTTTCACATGAAGCTCAACCCAGCCAAGTGCATCTTTGGTGTGCAATCAGGTAAATTCCTTGAGTTTATGATCACCCAATGGGGTATTGAAATCAACCCTGAGAAGATAGACATCATATAGCAATTGTTCGAGCCCTGCACGTTAAAGGATGTCCATATGCTGAACAACAATATAGTTGCTTTAGGCTGGTCCTTTTGAAGTCGGCTGAAAGAAGTCTCTCTTTCTTCAAAACTTTGAGAGAAAGTAAGGAGTTAAAGGAATGTATCGGCTGGACAGCAGAATGTAGTGATGCCTTCACCGACCTCAAAAATATTTGAGCACCAAACCTCTGTTAAGCTAACTCAGAGAAGGAGAAACTTTGTACTTCTATTAGAGATCTCACAGGAAGCAACAAGTTATGTTTTAATTCAGGAAGAAGATAATACACAAAAGCTTATATATTATGTCAGCCAAATTTTAAAGGCAACTGAACTCAATTACACCCTCATTAAGAAGGGCCTTCTTCACCCTCATCATTATGGCTAGGAGGTTTTGCCCCTACTTTCAAGCTCATACTATAGTGGTGCAGACAAACCTACCTCTGAAGAAAGCATTCAGCAGCCCTACCAGTTCCGAAAGGATGATCAACTGACCAGTTTAGCTCAGTGAATATGATATACAGTTTGAGTCAAGAACGATCATAAAAGCTCAGACCTTGGCTGACTTCCTAATAGAGTCGGGACATAGACACATATCTCGCCATACCTGCCCCTCTCCCAGGTGTTTCAGCCTACAAGACAATCATGATACTTCCTTCTCGGGAAAGTAGAACCCACAAACATGATTTGCCTGAGTTCTCCATGTGGTGGTCACCAAAGGTGGACAGATCATATGGAGAAGGAGGGAGCAGGGCTGGAGTAGTTCTACATGGTCCCAATGGGTCCACACATGAATATTCCATCGCTTTCAAATTCCTAGTTTCGAATAATGAGGCTAAGTATGAAGCCCTCATGGCGAGACTTTGGGAAACTCTAGCAACCAAAGCCGAGTCTATCTATATCCTACCCGACTCTCAACTTGTCGTCTACCAAGTAAGAGGAGACTATGAAGCTAAAAACCTCTCAAATGATTCAATATTTGAAGGTGGCTAAAAAGCTCTTAGATAAATTCAAAGAGTTTAAGATCACCCAAGTTCCTTAAGCTCACAATGCTCGAACAAATGCTCTATTCAAGCTTGGGTCATCCAGCTCAGGGAAGAATTAGGGGCCTGTGTATACGAAAACTCTCAAACATTCTAGCTTCACTAAAGCTCCAACCAACTCAATCATACAGATTGAAGCCTCAACAAGGACTTGTTAGATGGACCCGCTCATCTAATATCTAACAGAAGGGACCTTGCCAGAAAATGCTACTGAAGTAAGGAGTCTAAAAAAATACTCAAAGATATCTTATGATCGATAACCAGCTTTATCGAATCTCATACATTAGTAGTTATGTGGCACCCTATCTCTTACATCTCTGACAAAGAGAAACAAATTATGTCCTAAGGGAAATTCATGAAGAAACATGTAGGAACCACCCAAGAACCAGAACCCTAGCCAAGAAGACAATCCCACAAGGTTACTACTAGCCCACTATCACAACGGAATCCAAGAAACTCATATTCTGGTTCAAGTCATGCCACTTCTTATCAAGCATACCTCAGACTCTGGCAACTGAATTCATTCCTCTCCTCAACCCAATCCTTTTTTGCTCAGAAGGGACTAGATTTATTGGGACCACTCCTAATGGCATTAGGGTAGCAGAAGTTTTTAATTATTGTTGTAGATTACTTCACAAAATAGGTAGAAGTCAAACCATTGGCCAAGATCAGCAAAAGTAATGTCACCATCTTTCTATAAAAGTCTATCGTCTATAGATATGGAGTACCTACATCTTTTGTCATAGGCAATGGTACTCAATTTAAAAGTAGAGGCTTCCATAACTTCTGTGTGATTCAACTTAAATTCGCCTTGATAGCACATCCCAAGTGCAATTGCCTTACTGAAGCTACCAACAAATGCTTACTCCAGGCTTTGAAGAAGAAGATAGACAAAGCAATTAGAAATTAGGTTGAATAACTACCCGTATTTATGGTTGTACAACATGACGCACAAAACCCTACAGGGGATAACATATGGAGTTGAAGCAGTCGTTCTAGTAGAGGTCGACATGCCAACCATCTGACTACAACATTTTGGCAAAGAATCCAACTCTACTGGACTTCAAGTTAGACTTGACCTTATAGATGAAGTTCAAAAAAAGGAGCTTAGATTGCAAGTCATCAATCAACAATGTATTGCCCGACATTATAATAAAAAGGTCCGACCACAAATGTCACGCCCCGCTCCCCAAAATATCGAGGAATCGAAATGTGAACAAGCCCACGACATATTAGATTAAGGAGAATAAATAAAAGAAAACATTTCTCCTCAACCTAATATGCTAAACGTCAAGAAATAAATACAAAGACACAGGCCCCGATCACAAATAAAGAGAATATAATAAACAACTCAGAACAGAATATCCATATCATAAGTGAATATCATCCAAGACATAATATTTGGGTCAACATGCCCTTATATAAAATTGAACAACTGAAACTAAAGAAATATAAAATACATCGTTCAATGGAAAAGAAAGGAAATACTGCAAAAGATAAACTAAGGACCATCAAATAACTAAGGAAATAGCTAAGTTTCAACTTGTTCTTCTGCTTTGTCTGTAAGGTACTCCTGCTGAGAATCCTCTGGCTCCTGTATGATTCTAAACTGAGGATGTCCGTCTCCTAAATCTGATATATACCAGAGAAAATAGGTGTACGTCAGCGTACATGGCATACGACAAGATCCCACAGAGAGAAAAAAATGGTCAAACGACTAAGGCAAAAATAGTAATAATAATAATAGAAGCATGCTACTAGAATATAATAATCAGAAGAATCTAAGAAAATCAACCAAGTAACAAGATCATGCAGCTAGCGATCAGAATAATCATCCAAGTAACCAGGTCATACAACTAGATAGAATTAATATTTAAAAATCTACAACAAGAGACGTAGTACGTCGAGCGAAATAATCGAAACAAGCAAACCCTCATGCTTATACCATATGTCTAAAATTGTAGATAATTAAATATTAACCCGATCTATGTATGAAAAAAATACAACCTGGCCTACATCAATACAACTGGCCTACATCTCACAAAAATCCATAATCACCTTAAGCAACAAGGTCATGTAACTAGCCATTCTATAACATGTCACTGGTCTACATCACATAGAGTCAACGTTCATATTACCGGATAACTGACTATTCACAAATCTCCTACGTGCACCCAACCCGCTACACATGCGGCCAGAGGACTACACGTAAACTGTTTTTTGCCTGGTCCGAACTCAAACAAAACTCGAGTGATGAATTAATTAATTCCTACTGACCAAAGTAATGTACACACTTCACTTTAGTCCTACAAACCAACCCTAGTGGCGACACCAACCACTAGCGCGAGCTTGGAAGATACATCAACAGTCACATCCGATCAAATGAATAAAGACTTCCCCATCCTAACTCTTCTCGTTTCTCTAAGTCAAACATCATAATCCACACTATATCTCTGGTTCACCTCCTAAATTCAGTCAACGTACCCACACATATCACTAGGTCTGTTCATGACGCACGAGGCCCCTAAGTCATGAACTACTAATGGTTCTCAAACACAATAAGGAACAGTAAATATGTCTAACTGATTCTACGTAATAACATGATGACAAGTCAAATACATTAAAATAAATTGCAACACATAAAATGTAATTATTAACAGTAGAATCATACATGTAGTCTGGTTTCATAAATGTAGGTGTAAATTTTGATCTCCCAAAAACAAGGAACTTCATTTGTATTGATAAGAACAGCTTATTACAAACTAATAATCAAATGTTTACAACAGAAGCAGAGGGAATGCCCTCCTTGTTTAACGTGGGTTCCTTGGTGGCGATAGGACGCCTCGCTCGGTGCTCGTGTCGAGTCTGCTTCCCTTGGACGATCCGATCGAAGTTGCTGCCGGAGCTTCAGTTCTCAAATGAGGAAGCCTTTGGCAAAAGTCCAGGTTCAACCTTTGGGAGATTAGCCAGCAGAATATGCAACAGCCAATCCCCCCCTTCATGCTGGCTAAAGATGGGTTTTAATAGGCAAGGGATGGCATGGACCATCCCTTGATTCGTGGGATTTGACCACTAATAGAGGTGAGGGAGCCAGCCGCCCTAGCTGTGGGATATGACCACATAGGGGGTCCTGTCAGCCATCCTATTCTTATTAGGTGAGGAGCGTCATGCTTTCTCCCTTGATTCGTGGGATTTGACCACTAATAGAGGTGAGGGAGCCAGCCGCCCTAGCTGTGGGATGTGACCACTTAGGGGGTCCTGTCAGCCGTCCTATTCTTGCTCGGTGAGGAGCGCTTTGCTTTCTCGCTTGATTCGTAGGATTTGACCGCTGATGTAACTATTCCCATCCTCCAAGTGGGCAGTTGACAGTGAGCTGGCGAGTCTGCAGCTTGGGTCTGCAGGCGAGCTTAGGACTGCAGGCAAACTTGGGTCTGCAGGCGAGCTTACAAGCGAGCTGGGTCTGCAGGCAAGCTTGGGACTGCAGGCAAACTTGGGTCTGCAGGTGAGCTGGGTCTGCAGGCGAGCTTGGGACTGCAGGCAGACTTGGGTCTGCAGGCGAGCTTGCAGGCGAACTGGGTCTGCAGGTGAGCTCGGGTGTGCAGACAGACTTGGGTTTTGATCGTGCAGGCGAAATTCGAGCTGTAGACGAGCTCCTGAGCATGGATCGAAGAATAGGCCGTAACTTTCAAACCGTAAGTCGGAATTGGACGAATTATATATGAAAATCATCTATCTCGACGAGACAGAGCCATTCGAACCAAGCCAAAGGCTTTGGTTCGCTTCTTTCATTTCGCCAAATTCCTTACGGTTTGGGAGATATCTGCGTTTTTCCTTTTTTTATCAGTGTTTTTCCCTTATTTGCTATTTCGGGCGAGGTTTTAGCAGTTTTGTTCTGAACTTCTCTGATAAGGATTTAAAGGCAATTTTTATTGCCTACAATAAATATCTTGTTATTCAAACTTCTAAACTACTCATAAAATTTATCAGCAGCTAGATAACATCTAATATAACTACGATCAAAAAGAAAATTGAAAACCGTAATTGTTTTACACATGAAATATCACAGTCTATAACCACCAAACACAAGATTATAAATTAGTTTAATTCAAAAATAAATACTACTTTTAAATCATTATAATTATCAAAAATATGATTCTTTTGCCGAATAAACTCTTTTAAATAATTCTAAAACTATTCTTTAAGTATCCTTTTAATATTCTCTTTTCCAAAATAAATTCTTTTCTCATTATAATAATAACTCTAAAATAACTTTTAAAATATTCTTTTTGACATTCCCAATATACACGCTGCAGCAAAATCTAAAAATTGAATGACGAGTCCAAGAATATCGGGATCTTGCCTGCGAGGCCAAGGGACTTGTGAATGAGGCGGCAGCATCATTGCTTGTTGTTCTTTGTTCAGCGATGCGCGCAGCAGGCTTTCGGCTGATTTGTAGAGCTGGAGAGCAACATTGGGCTATGTGCGACGTCGGCGGCAACGGCGAAGCTGAGGGAAGAACTCGGTGATGGCGACGAGGCGGAGCGGTGATTCTGGAGTTGGAGGGTAGCAAATCAGGAGGTGGCAGAGTAGTTGGATCTGGGTAGGGGGTCATCAGCGCTCGGTGACGTGGGCAACGACATGGGCTGCTGGAGGCTGTCGAAGGCTGACAGGATAGAGCAGCTGGGGGAGGGGCTGAATGGCGGGCCTGAGGGGCATTAAGGTCCTGCTAGGGTTCATGGAGTCGGTGGTTCAGGCGGGGTTTTGAGATGGCAGCGGATCTCAGGGATGAAGAGGGAGAGGGTTGGCCTCGGGTCTATTGAGGA
>NC_033799.1:41605976-41645182 GCF_001876935.1 Asparagus officinalis | reverse complement strand
GTCTATCCTAGATGATAATAGAGATCATCTCAATCCCAGTAAGGATGAGGAGGGTCTAGATTGGATTAATGTAGTGCAGCGTAGAAGAAGGTATCAAAAACCCTTTCCCAGACCAATTGATTCAAAATCAAATGCTAATTCTCGATTTCAAAATGCTACGAATAAGGAGGCTGGAAGGCATTATCAAGCAGATTTTAAGGGTAAGGTATCCCACAAACAATATTCTTCTGATTCATGGAAATTTAAATCTGTTGGTACTTCATCATGGAAGGACATATGTACCATGGGAAGGGAGATAAATCAAAATTGCTCTTTAGATTACTTTCCCCCTTCAATTGATAGCAATGGTATTCGTTATGCTTCTATACCTAGATCTGAGATTCTCCTTAATGTGGAAAAGTGGAATAATACTTTAGTTGGTTATGTCCTCGGAGATAAACCCTTCTACTCACACCTGAAAGGTTGTGTTGGACGTCTTTGGAAACTTTCATGTTCACTTGATATTTATTCTAGAGAGAATGGTTTTTTCTTTTTTAAATTTGGCTCAAATGATGAGTTAAATAAGGTTTTAAATGGTGGCCCTTGGTTGTTTGATGGCAGACTGATTATTTTGAAAAAGTGGTCTGAGAATATTGGGTTAGAGAGAGAGCTTCTTAATTCAGTGCCAGTTTGGATTAGATTTCCGTCACTACATCTTAAACTATGGTCTAATAATATTATTGGGCGTATGGCTAGCCTTGTGGGCACTCCTCTTTATATTGATCAAGCTACAGCAACTGGTGAGAGACTAGCCTACGCTAGATGTTTTGTGGAGATCTCCTCTAACACGAAGCTTCCAAATTCTGTAAAGTTGGATCTAGGAAATGGAGAATGGCTAGAAACTAATGTTGAGTACGAATGGGTTCCTCCTAAATGTGGTAAATGCTTAAACTTTGGTCATGTGGATTATCAATGCTCTGTAGAACTTGTTGAGAAATGGATCCCTAAAGAGCCTGTCAATAAGGCTGTAAAGAGTAAGAATGATGGAATTCCTTTTACAGTATTTTCAAAGACAGACTTGATTGACAATCAACAACAGCACAATGGTCAATCAGATCTTACAGCTCCAAATTCAGGAAAGTTTATTACTTCGGGGTCATGTTCTGATAACCCAAATACTGTTATAGATATTGATACTATTCCTGTAGTAGTCCCAGGCTGTTCTGATAATGTGATTACAGATAATAGAGTTCAGGCTACAAAACCTGACTTTCCTTGTTCTAATATCTTTTCTGGAAAAAATAATATTAATGTAGATGATGTTCTACCTGAAGGAAAAATTTTAAAGGAAAATAAGGAGTATGATGATAAAGAGGAGCTATCAAATAATGAAGATGCAAATGCTGAGGAGATGTCTCATGATGAAGCCAGTCGAATTGATGTAAATTCTGAAGTTGCAGACTTATTACAGCAACAGGATTATATAGATTCAAATGTGAATTCTGGGAGTAATACTCATATCAAATCTATAATTTCAGGTTTTCAAGATCAGGAAGGAAAAAACATAGAGGTGAATGTATCTATGCACCCTGATGGGGAAAGTGGGAATGAAACAGGTATTGATTTTCCTATTGCTATTGACAACCCTGAGTGGATAACAGGGAAAAATCAGCTGTTGTTGAAGAAGAACTATAACCAATTGAAGATAAATAGAGATGCTTCTTTAGGCCCTAAGAGAGTTACAAGGGCATCATCAAATTCTACCTCATGACAATGCTATTTTGGAATGTAAGGGGCATGAACAATTTGAGTAGAAGGAAGGATATTAAAAGACATATCAAATCTTTGAATCCTAGTCTTATTGGTTTGATGGAGACTAAAGTTAAAACAGCAAAGTCTAACAGAGTAACCAAATGTTTCCCTCCGCACTGGTCATACTGTAATAATTATGCTACTTCAAGTAGAGGAAGAATTTGGGTAGCTTGGGATGCAGAGGTCTGGAATGGTACAATTGTAACTGTCACTCTACAACAGATAACAATTATGTTGCAAAATAATGGTGGTCTCAATCTAATGTTGAGTGTTATTTATGGAGAAAATTCAGAATCTTTGCGAACTTCTTTATGGGATGATATAAATGATATTCACTCTAAAATTAACACTTTGCCGTGGCTTTTAGTGGGTGTTTGTGGAAAAATTTGCAGTAAAAGAAACGAAGGAAGATTGATTTGTATTCCTTTAATCTCAGTTACAATTGGATTTCCAATTACAAAAGAGAAGAGAATGATCTGTTTGTATTCCTTTAATCTCAGTTACAATTGGATTTCCAATTACAAAAGAGAAGAGAATGATCTGAATTCTCCCCTTTGTTTAATTCTGGGTTCTTCACGGTAGCGATGAGATGCCTCCCTCGAATGCTTGCGTCGAGTTTGCTTCTCGTTGACGATCCGAATATCTATACTCACTGGAACCACTGTCTTGGCAGGTTGATAACTCTTGTCGAGTTTTTGTGATTCAGAACAAGTAACAAACTCTAATGATAGAGTTCTTGGAACCGAAAATAATTCGGTTGATAAGCCAAATATCGATGGTTTAGAGATCCTCCGTTTGTTGATTTCCCAGACTGCGTAAGGAGTCAATCCTCCTTTTTCTGATTCTGGAAGATTTGATCGAAAGATCCCCCTCCGATTAATGAAAAGAAATCTCTCTTGATCTGATTATCAAAAATCCGATCTCCCCTCCAATCCCCAAAAAGAGATCCTTTACTCTGTTGAGTTTGTTGCTATTTATAGGGGGATTAGGGGTGTAATTGCCCTTATAATCCGCGCCTAAATGGGGGTTTAGTTACCCCATTAGTCGGGTGTAATAACCCACTAAAGCCACTCCTCAAATCGTGGGTGAAGAACAGCTTCGAAGTTGTTACGATCACGTTTGAATGAGTCAGAACTTAACCTGCGTTCTGGCGGTGATTGAGCTGCGTTTGGCAGCGACTGACGGGCTGCGTTGGGCAGTGATGGATGAGTTGCATCGGCAGCGGTTGATAAGCTGCGTTGGGCAGCGGTTGATAAGCTGCGTTGGGCAGCGAGCTGCGTTCTTGGCAGCGATTAGAGCTGCGTTGGGCAGCGATGGAGCTGCGTTCGAGCTGTGCTTGGCAGTGATTGGAGCTGCGTTGGGCAGCGATGGAGCTGCGTTCGAGCTGTGGTTGGCAGTGATTGGAGCTGCGTTGGGCAGCGATGGAGCTGCGTTCGAGCTGTGCTTGGCAGCAATTGGAGCTGCGTTCGAGCTGTGCTTGGCAGCGATTGGAGCTGCGTTCTAGCTGTGCTTGGCAGCGATTGGAGCTGCGTTCTAGCTGTGCTTGGCAGCGATTGGAGCTGCGTTCTAGCTGTGCTTGGCAGCGATTGGAGTTGCGTTGGGCAGGATTGGAGCTGCGTTCGAGCTGTTGATTGTTGTAGTATTTAGATTTCTCTGTCTTTATATATGGACGACACCAATGACCAGTAAAGAAGGTCTTATTCAGGCCATTTGTGACAATTGAGGCATCTCAATAACGCTCTATCAACTGCAGGTCATGATCTCCACTGAGTGTGTCGAATATCATTACACTGCTCATCAGTACCTCTAATGGTTGCTAATATAATATTAGTCATGTTGTTGTCGCAGCCATCAAGATCAATCATCTCACATAAGAAGCTGCATTCGTGTTTATAGCTGTTGAAGCGGCGTAGGTGATTGAATCGGTGTAGTGTCTTGATGATGGTACGCGGGGAGGACTTCCACGTCTTGGTTTGAAGAGATCGTCGATTTGTAATCCTTTCTGTCAGAGTATTGCTAAAGACTGTCGTTTTGTAATCTTTGCTTTAACTCTTTGACATGTGAAAATCTTCGAATTGTAGCCTTCTGGAAGTCGTCAGATTGTAACTTCCATCATCAGTGTTCGATGGAGACTCAGCTATCCATTGTGATTTTTAGACAGCCTACAGAACCCCCTCCAAAGTTTTCGAAAGTTCGCGGTTGACTGGGACGAATTTTCGGAATACTTTGGATCCCAAAACTTTGCTGATTAAATGTATTCCAGCGTAGACTGAGTAGAGCCTCTCAGGGTTTTAGGCAAATTTTGTCGACACCCTCCTTCTTGTTTGCTTTGTCAATAATGGCTTGGACCTCAGCTTGCATGAACAGACTTTCATCCCCAGCTTAGTCAGGGAGACAGCTTCGGAAGAATCTTCTTGATCAGCTCGTCTGAGGTAAAATGATCTCGGCCGTCTGATTATTACCTCGAATATTTACCCCTTTGAAGGAGTTATTTATGTGGTAGGCTGAATTCGGCCATCAGAACGTCACTTTACAACAGATAACAATAATGCTGCAAAATAATGGTGGTCTCAATCTAATGTTGAGTGTTATTTATGGAGAAAATTCAGAATCTTTGCGAACTTCTTTATGGGATGATATAAATGATATTCACTCTAAAATTAACACTTTGTCGTGGCTTTTAGTGGGGGATTTCAATGTTTGCAGATACACATCAGAGAAAATTGGAGGAAGGAAGCTTACAGAAAGGAATCTGAAAGATTTCAATGATTGTATACAGAATTGTGGACTGTCTGATATCAAATGTTCTGGTTCCTCTTGGACATGGCATAATAAACAACATGGAAGATTCAGAATATATGGTAAGCTGGACAGGGCCCTGAGCAACTCTTTTTTGATAGATAAGTTTCCTCAAATGTATATAGAATACAAATGCACATCTTCTAGTGATCATACTCCAGCTCTTGTCCATCTTATATCCAGCTCCAGTTCAGGGCCAAAGCCATTCAGATTCTTTAATTTTTGGACTCAATGTCAGGGTTATGAAGATATGGTCAAAAGTGTCTGGAACAATTTAAAAACAGGTACTCCAATGTTCAAGTTGCTCTCAAAATTAAAAGATTTAAAGTCTGCTTTAAAAATATGGTCAAATCAGCCAGGTTTTTCAACAAAGGAAAATATTACAAAGTTAACAAAGCAGTTGGAGTACATCCAAAATGAGCTAAATGAACACATGGACAATGAGAGCTTGCAATCTAATGAATTAGCTTTATGTTACGAGCTAGATGGATGGTTAAGAAAGGAGGAAGATGAGGTGAGGCAAAAAAGCAGACAATCTTGGCTTCAACAAGGGGATAGAAATACTAAGTTCTTTTATCATGCTGTCAAACAAAGAATATCTATTAATAGCATACGACATCTCATTGACAAAGATGGCTCTCCTATCTCTTCTTTTGACCAGATTAAAGTCATGGCTCCGAAATTTTATGAAGAGTTATTCAATCAAACATCATATTGGACTATCTTCCCTAAACTGACTGTTAAGAGGATTTTAACTGATGAAGCAAAACAATGGTTATGCAAGGACGTAAGTTACAAGGAGATTAAGGCTGCTGTTTTCCAGATGAATCCAGATAAGGCACCAGGACCTGATGGTTTTAATGCCTATTTTTACCAAAATAACTGGAGCTTAATTAAGACTGAGGTGGTTCTAGCTGTGCAATCTTTTTTCTCATCAGGTAAACTCCTAAAACAAATAAATCATACTTTCCTCACTCTAGTGCCGAAATCTCAAGGAGCATCTTCCATAAATGATTATAGACCAATTTCTTGTTGCAATGTCATATACAAGATTATATCTAAAATATTGAGTAATCGACTTAAATTGGTGATGGAAGAACTTATATCAAAAAATCAACATGCTTTTATGCAAGGGAGACATATAGGTGAATGTTCCTTAGTGGCTCATGAATTGATAAGGGATTTCTCTAAGAAGCATGGGAAAAGAGCTTGTTTAAAAATTGATTTACATAAAGCTTTTGACAGCATTAACAGAGAATTTGTCTACTATATAATGCACTGCATGGGTTTTCCAGTCAAATGGATCAATTGGATCAAGGAGTGCCTATCTAATGCAACTTTCTCTGTTCTTCTAAATGTCTCCTCAAATGGTTTTTTCAAGAGTAATAGGGGGATTAGGCAGGGAGACCCACTATCTCCTTATATATTTGTTTTAGTGATGGAATTCTGGACTATTGGCATGGAGCTGGCTACAACCTCTGGGGAAATTCAAACTTTTAAAATGAATAAAAATCTTCAAGTCTCCCATCTCTTGTTTGCTGATGACATGCTGGTTTTCTGTAGAGCAAATAAGAAATCTTTTGAAGGTTTAAACAATATGTTAAATTCGTTGCTTCTTCATACTGGACTGAGTATCAACCGAAGCAAAAGCAGGATATATTACAGCAAGGGTTGTGTTAACACAAATGTTCTAAGCTCTATTAATATCTAAAGGTACTCTGCCTATGAAATATTTGGGATTGCCCCTATCAATAAATTATCCTAAAGCTAAGGATTTTATTTCCCTAATTGATAAAGTCAGGCATAAGATTGAGGGTTGGATGACTCACTCTTTATCATTTGCGGGGAGGCTTGAGCTCATTAAATCAGTTCTGTATAGCACAATATCTTATTGGTTCTCTACTTATAAATTTCCTAACTCTGTTATTCACAGTTTGGAATCTATTTTTGCAAACTTTCTTTGGAAAGGTAAGATGCATGCTATTAAATGGAAAAATATCTGTAAACCAAAACAGGAAGGAGGATTTGGTCTCAGAAATCTAGAGGATCTTTGTCAGGCTGCAGGATTAAAGATGATTTGGCGTCTCCTCACAGTTAATTCTCTTTGGACAAATTGGATGAACATAAGGTATATCAAGGAAGTTAATTTTTGGAATACTTCTTCAAACTTATTGGATTCTGGCACTTGGAAACATCTTTTAGGTCTCAAAACCATAGCTCTGAATTGTATTCGGAAATCTATTGGTAATGGGGAATCTACTTCCCTCTGGTTTGATCCTTGGATTCATGAGGGCAGAATTATTGACTTAATTCATCATATTACTCCTCAGCTCACTGGCACTGAGCATTGGACAGTTTCTCACATTATTCAAAATTCTCAATGGAATATTACGCTTCCTTGTCTTATGCCTCTGGTGAGTAAAATAACTGATATAAAAATTTCAGAACAAAGGGATCAATGGGTGTGGCTCCCTGAAGTTAATGGTAAGTTCTCTTTTGCATCAGCTTGGAATCAAGTTAGGACTCCATACAATAGTTTCGATCTGTTCAATGTGGTCTGGTTCTCTTTAGCTAACCCAAAAATGGCATGTTGTTTGATTAAAAGTTTATACAATAGATTGGCTACCAGAGACAGGCTTTCAAAGTTTGGAATTACAACAGTGGAAGATTGTGTCCTTTGCTCTGGTGGAAAGGAATCTAGAAACCATCTATTCTTTCAATGCCCTTTTACAGCTTTTATTTGGAAATTATGTAAATTAAAATTGCAGATGGATCCGACTATTACTCAAGACCTTACAGATGAAGCTCTTCATATCCAACAAAAATTCAAGGTGAAGGATCGAACATACATTTTGGCAAGATTGGTATTAAGTGCTGCTGTGTGGCATATCTGGCAAGAAAGAAATCGTAGGATCTTTCACAATCAACGGATGCATAAGGTTTTGGTGTTTAGAAGACTGTATGAGGATATAAATGTTCTGCTTCGAACCTGTAACTGGAAGGCGGGAAATGAAGAAATTCTAGCTAATTGGAGTTTGGAGTCTGGAGTATGAATAAAATGAGTTGAGTTAACAGTAACTCTTACTGTCTTGAGATTTTCTTGGTGTAAAGGAAGTACTATTTTTCTTTTGTCTTGGTTTTAGGTAATACTAAAATTTTCTTTAGTTTCTTTAGTTGAGGGTGACGGCCAGGGTCCTCTCCCCTCTCTATAGATCCTAAAGTTTGTTTCAGTGTTATCTTACCAAATTTTGTAAATATGTACTGAAATTATGATATTAATGAAATTAGTAAAAATATAATTACTTACATTTTAATTAAATAATTATGGGAAAATTATCTACAAAATAAAACGTATTAGTTATACTAATACAACAGATAATACGCAATAGTAGAAATAATATAACTAATTGTACAATTAAACAAGAATAATTAATAAAAATATAATTACTTACATTTAAAATCAAATTATTATGGGAAAATTATCTATGTAATAAAACGTACCAATTATACTAATACAACAGATAATACGCAATAGTAGTAATAATACAACAAATTGTACAATTAAACAAGAATAATTAATAAAAAAAATATGATTACTTACATTTAAAATCAAATAATTATGAAAAAATTATCTATAGAATAAAACGTACCAATTATACTAATACAACAGATAATATGCAATAATAGTAATAATACAATAAATTATATAAAATAATACATAATAATAATACAATGTATTATACGAAATAATATGTAATAATAATAATAATACAACGTATTATTCAAAATGATACGTAATAGTATTGATAACACAACGGATTAATTCAAAAGTTTTTAGTGTACTAAATAAATTCATAAATATCAAACTCATTTAAATAAATATAAAATTGGATTTTTAAATCGTAGAAAATTCTAGAAAATTAAGAAAAATATAAATACTCTTTTAAAAATAATAATTAAATATTTTAAAATACCAAAAATTATTTTAAAGTATCAAAAATTCATGATCATTACAATAAAGATTTAGCATTGGTGACCTCATTATCCGAAAGCTATCTTCTATAGATACACTAAGAACCTACCGACTATTATAGACGGTTAAAATATACTCTATTGGACAAATTCTAAGTCTGAGTCCAAGAAGTGAACACTCATAAGCTAAACACTTTAGATGGACTTAAGCATCAGTATATAGTAGAGTACAACGAAGTTCACTTGGATCATATGCAAGTATGATTGCATCCAAGCTAAAGAGGACTTGAATCTGAATCAATCCTCAAGACACACTCATCACCGAGTCAAAAGGCGACCTCAAGTCAGGCGAGTTAATAAACAAGTTCAAGTTGGGTTCTGAGTCAAATCTGAGTTTACCAGTGGAGCTTGCTTAAGCCATAGAGAAACTCGTCCAAGCCATAGCTAAGCTCGCCCATGTCATAATGAAGCTCGCTCTCAAGACCAAGTCAAAGTGAAGCTTCTAGCGATGCTTGTGTAGGCGTCAAAAATTGCTCATAGGTCCCCACATGTGGCTCGAGATAGGGAGAAGACAATGAACATTGCTATTAGAGTTACAGAAGCTTATTTGATAATGACAAACGCATGAAGTGAGTCGACGGATCATACAAAGCAACGGAACTTCGGAATAATGGAAACAAGAGCTAAACGGGAGCCCCACGTCATTTACGAAAGGTAGAGCACTCCTCATGTCCCATTTACTCCATATATGATTCAATCATGGGAGCATGGGTAAATCTCCTCATCGGCTATCTGATGCATCTTGAACCGCGTAATTCTGAGTCCGGACGACGAATATACGGTGGAAACAAACTCGACGCACCAAAAACAAAAAAACTAAACCGAGACACCCCGGGGTGTCTTGGCTTGGCCAAGACACTTACAAGTGTCTCGGCCAAGCTAAGACACTCCCAAGTGTCTCGGCTTGGCCGAGACACTTTGAGATGTCTCGGCCAAGCTGAGACACTTCAAACTGTCTCGGTTGGCGAGAAACTCAATCGAGCTGTCGTCGACCAGCCAAGACACTCACAAGTGGTCTCGAGCTGGCCGAGTCACAAGTGTCGTTCGGCTTTGTCGAGACACTTGTAAGTGTCTCGGCCACGCCGAGACACTCATAAGTGTCCGCAGACCCAAAAAGCTATTTTTGGCAGTTTAGAGCTATTTTTCAATTGTTAATCGTCTGGATTTGTTCTAATTGATCTGATAATATAGTTAAGTGGTTTCAACTGAAGATAAGAGGGAATTGGCTATTCTTATCCGAACACATGGCTCCTGAAGCCTATAAATACAACCTCAGGGCCTTTATTTTTTCGGATCTGGAATTCTCGAGCGCCGGCGAAGCCCTGCTAAATTGAGGACTGAAAAGCCATGAATTTTAGAGAGGAGGAGGAGAGATCGGATCGAGTTCATCAGCATAAAGAAGAGGAGCTCGTCAGATCTACACTTCCCAGTTCCTTCCTTGAGATCGTCCCGTTGCAGTGATCTCGAGAAGAGTGGTTATCTCTCTATTGTCGAGATAACTACTTCGGTTTCTTGATTCCTTCGCGAATCAACGAAGCTCTAGATCTGATCTGATCGTTTGGTGGTCCACGGATATCAATGTTCCCGTCACAGGCCAAGATCCTACGCAAGCAGCAGGCGATAAACACCCGTTGTGTTTGTTTGAAGAGAGTTGTATTTTTCTTATTTTCATTGTGTAAGAAAGTCTTATAAAAAGACTAATTTTACTTTGAATATGTAATCGATAAACGTGTAATGGATTCAGCAATAAAGATATCAACTTTCACTTCAAACAAGCTGGCGACCACAGTGGGAGCCAACAGCTTCACTGCTGAAGCTGTCGTGCCGCAGCCAACGATCAAGATCCCTGTGATTGAAGAGGTCGAATACGAGTTCGACCAATAGAAATTCGAGGAATACATCTCCTCCTCCTCGTCCAAATCTACCTCTCCTCATAAACACATGAAAGTCTCCTCCTCCCAAAAGATCCGCTGGTCTTCAGATCTGAAGACTGAAGAAGGCGATCTCCCAGCTACCGTTGCTACAGATGTACCTCACAATGATCCGTCGGTGTCAAATAAGACCAGATCTTCATATCTGAACTCCTCCGTGATCAAGGAGTCCACTGCTGAAGGCGTGCCAACTCTATCAAAGAGAGCACGTCAAAGGCAACACCAACACCTCGCGCGCCAATTCGCCAAAGCTTTGGATCAGGTGGATGGACTCCGTTACCAAGCAGATCTGGAGTTCAGAAAGCACCAAGTGGCTAAGTCATCTCCACAGCAAGCTTCGCGAACCTCCTCCCAACCATCTACTAACGGATGGGTTCATGTCAAACGGAACTGTTCCACTCTTGAGGAGCGCATTCAGAAGCGTCATGCACTTCTTGCGCATGCCCAGATCCCTGTGCGAAAAGCACAAGAGATGCAAAAGGAGGAGGCGGTTAAGGGATCATCGATATCCAAACAAATTTGGATACCAAAGGCCAAATTAACGCCTAAGGCAAAAGCAAGCAACGTTGCTCCCCAACCTTCGTTAACTTCGGATCCCGCTCCTTTTGCCACCACACCTTCTGTAAAACCTACGGCGACGTGGACCTCTCCAAATTTAGAATTCCGTTGAAGGGTCGCTTGGGTCCTTTATACGAAGATCAAGGCAAAGCGCCTGTTAAGGAACGCTTAGGACCGTTGAAGGAACCTCGAGCAACCATCCAGACTGGGGGTCGTACGCGACCTCCTAACTAGTTGATTCCTGTAATAGCCCGCTTGGGGGTGCCTACAGAAGGCCAGGAGCCCATTAAGGTTTCACCCTCAGAAAAGTGTGATTCCAAATGAGTGACTCCTGCAGACGCCAACAAGGCGCTGTTTACTCAGAAGAAAAAGCGTCAAGTAGATGAATGCGTTATACCTGAGAATTCATGTAAACAGCCGATAGGTTACTCTAACCACAACATCGATGAGTTGTATTATCGGGCTGGGGGTACGAATAAATATCAAAAGAGAGGTACCCGAAAAGCGGATTCTCGCTATCCCTGTACCAAAATTATTAGGGCAGTATTATCAGCGTGTATCTGCCCTAAGACCGCTCCATAGAGGGTCTTGGTATTCCAAAGGCTTTCCTATAAAGCGTCAGAAACTAAGCCAAGGTATTTTCGTAGAAAAAGAACAGCTGCGCAAGACGACGAACTCCCAGAGGTCACCATCAATATGGCTGATAAAGGGAAGCCAACGTGAAGTTTCAGTTCTCATCATTTTTCGAATGTATCCCAACGTATAACTCGGTTACGTGCAGGAACTACTAGGCGTAAGGACTATCAGAGGATGAATAGCGGATTATCCTCAGATGATGAAGCGTCATATGCGAACTTTGCCATCACTTCTGACAATACGGTGTCCAGCATAGGACAATCTCATGAGGCGTTCATGATCAATGCGGAAAAAATGACCAAGATCATCAAGGATGCTTTGGCTAAGCAAAAAGAAAACTTCAAGTTCGAATTAGAAATAGCCATGATACAGATGAAGGAAGAGCATGACCGACAGATGCAGGCTCTGTCCAATTAACTTAGTGAATCTAGCCGTCTCACCCAGAACGCCGTAGTTGACGGCGATCCAGAAGTGGACGAAATCATCATGGCCGACGCACCCCCTAAAAATTCTGGGGGTGGTTCAAATGCACCCCCTACAGATAATAACACTGGGGGTGGTCCCGCCGAAGATAATAATGTCGGGGGTGACCATATTGTTCCTCTTGGAAATCGTCCAGGACATGATACAGATGAGGACGAGAAGATGAAAGACCTCGAGAGAAAAATTAACGCTCTAATGTCTGCTCGAGAGGTAAAGAAGACCGGCATTTCGTGTCCTTCCCTGAGAGAGTGGAATTTGATCCCGTATCCGGCGAAGTTCAACCTGATTAACTTCACGCCGTTCGACGGGAAGGGCTCGCTCACTCAGCATCTAATCCACTTCAAGTCCTACTTGGGCACGATCTCCGGCAATGAAGCCTTGATAGTTCAGTCATTCGTCGGCATCCTTCGCGGGCCTGCCTTCGATTGGTACCGTCATCTCAAGCATGGAAGTATCAACAGCTAGGACGGTATGGAGAGCTCATTCCTCGGCAATTTCTTTGACAACGACGCCGAGATATCCATCAGGACACTCTTTGAGGAGAAACATGAAGATGAAGAGATAGTCGACGACTTCATCAAACATTTCTGGAATATGGCGTTGAACTGTCGAGATCCGATCACGAAGGAATTCATCCTACAAACTTTCCACAACAACCTCTCTTTGGACGTGTTGGGAGTTATGGAATTAAACCCGTCCAAGACTTGGAAAGATTTGAAGATGCACGGTGAACAAGCCGAACGCTTCCTCAGAAGGAAGAAGATCGAAAGAAGCCAACAGTCAATACCTGCGGTTGCTAGTGATAATAATCAGACATCATAACAACAACCTCAAAAGCTGTAAAAGGCTCCAGATCTGGGACTCCAAAAAGAGTACTCTTTCAAGGATGAAGAAGTTCCAGATATTTTCGAGTACCTCCTGAATAACGGTGAGATTAAGCTACCACCTATTAAAGATCAGGAGGGAGCTAAGAGGATTATGGACCCAAACTACTATGCGTATCACAGGAGAGTTCTCCATCCTACTGAGGTTTGTTTCGGTCTAAAGAATAAGATTCAAGCTCTAATCGACTCTGGCACCATAAAGCTAGAATAAGCCGAATGACGGTGCACCACTCCAAAAAGTATAAGAGTATAAACTGCTCCTATACACTTCGAAGAGTATACGAGTATAAACTGCTTCTCAATCCTCTAATCGGTATAAGAGGTTAAACTGCTCCCCGACACTCCAATAGGTATATGAGTCGAAACTGTTTCCTTTCTTTCACGGGAAGTTCCTGGAGAGTGCCATGCCTGGTATTCTTAAGGATAACCCGGTTATGCAACTGAGTACAATGTTAGACTCAGTTTTGTGAAGAAAGCTGGGGGTGGATAATTCATGTAACGGAAAGTTCCCAAGAGAAATCTATATAGTGTATTCTTAGGGATAACCCAGTTACTACAAGAAGGTGATGAATAAGAAACTCTCACTCAAACTCCCGCTACGTCTGTGCACTCAACATTCTCATTGTTAGAGTTCGGACTTAATATTCAGAATTTTAATCTCTTGATCATTGATGATTATTAAACCCCTCCGTGTTAAGTATTTATCACTTAACACCAAGAATCCCCTCTGAGTGACTTGTACAAGTCAACACTCCTACTATGATTTGTACTCCCACTCCTACTGTCTACTTGGTCAAATCTTTAAATAGTTAGGACCACAACCAAAATCCCCTCTCGATTCCTTCCATAAACAAGAGGTCCACAAATTGAACGATCAAACCTTTAAACAGTTAGGATCGTCTTAAATTCCCATCTTGGTCAAACCTTTAAACAGTTAGGACCATAACCAAAATCCTCGCTCGATTCCTTCCATGAATGAGAGGTCCACAACTTGAACGATCAAACCTTTAAATAGTTAGGGTCGTCTCAAATTCCCATCTTGGTCAAACCTTTAAACAGTTAGGACCACAACCAAAATCTCCTCTCGATTCCTTCCATGAACGAGAGGTCCACAAATTAAACGATCAAACCTTTAAACAGTTAGGGTCATCTCAAATTTCCCGCTTGGTTAAACCTTTAAATAGTTAGGACCACAACCAAAATCCCCTCTCGATTCCTTCAATGAACGAGAGGTCCACAAATTGAGCGATCAAACCTATAAAAGTTAGGATTGTCTCAAAACTCCCTGCTTGGTCAAACCTTTAAACAGTTAGGACCACAACCAAAATCCCCTCTCGATTCCTTCAATGAACGAGAGGTCCACAAATTGAGCGATCAAGCCTATAAAAGTTAGGATCATCTCAAATCCTCGCTCGGTCAAACCTGTAGACAGTTAGGGCCAAAATCAGAATTCCATTTCGAAGAACCGCTCTTTCCCCTTCAGTCAAACCTATAAAAGTTAGGACTGGAGTCGGAATTTTATTTTCGAATCAGGTAACCAATCCTATAAAAGTTAGGGTTATCTAAATCTTTACGATTCTCGAAGTGGAGATCCTACTCCTAGTTTCACCTTTTCGGATTCTTGAGGTGGAGATCCGACATCGAGTCTCTTTTGCAACTGAAAATAGAATATAAAATTTTTCCTCTTTAGTTTTTGGAGATAGAATATAAAATTCTTCCTCTCCCATTCTGGGTCCATCTTTGCCCCAAGAGAAGGCACCGCTTATTCTCAACTCCAAATCCGTGTACATCATGCATGGGGAATTTTATCCTGAATCCTAAGTAGGGATAAGTCAGCGCTTAACACGTATTGTCGGTTAGTCCTTAACCATAAAAAGGACCAAAGCCCACATATTCGATATTATGGCAGGTTGTTATTAATAACACCATAATCCGTGCCTTACACGTGTGGGGAGTATTATCCCGAATTCTAAGTAGGGATAAGTCAACGCCTAACACGCGTTGTCGGTTTAATCTTTCACCGATTGAAAAAGATACCAGAATACCAGTCTGGAGAATTTTATTCTGAAGCCTAAGTAGGGATAAGTCAGCACCTAACACGCATTGCCAGTTAGTCCTTGATCGTAAAAAGGATAAAAAGCCCACATATTCGATATTGTGACAGGTTGTTATTAACAAGACCAAAATTCATGCTTCACACACGTAGGGAATTTTATCCCAAATCCTAAGTAGGGATAAGTCAATGCCTAACACATGTTGCCGGTTTAATCTTTTACCGATTGAAAAAGACACCAGAATTCCAGTCTGGGGAATTTTATCCCGAAGCCTAAGTAGGGATAAGTCAGCGCCTAACACGCGTTGCCGATTAGTCCTTGACTGTAAAAAGGACAAAAAGCCCACATATTTGATATTATGGCAGGTTGTCAGTAATAACACCAAAATTCGTGCTTCACACGCGCGGGGAATTTTATTCCGAATCCTAAGTAGGGATAAGTCAACGCCTAACACGCATTGCCGGCTTAGTCTTTCACCGATTGAAGAAGATACTAGTAGGGATATGTCAGTGCCTAACACGCGTTACCAGGTAATCTATTCTTGTAAGAAAGACGAAGTCTACATATTCAGTATTGTAGCACTAAGGGAGTTAACTCTCTTAGCACAACGTCACATGCGGAACGGACTTAAACAATCCGCATGCAAGTCCGACTCAAACGGTAATCGATAAAGGCACGTCAAATCCGTTGATGGCTGAGGATTAGCCAAAAATCCTATGTCTATGTCTAACACACGTTGCTGGGTAGTCTATTCCCGTAAGAAAGACGAAGTCTACGTATTCAATATCGTAGCACTAAAGGAGTTAACTCTTTTAGCACAATGTTACATGCAAAACGTATTTAAACAATCTGCATACTAGCCCGACTCAAACGGTAGTCGGTAAAGGCTCATCAAATCCATTCATGGCTGAGGGTTTGCAAAAAATCCTATAAGTGTGAAAGTCAATGATGCACTAGCTTTATTAACTGGTCTCGTGACTCGAGCATCCAACAACTTCGGGATAAGATCCATATCTACAGACGAATCGGCTTTGACAGTTGGTTCTGCAACCATAACTGTTAGGATTACCATGCTCCAATACCTTAAGAGCTTAAACTGTGTATACTCCAGCAAACGTACGAGTATAAACTGTGTCAACACCTGGCGATCCGAAACCCTAAGGTCAACGCCGATCAACGCGTAGCCCTAGGTCAACGCCAGTCAATGTGTTACAATGAAAAGTCAATATCAGGTGATCTAAAACCCTAGGTCAATGCCAGTCAACATGTTGTAATAACAAAAGTCAACGCCAGGCGATCCAAAACCCTAGGTCAATGCCAGTCAACGCGTTATGATGAAAAGGTCAACATTGGACGATGCGAAACCCTAAGGTCAACGCCGATCAACACGTAACCCTTAGTCAACACAAGTCAATACGTTGTGATGAAAGTCAATACGAGTCAATATATCATGATGGGGATAGTCAGTTCAAAGTCAACTCGACAATACGAGCCAAAATGAACTCATCGGTTTTGATTCAAGATTTCGACGACGGCCAGACGATAAACGAAGCGTCGGGAGAACTTCAGCTATTCGTCAAAACATCGAATAGATTGAAAATCAAAGGAGTCAAGAATCAAAACTAACAACAGGTCCATTTACACTGACTAAAGGTTGAACTGATCATATCCAAAGTATTTCAGCCTCGTCTATAAAAGAAACGAGACTGAAACACTTTGGAGGGGGTATCTGTAGGCGTCAAAAATTACCCATAGGTCCCCGCATGTCGCTTGAGACAGGGAGATGATAATGAACGTCACTATTAGAGCTACAGAAGCTTATTTGACAATGACAAACGCATGAAGTGAGTCGACAGATCATACGAAGCAACGGAACTTCGGAATAATGGAAACAAGAGCTGATCGGGAGCCCCGCATCATTTACGAAAGGCGAAGCACCCCTCGTGTCCCATTTACTCCACATATAATTCAATCATGGGAGCCCATAGATCTCTACGTCGGCTTTCCAACGCATCTTGAGCCGCATAATTCTGAGTCCGAACGACGAATATACGGTGGAAACAAACTCGACGCACCAAAAACAAAAAAAACCAAACCGAGACACCCCGGGGTGTCTTAGCTTGGCCACAAGTGTCTCGGCCAAGCCGAGACACCCCGGGGTGTCTTGGCTTAGCCAAGACACTTACAAGTGTCTCGGCCCAGCCATTCTTATTCGAACATGGGGCTCTTGAAGCCTATAAATACAGCCCCAGGATCTTTATTTTTTCGGATCTGGAATTCTCGAACGTCGGCGAAGCCCTGCCGGATTGAGGACTGAAGAACCACGAATTTCAGAGAGGAGGAGGAGAGATCGGATCGAGTTCATCAACATAAAGAAGAGGAGCTCGTCAGATCTACACTTCTCGGTTCCTTCCTTGAGATCGCTCCGTTGCGGTGATCTCGAGAAGAGTGGTTATCTCGCCGTTGCCGAGATAACTGCTTCGGTTTCTTGATTCCTTCACGAATCAACGAAGCACCAGATCTGATCTGATCGTTTGGTGGTCCATGGATATCAATGTTCCCATCACAGGCCAAGATCCCACACAAGCAGTAGGCGATAAACACCTGTTGTGTTTGTTTGAAGAGAGTTGTATTTTTCTTATTTTCATTATGTAAGAAAGACTTATAAAAAAGACTAATTTTACTTTGAATCTGTAATCGATAAACATGTAATGGATTCAGCAATGAAGATATTAACTTTCACCGCAAACAGCTTGCCCAAAACGTGTTTCAACCAAATAGTCTGCGTGGAACACACAACAAAGTTCATCGAAGATATAGCAATGTTCGCTTAAGCTGAAGCCGCAACGAACCTCGCCAAACAGCCATATCAACTCGACTCGATCATATAGATGGTCAAAATATATTTTTACTTAGACTGATGATATTCTTGGATCAAAGAAGTGAACGTATATGGGCTAAACACTTCAAATGGGACTAAAGTCAAGCACACAATAAGGAGAAGAGAAGGTTGCTAGATGACTAAAGCAAACCTCGCCAAGCAGCCACATTTACTCGACTCGACCAAGTAAAAACACGAGTCAACTCCCACAATACGCCCCAGACCGAGTCAAAAGGCGTCACTAGTCGGCTAAGCCTAGATTGAATTTTGTGTCAAACTCAAACTCATAAGCAAAGCTCGCCAACCAATAAACGTCGCCCATATCAATTGAGGTGGACCAACTCATCCACTTCTGAAGAAGGCATGTCCACGAGGTGGACCAAGTCATCCATTTCAAAAGAAGGCATGCCAATGTTTGTAGTGACCTTCACTCACGTCAATCCAGGTGCACCAAGTCATACACTGCCAAAGAAGGCGCACCCACGTCCATAGCAACCTTCGCTCATGTCTTTAGTGAACCTGGCCAAGTCTGTAAAGTTCACACAAATAGTTGTTTCAAAGCCATTTTTAGGGGATAATCGATCCCCACTAACTCATACTTTAATGGACACTTAACCACAATTGAAGGGGCCATTAACTCTCTCTCTCTCTCTCTTTTAGTCTATAAAAGGACAGTAGATCATCCATTTTAAAGGGGTTTGAAAAGTTCGGCAGAAGAATCAGCACACTCATCACACTTGCGATTCTATTGAGAAATATTGTTAAGAGAAGACCGGGTTATCTTCCAAGCAATTCAACTCTCACCAACAACAAAAGACCCGTTGTCTTATGCAGTGCATCAATATATTTCTTTGTTTCACTATATTTCTTTTATTATAATCTGTGTCAATTGTAATATAAAAGAACCTAAAATAGGATGGTGACTCTGCTAGGAACTTTCTTCTTCGACGAGAAGATAGCGTCACACACCGACACTAAGACCCTTAGGTATTTTGCTGAAACGATGGTCATTAAATTTGACCAAATGAAGTTTGAGGAATCTATTTCCAAGAACCAAATCTCTATGATGATTGTATGCATGTTGTCGTAGAATTCATCGTAGTGCAAATCTCGAATCTAAAATGACTCTCACATGTGCAATGGCCACCTTCACCAATAGTTTGAGCTTAGCTGGAAGCCAAACAAACTTTCCCAAGAGCGAAGGAAATTTGACTCTTGCCTTGAGCGAAGATCAAGATATTACCACATTTAATCTTGGACTTTAGTCTTTGACTCTTTTAGGAGTTTGATTTAAAGCGTCTCGTGACGCTCGCTATGCTTCCCAGATAGAAGTTAAAATGGGGGTAAGTCCTTATTAAAATTCCCTCAATGGAATAAAATTATTGTTAATTATTCAGTTAGACAAATATCTGGCCAACGTCACCATAAGTAACGTTCGTACTCCAAAGACAAGACCATCGAAGTTGGCACCGACACTAATCTAAGAGAATTCATAACTATGAAGAGAGCTCGCCAGTGTCAGCATTATGTGACCCTCAGAGAAGTAGTCTTGGTAGTTCAAAAGAGTAGTCAATGCAAAGAATCAGTCTTTAACCATCTCGGTCATGTTCCTGAGTCTTTAGAGGTTCGGACTAAATGATGACAATGTGCTCGAAGAGGCAAAATGTAAGTATTCACTGTTAACATGACAAGTGTGACTTCCAGAGACGAGGAGGAAAGTACAGATAGTTAGCTCGATCTAATATACTCTCCTGGCATCAGATCTATACTACTGAAAGCTAATGGCATATATTGCAATGCCAAGCTAAGGAGAAGAGTGGAGATTCCTTTCTAATACTCCTCCATCCCAATGCGGATATCACAGTCTTCATCCCAAATGAACCAACCCACTTACAATGGAGCCAACTCCTCCATGGTATCAAATCCAACCCCTAGTTCAAGTCAAAAAAGACAATAGGCGATAGACATTATAGACTGAGAAAACATTCTGACTCAAATGGCAATTCAGAAGAAGAACTCAAACGAACGGATCAAACGTCTAGAAGAGATGGTTAAACAACTTATGCTAGCCTCTCATCCTCCACGAGCTCTTCAAAAGGGAAAATGCCATTTGGTAAAAATTCTCTTGATGAAGATCAAGAACATTAAGATTATGTGGATTCTGAACATGCATGTTCAAAAGCCACAATACCTTCGAAGCTAAATAAGGAAGCGAAAGCCTTAGAGGACATTCAGAAATAGCTCAATGTTCTTTCTCAACGAACTAAGCTCAAGAAGGTCGAAATCATCCGACCTCATCTCGTCGAGTGGGACATGGTTCCTAATCCAATGAAGTTCAAGTCACCTACATTATATACGTTTGATGGCAAACGTTGTGATGAAAGTCAATACGAGTCAATATATCATGATGGGGATAGTCAGTTCAAAGTCAACTCGACAATACGAGCCAAAATGAACTCATCGGTTTTGATTCAAGATTTCGACGACGGCCAGACGATAAACGAAGCGTCGGGAGAACTTCAGCTATTCGTCAAAACATCGAATAGATTGAAAATCAAAGGAGTCAAGAATCAAAACTAACAACAGGTCCATTTACACTGACTAAAGGTTGAACTGATCATATCCAAAGTATTTCAGCCTCGTCTATAAAAGAAACGAGACTGAAACACTTTGGAGGGGGTATCTGTAGGCGTCAAAAATTACCCATAGGTCCCCGCATGTCGCTTGAGACAGGGAGATGATAATGAACGTCACTATTAGAGCTACAGAAGCTTATTTGACAATGACAAACGCATGAAGTGAGTCGACAGATCATACGAAGCAACGGAACTTCGGAATAATGGAAACAAGAGCTGATCGGGAGCCCCGCATCATTTACGAAAGGCGAAGCACCCCTCGTGTCCCATTTACTCCACATATAATTCAATCATGGGAGCCCATAGATCTCTACGTCGGCTTTCCAACGCATCTTGAGCCGCATAATTCTGAGTCCGAACGACGAATATACGGTGGAAACAAACTCGACGCACCAAAAACAAAAAAAACCAAACCGAGACACCCCGGGGTGTCTTAGCTTGGCCACAAGTGTCTCGGCCAAGCCGAGACACCCCGGGGTGTCTTGGCTTAGCCAAGACACTTACAAGTGTCTCGGCCAAGCCGAGACACTCTAAAGTGTCTCGGCCACGCCGAGACACTTATAAGTGTCCGCAGACCCGAAAAGTTGTTTTTGGCAGTTTGAAGCTGTTTTTTGATCGTTAACTATCTGGGTTTATTCTAACTAATCTGATAATGTAGTTAAGTGGTTTCAACTAAAGATAAGAGGGAATCAGCCATTCTTATTCGAACATGGGGCTCTTGAAGCCTATAAATACAGCCCCAGGATCTTTATTTTTTCGGATCTGGAATTCTCGAACGTCGGCGAAGCCCTGCCGGATTGAGGACTGAAGAACCACGAATTTCAGAGAGGAGGAGGAGAGATCGGATCGAGTTCATCAACATAAAGAAGAGGAGCTCGTCAGATCTACACTTCTCGGTTCCTTCCTTGAGATCGCTCCGTTGCGGTGATCTCGAGAAGAGTGGTTATCTCGCCGTTGCCGAGATAACTGCTTCGGTTTCTTAATTCCTTCACGAATCAACGAAGCACCAGATCTGATCTGATCGTTTGGTGGTCCATGGATATCAATGTTCCCATCACAGGCCAAGATCCCACACAAGCAGTAGGCGATAAACACCTGTTGTGTTTGTTTGAAGAGAGTTGTATTTTTCTTATTTTCATTATGTAAGAAAGACTTATAAAAAAGACTAATTTTACTTTGAATCTGTAATCGATAAACATGTAATGGATTCAGCAATGAAGATATTAACTTTCACCGCAAACAGCTTGCCCAAAACGTGTTTCAACCAAATAGTCTGCGTGGAACACACAACAAAGTTCATCGAAGATATAGCAATGTTCGCTTAAGCTGAAGCCGCAACGAACCTCGCCAAACAGCCATATCAACTCGACTCGATCATATAGATGGTCAAAATATATTTTTACTTAGACTGATGATATTCTTGGATCAAAGAAGTGAACGTATATGGGCTAAACACTTCAAATGGGACTAAAGTCAAGCACACAATAAGGAGAAGAGAAGGTTGCTAGATGACTAAAGCAAACCTCGCCAAGCAGCCACATTTACTCGACTCGACCAAGTAAAAACACGAGTCAACTCCCACAATACGCCCCAGACCGAGTCAAAAGGCGTCACTAGTCGGCTAAGCCTAGATTGAATTTTGTGTCAAACTCAAACTCATAAGCAAAGCTCGCCAACCAATAAACGTCGCCCATATCAATTGAGGTGGACCAACTCATCCACTTCTGAAGAAGGCATGTCCACGAGGTGGACCAAGTCATCCATTTCAAAAGAAGGCATGCCAATGTTTGTAGTGACCTTCACTCACGTCAATCCAGGTGCACCAAGTCATACACTGCCAAAGAAGGCGCACCCACGTCCATAGCAACCTTCGCTCATGTCTTTAGTGAACCTGGCCAAGTCTGTAAAGTTCACACAAATAGTTGTTTCAAAGCCATTTTTAGGGGATAATCGATCCCCACTAACTCATACTTTAATGGACACTTAACCACAATTGAAGGGGCCATTAACTCTCTCTCTCTCTCTCTTTTAGTCTATAAAAGGACAGTAGATCATCCATTTTAAAGGGGTTTGAAAAGTTCGGCAGAAGAATCAGCACACTCATCACACTTGCGATTCTATTGAGAAATATTGTTAAGAGAAGACCGGGTTATCTTCCAAGCAATTCAACTCTCACCAACAACAAAAGACCCGTTGTCTTATGCAGTGCATCAATATATTTCTTTGTTTCACTATATTTCTTTTATTATAATCTGTGTCAATTGTAATATAAAAGAACCTAAAATAGGATGGTGACTCTGCTAGGAACTTTCTTCTTCGACGAGAAGATAGCGTCACACACCGACACTAAGACCCTTAGGTATTTTGCTGAAACGATGGTCATTAAATTTGACCAAATGAAGTTTGAGGAATCTATTTCCAAGAACCAAATCTCTATGATGATTGTATGCATGTTGTCGTAGAATTCATCGTAGTGCAAATCTCGAATCTAAAATGACTCTCACATGTGCAATGGCCACCTTCACCAATAGTTTGAGCTTAGCTGGAAGCCAAACAAACTTTCCCAAGAGCGAAGGAAATTTGACTCTTGCCTTGAGCGAAGATCAAGATATTACCACATTTAATCTTGGACTTTAGTCTTTGACTCTTTTAGGAGTTTGATTTAAAGCGTCTCGTGACGCTCGCTATGCTTCCCAGATAGAAGTTAAAATGGGGGTAAGTCCTTATTAAAATTCCCTCAATGGAATAAAATTATTGTTAATTATTCAGTTAGACAAATATCTGGCCAACGTCACCATAAGTAACGTTCGTACTCCAAAGACAAGACCATCGAAGTTGGCACCGACACTAATCTAAGAGAATTCATAACTATGAAGAGAGCTCGCCAGTGTCAGCATTATGTGACCCTCAGAGAAGTAGTCTTGGTAGTTCAAAAGAGTAGTCAATGCAAAGAATCAGTCTTTAACCATCTCGGTCATGTTCCTGAGTCTTTAGAGGTTCGGACTAAATGATGACAATGTGCTCGAAGAGGCAAAATGTAAGTATTCACTGTTAACATGACAAGTGTGACTTCCAGAGACGAGGAGGAAAGTACAGATAGTTAGCTCGATCTAATATACTCTCCTGGCATCAGATCTATACTACTGAAAGCTAATGGCATATATTGCAATGCCAAGCTAAGGAGAAGAGTGGAGATTCCTTTCTAATACTCCTCCATCCCAATGCGGATATCACAGTCTTCATCCCAAATGAACCAACCCACTTACAATGGAGCCAACTCCTCCATGGTATCAAATCCAACCCCTAGTTCAAGTCAAAAAAGACAATAGGCGATAGACATTATAGACTGAGAAAACATTCTGACTCAAATGGCAATTCAGAAGAAGAACTCAAACGAACGGATCAAACGTCTAGAAGAGATGGTTAAACAACTTATGCTAGCCTCTCATCCTCCACGAGCTCTTCAAAAGGGAAAATGCCATTTGGTAAAAATTCTCTTGATGAAGATCAAGAACATTAAGATTATGTGGATTCTGAACATGCATGTTCAAAAGCCACAATACCTTCGAAGCTAAATAAGGAAGCGAAAGCCTTAGAGGACATTCAGAAATAGCTCAATGTTCTTTCTCAACGAACTAAGCTCAAGAAGGTCGAAATCATCCGACCTCATCTCGTCGAGTGGGACATGGTTCCTAATCCAATGAAGTTCAAGTCACCTACATTATATACGTTTGATGGCAAAAGGTTCTCCGAACCAGTATATCAACTACTTGTTAGCTTTGCTAGGTCTCATGTTTATGAGTCTACTCTATAATCTTATTTTGATAATTACAAACAATTCCTAACAATATGTGTCGAGTGTTTGCATTTGTTTTATTAGTTAATCTACAAAAATATCCATGCCGGAGGTTGGTTGGATTGAGCCTACGCGATCATATACATTAGAAGATGGAAGGAATACCGAAGTGAAGCTATGCACATTCAAGTCAAAAATTCAAGTTCAAGCTTCATCCATGTTTACCAAGACAAGCATATAGAAGATCTCTTAGCTTGGATATATTAGTTTTAGGAGTTTACTTTGTATGTTAATACTTTAAGCTCATTTCATACACGTAACCCAAATTATGGATTTATCGCATTACACATCGTTTTTGTTAAAATATTATATTTTGGATTATAGACTAAATATAGATATTTTACATTTTTTACATTTTTCCTAAGTCTATTAATCTATTCAAAAGGATTTTCAAACTTGTTTGAAATTATTTTTGTCAAAATCAAGTATTTAACGTTTTTGCCTTTTTGAACGGTTTACAAAATAAATTATATTACACAAATGGGAAATGAAATTCAAGAAATTATTTTTATAACATATTCTATTACATGTTTTAAAATATTTTCCAAACTTTTATCATTTTTGGAGTTGATTTACTATGTCAATTTGATTTTACAAAATGAGGTGTTTTAGTAGTTTCTAGAATCTAGAATATCTATTTTAAAACATTTATTTATCACAAATGGTAAGGGATATTTTAGAATTGTTTTCTTTAACATGTTCATCTATATTTCTAGAACCTTCTCTCAAAATGTCATGATTTTTGGATATAATTTACTATTTTTAATTGATTTTACAAAGTTAGATACACAAATTTCCAGAATGCTTTGGCTAAAGCATATAGTCATCTCGTCATACAGCTTCGACACCCTGATGATGGAAGTGGTGTTCTCAGCTATTTGTTTAGCACACTGCTATTCGTACTCCCTCCACCTGGCTATGACTGCTTGCATTCACGAAGGATTGTGGTGGTTGTGCGCCTAATTTTACCGAGGCGTCGAGAGTCCTCAGATAGAGCTCCCTTACGCCTATCTGATGGCGTGGTTTGTGATGTACTACCCCACACTCATGACTACACCTTTCACTCATGATGAAAATCAAGCCATCCCTTTTATCAAGTGGTTGGACAACTCTTCTTGGACCAAGGGGTATATGGCGACGATGAGGAATGCTCTAAGAGATCACGGTAACTTTGACTTCTTTAGGTGCTTTCCTCACGTTCACGGGACCAGCTATGGCCAAATATTTATGGACGAGTCGAATGGCCAAGGCTACACTTCTCTATCTGTTTGCTACTTCAAGTGGCTCGTGAACGTACGTCCCGGGTGACTGATCTACCGCTATGGCCCGACGTGTCGATTAGAGCCATATCTACCTTGTCGATTTCCTTATCAACTCGGTTATGACCAGTTGTACATTGGAAACCTAACACTCACTCGGTAGTCTAATCGATGGGGCAAGAGGATGGTTTTGGACAATCGCGGGATGTACGGATGCCTGCTTCTCGCTTCCGCATCAGAATCCCCACTCCGAAAGACACTTTCTTATTGCAAGTGGCACTGCACCACCAACGCAACGATTCATGACTTTAATGTCAACTCCTTAGGATTACGCCTTATTAGAGGTCACTTAAGATCCGGGGAAGCTTCAAGGAGGAGTCGTATATCAGGCTTCAAGGAGTTCCAGCATACGAAGGAGAATATAGGAGGAGAAGAGAGGCTCATAATTCGAGCCACCACGAGACTTACCAATAGGTACTTGTAGAGCTGGTGAGAGTACTCTCTGGGGATCTCCTCATATTGAAGAGTATGGGAGCCATATACCAAACTTAATTGGTGAAGGCGAGGATCTTGGAGCTGAGGTAGAGGCACAGTCGGCGAGGGTCCTTCACTTGGAGGAGATTTGCTCGGGCGTGAACAATCAGGTTCTGATCAAATCCTATAGGGCTGCTCTTGCTTAGATCCAAGTCAAGCTGGCAGCAGCAGAAAATGACCTAAAGGCAGCGGTAGAGGTGCAACAGACGCTGACAGACATCACTTCAGGTCAAGCTTAACGAATTAGAGAAGTTAGAGAGTACCGTGAGTAGCGTAATGATGTCTTCTAACGAGGAACTGCATAAGAAGGCATTAGAAGAAGTTGAAGCAGCGCATAAGAGGTCATTGGACGAACTTGTAAGAGAACTCCACAACGCCGTTCAATTCCTCTGAGCTTGATTTATGTAATCCAACTCTTGTGGCAGCAACATCTAATCAATAAAATTATCATTTTGTCCATAAAAAATATTGGTAGTCATAACTTAGGATTTTTAGCAAACCCTCAGCTATCAACGAACTTGACGTGTCTTTACCAACTGCCGTTTGAGTTGGACAAGTTATGCTTTTTCCCTTAGCATGATAAGTTATCGAGGAATTTCTCTTAGGCTTAATGCTGATATTTCTCCTCTATCCGTAACCATTCAAGGCGTTGGATTAAGTGTTTAAGCATGATTATATCGGTTAAGTTGTAATCAAGTTTGGTTGTGCCATTTAGTATAGCAGCTCAACCTGGAAATTCAAAAGTGAGGCTCATCGCATGGTAGCCTGCTATTTTAAAACGTGGTCATTTATAGGAATGACCAGAGGAGTATGATGATATCGTTAATGAAATAACGATCTCAGATTTGAATAGTAACTCATCGCTTGGTAGGTCGCTATTTTGAAATAAGGGGTACATATGGGCACATCACTTAGTAGTCCACTATCAATAAAAAACATCATTTGCATAAATGATGGTGTGGAAATAATTGAGTCGTTCAGTGATATGGGAATATAACTACTGTAATTGGATTAGAGGCACATCACGTAGTAAACCACTATCTTTGATCTCTCTAAAGAGATAGAACGTTCAGGAAAGACCAGATAGTGAATCATCGCATAGTAAGATCACTGCTCTGATCGAGTGATAAGTAGGGGATCATCGCATGGTAGGCTGCTACTAGACAAAGTATTTTTAATAGCGGTCAAAGAGTTTTATATCAGAGGTAATTATTAACATGATAGTATTTTGTGGACCCATCATCCTATTGAAGAGGATTGGTGGGAGAGTTTGGAGGATGATAAGGAATGAAATTTTCACCTTAGTTGACCTCATGGCAGTCGAAAAAGTTTTAATGACTTTAACAATACCTAAGGTCTCATTCCTCGATATTGTTAAGGTCAAGTATCATTGCCGCATCCGTGGTGTTCGAACCTTTAGTGTTGTTGATATTTGGAATGATCTCTTTTCTTTCTGTAGGAGCATAACAATCCTCGTCAATCATGAAGACCCTTGTGGGGAAGTGCCTGGTATATAAGAAGCCTATGAGAAGTACTTCTTAAAAAAATTGTCGTTAATAGGCCGCATGATTTTATCACCATCTTGTTTGATTAGGCGATATGCTCCATTTGAGTAGACTGTTTCTACTACAAATGGTCATTCCTATTTTGGTTCCATCTTGCCTTTCTTTTTGGAGTTCAGAACTATTGAACGTCAGATGATGAGAACCAGATCACCTTCCTTGAAAATGCCATGTCTGACTTTCTTATCAAATGCCTTGGAGATTCAGGCCTAGTAAATCTCGATATGTTGTTGGGCTTGTAGTCACTTTTCGTCTAGCGCTTCAAGTTCTTCAAGGCATCAGCAATGACTTTCTTTCGTTGTCATATCGGTCGCAAGTGCTATCCGAAGTGATGGAATTTGAACTTCCAATGTCAATAAGGCTTCACATCCGTAAACTAATGAGTATAGCATAGCACCTGTTAGTGTCCGAACTGTCATGCGATACGCCCATAAGCTTTAATCCAACTTCTCATTCCAATCTCGTATTCTTGAGGAGACTAACTTGGTAAGAATTTTGATCATGGTCTTATTGAAAGCTTCTGCTTGTCCATTCGCATCAGGGTTATAAGCTGTTGATACCATGTTTCTAATTTTGAACTTGTCACGAAATCGCATGAAGGCCTAACTAACAAACTGGGGTCCGTTGTCATGGACGATACAACTTGGGACACCGTACTTGTATATAATGTGGTGTTTGATGAACTTGACCACATCACTTGTCTTGACTTCTCTCAATGGAATTGCTTTGGCCCATTTGGAAAAGTAGTCGGTTATCGCCGGGATGAAGCGATGTCCTTTCGTAGAAGGCAAGGAAATTGGCCTGATGATGTCCATACCTCACATTTCGAATAGCCATAAAGTGGCCAAAGGATGTAAATGCTCTGGCGGCTGATGCATGTAGTTAGTATGTATTTGGCATGCATGACATTGTTTGGCATAGGCAACGGCATCGCTGATCATCTTTCACCAGTAGTAGCTAAGTCTACGCAGTTGGTCCTATAGTTTAGGTCTTGGCTAGTGAACTCCACAAATGCCATTATGGGATTCTTTAAGGGCTTCTTCTACTACTTTGTTCGACAAGCAGCGAAGCAACAATCCATTATACGATCTCCTGTACAAGGTTTAAGACAGGGAATCGTAATAGAATCTTGGCGCCCGTCTGCGAACAGATTCTCGTTCTTTAACGTCTTCAGGCAGTAAGCCGTATAAGACATAATCGATGATCGAGAATTTCCAATCCCTGGGTTCAAACGATTTGGGCTCTTCATCGACCATGTTGACTTGCAATGCATAGTTTGGTTTGAAAAGTTGTATGTTGGCTATAGTGACTTGCTGAGTAGTCCCCTCGGGCAGAGGTTGTGTAGCTGCGAGTGATGCCAAGGCATCAATGTATGTATTCTTGAGGCAAGGCACACAATCATTATAAAAGCCTTTAAAAGAATTAGTTAATGTAATGGCTGCTTCATGGTAAGGGACCAAATCTTCATGTCTGACTTCGAACTCTCCTTTTAGCTGGTTAACGATGAGCTTCGAGTCACCATACGCTTCTAGGTGCTTTACCCCCAACTTCTTGGCTAAGTCGAGACCAATGAGAAAAGTGTTATACTCAGCTACATTGTTAGAGCATGGCTCTGTCAGAGAGAAGGCTCGAGATAACACATGGTTTTATGGAGAAACTAAGACTATCCCCACTCTAGCGATGATTGTAGCTTTAGGGTCTGTTCTTGATGCGCCGTCAAAGAATAGCTTCCATACATGTTCTTTCTAGACTACATTGGGTTTGCAGGTCTCATCCGGCATATCTTGGTACAAAGAAACTCTTCCCTCCAAGGGGTGGTTGGCAAGGAGATCGTGGATAGCTTGACCTTTTACCACCGTTTTTGGCGGGAAGTATATGTCATACTGGAACAATAGCAATGCTCATCTTGTGATTCGCCAGTTCAATACGCCGGGTTGCGTCATGAATACCCGTATCAGATTGACTTTGGAGATGACATATATGGTCTTCCCAACCAAATAGTGTCGCATCTTTTGGATCGTGAAGACCAAGGACAAGCATTCCATCTTGACAGGTGGATAGTGATGCTTAGCTCCTGTTAAAGTCCTACTGAGATTGTAAATGACTTGCTCATGGCCACTATCATCGTCTTGCACTAAAAGTTCTCCCAAGGCATGCTTCGTAGCTTAGACATATACCAAGAATAGCTTTCCTAATTTTGATGTGACCAATACAGGCAGATTGGAGAGATATAATTTGATCTCATCAAATGCCTTCTGGCAGGCCTCATCCCAGACGAATGATATGCCCTTCTTCATGAGTTTTAAGAATGGCTGACACCTGCCAGACAAGTTAGCAATGAACCTACAAATGTAAGCCAAACACCCCTGTAGACCGTACAACCCTTTAAGATTTCAGGGAGGCAGAAGCTCTTAGATAGCTTTGACTTTGTTCGGGTCAAGGTGGATTCCGTTAGCTGTGACCATGAATCCAAGAAATTTACCGTTGCTCATTCCCAGGAAGGATTTGTTTGGGTTCATCCTTAGCTGGTGTGAACACGTTCTTCAGTCCGAAGGGCATTACCGTGTCATAGTATATCCTTGAAGGTGTTCGAAAGGAAGTATGCTTCTCATCCTCGGGATATATATTGATCTGGTTGTACCCTTAAAATCCATCCATGAATGACATCTTTTTAAACCCGTACGTATTGTCAATTATAACATCCATGATGGGCAAAGGGAAGTCATCTTTTGACATGCCAAGTTCAAGTCACGAAAGTTGATGCAAACTCGAACCTTCTCGTGCTTTCTTAGAACCGGCACGATATTGGCCACCAAATCTAGGTGTTGTTCTTCTCGAATAAACCCCGAATCAATGAGATTCTTGACTTCAACTTCAATCACCTCCATAATTTGTGGACGGAATCGCTGTTGCTATTGTTTGACCGGCTTGGCATCTGCTTTGATGTTAAGACGGTGCATGGCACCCTGAGGATCTAGGGCGGGCATGTCCCCATAGTTCCAGGTGAAGACATCAATATACTCACATACAAGAGCGATGAGATCTTTCTTTTCTTTTGGTGACAGGCCATCACTTATGAATATGGGCTTTGGATTAGATTCATCTCTCATGTTCACCTAAATTACCTTATCGTCAGTGGGGGCTCGCATTGTTTGAAGCAGTTTTCCCACTACACACCGAGTTGCCGACTCAATGGATCCTCGAATAGGAGTAATTGATCATCCTCCCGAGTTTTACTTGGCTGAGTTGAGGTCATGTTAGCCATAAGTATCTTGAACATGGCTCATGTACTAGTGTCTGAATCCCAGCATATCGATTCAGAAGAAGAGCTAATGGAGTATCCATCCGACTCTTCACTAGCTTCGAAACATTACTTTGGCGGTGGAGACATGTATCCCAATCTCCTGCGAGTTCTGTCATAATAATTGTCAGGTTTTCCTTTTAGGACAAGGGGGGTAAGTGAATCACGCTGGCCTTTTCCAAAATTTAAACCTCCTGCATGAGAAAAGTCATATCCTATTTTCTCTATTATGCGGCGTGTTGTTGGCCTAAAATGTGAGAATTGAGGAATTCCTTCTTCTTCATCGGATTCATCCCAATGAGTTTGCAGTGGACTCTAAGTTTGCCTGAAGATAATATCGTCTTGGTTACTTTTTCTAATAGGAACCACAAAGATGGCCTGTGAAGATTCGATGTGTCGCCGGCTTGTTGCGAAGGGTGAGTGAATCAGCATGTGCAATGCTGACTCGGCATATAACCATGACAAAGGGTCTGGCGATACATCGCTGCTTGTACCTAATATATCAGAGTTAGATTCAACGCATGACAAGTAAGCTAAAACCTCATTGTTATCGAAGATAACTTCGCCATCATCATTAGCGACGTCATTTACATCGAGGCTTTCAAAGCCAATTACGACGGGATCAATGTCATTAAAGACAAGCCCTTGTTCGTATTCAGGATCGGTATTAGCCTCATTAGCACTGTCAAGGTCCTCAACTGGTGATGCGTTGGTCGGTTCACCATCAAGGTAGTGGATAGAATAAGTAAAATAATTCTGCACTCCCTTGAATTGTTACTTTTCACTACGGGTTCCTGATATCTGTACATGTTGCATGGTGAATGCTGGTTGTTCATCACCGGAACCGCTGAGGGAAGCAGTTTCAACCCCTTCATATGGGATGGCAGAAATAGCATTGCAGAACTTTGGTTTGGACTTTTTTGAACTCATCGATGACCGTTACTCATCTATAAGTAGGTCAGGATAGACCCACATGACTGAGTATCAAGATACACGGCCCTAGTCTCTACTTGTGGGATTGGTTTCACACCCTTTTGGACAAGAAGCTCTGGGAAGCCTATGAATTGCAAGGATACCATGTTTGCAGACACCTTCTTCTGTTCAGATTGAAGGGTCATGACTCCTGCATCTAGCAAAGCTTGGATGTTATCCTTCAAGATGTAACACGCCTTCATTGGGTTATGAACCATCATGTGGTACATGTAGTAATTGAGATCATCCGTTCTTGAAGCCTCCTTAGATCGCTTCGATTTTGGAAACTTAATCTTCTTCATCTTGATTAAGGACTTGAGAATTTGGATGACTTGTTCATCTTTGAAGTTGTACTGCTTCTGGAAGCAGTTATCCGATGAATTACACTTTTGCTTTGATAAGGGTTTGGGATAGGAGGTGGTTTGCACTACCATGGTGTCCTTCCCCTTTGAATGGGTTTGAGGGGTAAAGTTGCCTTGGTTACCCCCTCTTCTAGAGCATGACTCGCGTGGTTCTTCAGCATCTAACCTCTTGAGCATGCTCTCAACTTGTTCTCCCTGTCAGATCAAGTCTTTCAAAGAACGAGCTTTCACAACACCCATTTTTGATAATATGTTGATGGAAAGGTTGTTCCGACACATCTCAATGAGAGTGGCCTCCAAGACCTGATCATGAGAATGGAGTGATAGGTTGATGAATCTCTTGATACAGTCACTAACATACTCCGTCTTCTTCTCTTTTTTCAGCTAGCAGAGTGGTCATAGATACTTCTGTGTTATCGTCAAATAATCTAGCCATGAAGAGCCTCTCCATGTACTTCCAACAATTGATGGACCCAGGCTCCAGTTTATGAAACAATTCAAAAGAAACCCCCTTGAGGATACCAATGAACAGTCTAATCATAATGGGATCATTCCCCACTATGTGCCTAGTTTATGCCTGGAAGTAGTAGATATGTTGGGTAGGAGAGCCCGTGCCATTAAACAGTAGGAGGTTGAGTGGCTTTAACTTTGGATATTAAGGAATAGCATCTCATTCAGCAGGGTACGGTCTAGTCACCCCTAATTCCTTAAAATTTCGCTGAATTTTCAAAGCATCAAGTTGCTTTTGAAAGTCATCCAACTTTTGGTCTCACTCTTTCTTGCAATGATTGGATTCAGCTTCTGATGATTCAGAATAAGCTTTTGGGGTTTCCTCATCATCACCCCTTGTATCAGTGTCCTCTTAGTTAGGGCGGCTAGATCCCCCGGCTTTAGGTCAAGGTCGCCGATTTCTTGATCCTGAAGCTTCGCCAAAGCCTTTCTTCTTTTTCTTCTATTCCTTTTCTTGAGGAGTTTGTCTATCGTCTCTCTCATGAGCTTGATAGTTTTCTACTATTGGAGAAGAGTAACTTGCTTTTCTTCTAGTTTTTTCGCCAAGTCCTCTGCATTTCCAGCCAAATGAGCATTCGCACGTTCACTTTGATCAGTGTTAGATGGCTGGGGAGTGGCAATAGTAGAATTATTAAGCTCCTTGTGAGCATCGTCAGAGATGTCTGCTAAACATTGGTAATCCAACGGAGTTACTAAGCCAGTACGGGTGTGGGTATGTCAAAGGACACCCTCTTCTTTAATAAGCAACCCCCTTAGCCCTGGAGAGAACTTGGGATCAGAGGAGTCAGAAGAATCAGCTGGGCCTTTGTCTTTGCCCCTGCTAGCCATATTAACTATAAACTTAGTAGGTTCATTCTTAGGAGTTTGTCTCTTAGGATAAAAGCGCCTTCTTCTCGATGACTGGGCTTCCAGTAGTTCAGATAACTGTTCAAAGAAAGAGGACCTCAATGACGGGCCTCTACACTAGCATTTAGCGAGAACCGTGGAAATGAGCTTCTCATAGCTTCAACGAGATTTCATCCGGCTCATACTGCATTTAAAAACTAGGTAATCATAGAGATTAGTAATAGGATCACCCCCTGTTAACTCAGGTAGCTTACTTATGCATGCGCAAGAATCCCTAACTGTTAGACATTGGCAAGCCTGGGTTGGACAAACCTCATCATTCCCATGTTTGACACGAAGTTCGTCAATAGGGCGAGCCTCGTAATTCTTGTGGGCATAGATATTTAAGCAGGCCTGGTTTTGAAGACGAGCTTGACATATTAGTCGAAGCTTAACTTGACCACTTGGATGTGGCCCAGCAACGGAATATACTCCGTGCTGGAGGCGAGGTTCGTTATTTTGATGCAACTCGGTTTTGCCAACCTCGATAGTGGGGCGAACTTGGATAGGGATACATACTTGTCGTCTTGGACGAGCCTTGTATTGAAGACGAGGATCGTCATTTGGGTGCATTTGGATGCAAGAGTGGTGATGACTATTGATGAGTATCAAGATACACGGCCCTAGTCTCTACTTGTGGGATTGGTTTCACACCCTTTTGGACAAGAAGCTCTGGGAAGCCTATGAATTGCAAGGATACCATGTTTGCAGACACCTTCTTCTGTTCAGATTGAAGGGTCATGACTCCTGCATCTAGCAAAGCTTGGATGTTATCCTTCAAGATGTAACACGCCTTCATTGGGTTATGAACCATCATGTGGTACATGTAGTAATTGAGATCATCCGTTCTTGAAGCCTCCTTAGATCGCTTCGATTTTGGAAACTTAATCTTCTTCATCTTGATTAAGGACTTGAGAATTTGGATGACTTGTTCATCTTTGAAGTTGTACTGCTTCTGGAAGCAGTTATCCGATGAATTACACTTTTGCTTTGATAAGGGTTTGGGATAGGAGGTGGTTTGCACTACCATGGTGTCCTTCCCCTTTGAATGGGTTTGAGGGGTAAAGTTGCCTTGGTTACCCCCTCTTCTAGAGCATGACTCGCGTGGTTCTTCAGCATCTAACCTCTTGAGCATGCTCTCAACTTGTTCTCCCTGTCAGATCAAGTCTTTCAAAGAACGAGCTTTCACAACACCCATTTTTGATAATATGTTGATGGAAAGGTTGTTCCGACACATCTCAATGAGAGTGGCCTCCAAGACCTGATCATGAGAATGGAGTGATAGGTTGATGAATCTCTTGATACAGTCACTAACATACTCCGTCTTCTTCTCTTTTTTCAGCTAGCAGAGTGGTCATAGATACTTCTGTGTTATCGTCAAATAATCTAGCCATGAAGAGCCTCTCCATGTACTTCCAACAATTGATGGACCCAGGCTCCAGTTTATGAAACAATTCAAAAGAAACCCCCTTGAGGATACCAATGAACAGTCTAATCATAATGGGATCATTCCCCACTATGTGCCTAGTTTATGCCTGGAAGTAGTAGATATGTTGGGTAGGAGAGCCCGTGCCATTAAACAGTAGGAGGTTGAGTGGCTTTAACTTTGGATATTAAGGAATAGCATCTCATTCAGCAGGGTACGGTCTAGTCACCCCTAATTCCTTAAAATTTCGCTGAATTTTCAAAGCATCAAGTTGCTTTTGAAAGTCATCCAACTTTTGGTCTCACTCTTTCTTGCAATGATTGGATTCAGCTTCTGATGATTCAGAATAAGCTTTTGGGGTTTCCTCATCATCACCCCTTGTATCAGTGTCCTCTTAGTTAGGGCGGCTAGATCCCCCGGCTTTAGGTCAAGGTCGCCGATTTCTTGATCCTGAAGCTTCGCCAAAGCCTTTCTTCTTTTTCTTCTATTCCTTTTCTTGAGGAGTTTGTCTATCGTCTCTCTCATGAGCTTGATAGTTTTCTACTATTGGAGAAGAGTAACTTGCTTTTCTTCTAGTTTTTTCGCCAAGTCCTCTGCATTTCCAGCCAAATGAGCATTCGCACGTTCACTTTGATCAGTGTTAGATGGCTGGGGAGTGGCAATAGTAGAATTATTAAGCTCCTTGTGAGCATCGTCAGAGATGTCTGCTAAACATTGGTAATCCAACGGAGTTACTAAGCCAGTACGGGTGTGGGTATGTCAAAGGACACCCTCTTCTTTAATAAGCAACCCCCTTAGCCCTGGAGAGAACTTGGGATCAGAGGAGTCAGAAGAATCAGCTGGGCCTTTGTCTTTGCCCCTGCTAGCCATATTAACTATAAACTTAGTAGGTTCATTCTTAGGAGTTTGTCTCTTAGGATAAAAGCGCCTTCTTCTCGATGACTGGGCTTCCAGTAGTTCAGATAACTGTTCAAAGAAAGAGGACCTCAATGACGGGCCTCTACACTAGCATTTAGCGAGAACCGTGGAAATGAGCTTCTCATAGCTTCAACGAGATTTCATCCGGCTCATACTGCATTTAAAAACTAGGTAATCATAGAGATTAGTAATAGGATCACCCCCTGTTAACTCAGGTAGCTTACTTATGCATGCGCAAGAATCCCTAACTGTTAGACATTGGCAAGCCTGGGTTGGACAAACCTCATCATTCCCATGTTTGACACGAAGTTCGTCAATAGGGCGAGCCTCGTAATTCTTGTGGGCATAGATATTTAAGCAGGCCTGGTTTTGAAGACGAGCTTGACATATTAGTCGAAGCTTAACTTGACCACTTGGATGTGGCCCAGCAACGGAATATACTCCGTGCTGGAGGCGAGGTTCGTTATTTTGATGCAACTCGGTTTTGCCAACCTCGATAGTGGGGCGAACTTGGATAGGGATACATACTTGTCGTCTTGGACGAGCCTTGTATTGAAGACGAGGATCGTCATTTGGGTGCATTTGGATGCAAGAGTGGTGATGACGAGCTTCATGTTGTGGGCGAGATTTGTCAATTTGACACACCTCAGTTGGGAGAGTCCCGACTAACTTGCGAGCTTTAGCCAAGTCATCTTGTGGCCAATAATGGAAGCCATCGAGAGAGACTAAATCACGGGCTTCACGGCGGTCTTGATTTTAGCGTCAACGTCTTGCCCTTTTTGAGAGCATGTTAGAAGTGGTCTCCGTAGCAATCAAAGTTTGATTAGGTTTCTTAACAACCTATTGCTTAGCCTAACGGCTAGCTTTCAGATCCTCGACAGTCAGAGGCATGGATTTCTTCTTGAGGCGAACTCGTGTTGAGTTACCAGAAGCCGAATTAGCTAGAGCCTCGTGAGATTCTTTGCGGCACTTGTGTGCCTTGGTAGGACTCAGAGTACGGGAGGAGAGGAGCTCCAAGTACTTGGATTGATCGAATTCAATGACAAGAGTTTCGTCGTCAGTTACCATGGCGATCTTGTCCGACTACGCCATGATCATTTCTTCTGAGAAAATGATATCTCTCACTGTGTTCATCATCTTCTTTAGGGTCCTGAAAAAGAAAAAATGATTGATTCTATTAATTGTTTAAGTTGTAAGAAGAGATTCTATCACCTGGTAAGAATCTTTTTACAATCGTTCTTTCTCAAGTACAGAAGAGGAGAAGGTTGATTTGACTTCTCCTTTGTTTAACGTGGGTTCTATGTGGTGATGAGATGCCTCACTCGGTACTCGTGTCGAGCTTACTTCTTGTTGATTATTGGAGCAAGATTGCTTCAATTCGAGGAGAAATATTTAGCCTTTGTTGAGTGCTTGAGCCACCACTGGTGGCTGATAATAGCCCTTGACGCTCACACGTATAACTTTTATATCTCAAGAACTGAGGTTCTGATCTCCAAAAGAGTGTAGGTAAATGCCTGTAGCTCGATTTGAGTGCTCACTTGCCAAAAATTCCCCCTTTTTCTTCATACCTGTTCAAGACTATTTATAGACCTTTAGCACGTAACTAACCCGCTGATCATGGGATTAAGGAGCATAACTGACTCCTTAAATTTAGCCCACGTGGGCTGACTGGGTCTTCATGGTCGTTAGTCTTCTGGCGTCGAGCCTCGCTTGATGAGACTGATACGCGTGTATCTTCTTCCTCACTTCGAGAGCTTAAAGATCCCTATGGCAACTTGAGTATAGATGATTCTCATGGTATCATGAGAATAAAAGTGTGGATGGATCCGTTGGTGGTGGCGAAAGATGCCGAAAGAAAGAAGACAACAAAATGAGGGAACTGGTGTTCAGGCTCTGGCCAGTCGGTTGATCGGATTCGTACACACTACAGGGTGACGAATGAGTCCAAGTCGACCGCAACACACTAGTCGGTCGATCGGACATGGTTTTTCCTGTAGGGTTTGAAACAAACCCTCTGGTCGGTCGACCATGACATGTGTGCTGATCGACTGGATTGGGTTTCCTGAATTGTGTGGGACTCTTTTTGATGTGTTTTCCTGGTTTGTTTGGGCTTGTTTATTTACAAGATTCCCATCCATGTTGTTAGGGATATAATTAGGATTGTTTTAGGGTTTCTAGGCAATCAGATTGTATTAAAAGAGAATAGAGAGATTGTTCTTTATTCTAGTGAGATTGTGAGAGAGATATTTGTAATCTTTTATTACTCATAATCTAGAGAATGTATTTTCCTTCGCCAACCGAATTATTCTTGTGTTTTCTATTATTTTTTTCTCAACCCACCTTTGATAATTCTGTGATCAAAGGTGCTCGCACGACGACTCGTATCAAGTTGGTATCAGAGAGATCAGATCCTATGAAGGGGGAATCTTATATATGGTCCTTACTCAATCGTAGTACAAGAAGCTAGGTGTGTAATGACCGTCAACTTTTGATATTAGTTAAATAATTTTTCTGGTATTTTAAAATATTTAATTATTTTTTTAAAAGAGTATTTGTATTTCTCGATTTTCTATAATTTTTTACGATTTGAAAGTCTAAATTTTATATTTTTAAATGATTTTGATATTTATAAATTAACTTAGTGTAGTAAAAATCTTTTGAATTAATCTGTTGTGTTATCGATACTATTACGTATCATTTTAAATAATACGTTGTATTATTTTTACCATTACGTATTATTTCGTATAATATGTTGTATTATTATTATGTATTATTTTGTACAATTTGTTATATTATCAGTATTATTGCATATTATCTATCGTATTAGTATAACTGGAACATTTTATTGTGTAGATAATTATCCCATAATTATTTGATTTATTTTGTGATTAATATTATTTTTAATTATTCTTCAAAATATTAAATATCACATAATT
>NC_033799.1:41585164-41605662 GCF_001876935.1 Asparagus officinalis | reverse complement strand
TATAATATATTATGTATACAGTTTTATGTATATTTAGTAAATAGTAATTATAGAGGTTTATATAATAATTAATGAAAGTGTAGATTAATTAGCCTTATATATACTCAGAATGTTAATTTGATTAATACCTGTGTCATCTTCTCTTTTCAACTCGTCTTCTGACTGTTCTAACCCCCTGCTAACGCCCGGTTTCACACGCCCGCAACTATACTTCATATTCTGCTGCCCTCTCTCGCCTGCTCGTCTCTCTCTCTCTCTCTCTCTCCTCTCGTTCTCCTCTCCCAACCCAACCGCCTCTACCTCACTCCTCCACCGCCTCATCATCACCGCACCGTCATGCGCGCCTCAACCACTAGTGCCACCACACATCACATCAACAATCCCCCCCCCTGAGCTCCGACTCACCCCGCTCCTCCTTGCGAGCAACCCGTCGGATCCCCACCCGCATAGTCCCGTCGGAGCCCACCGAGACACCTCGATGACCCCAGCAACGTCCTCCCACCTCTGGTAAGCTCGGACAGCAACGGAAGACTCCAAACAATGAGGAACGAGCCCGAACAACGACTGAATAGCGAGCAGATTTTTTGCAGTTTTGTGCCTACTTTGTACGCACTTTCCGATCACCTCCGATATTCGTTTTTGCAGATTTTCTTCTCTGATGAGTAGCCCAACATGTTGCCTATCATCTCCAATTTGTATCACGCTCTAACTCGTTCTCTATCTCTCTCAGTAACATCTGAAACATCGCTCGACGGTAGTTGCGAGCAGAAAACAGTAGCGCTGTGCCGACTTTGCACGCTTTATCCGGCCACCTCCGGTCTCTGTTTTCACCACCATCTTTGCCAGTGTGTAGCCTTTTATATTTTCTATCACATAGTATCTCCATCTCACTTTGTTTCATTTTCTACCTCTCGTTATAACATTTCGAATATCGCTAATCGTTACTAACGCCTCCCTTTTTGTATTCTATCACATAATTGACTTTTCGACGAGACGCGGAACTCGTTGTGACCCGTACAGCCACCTAATGACCCCCACTACCCTCTACGACATCCTCGACAATTTTCCTGAGGCAAGATCCCGATTCTCTTTTTGTTTCGCTTCAATTCTTATCTTTGTCGTACGTGCGAATTTACATTTTTTAATTGTTTTATTAGAATTTTAGATATGTTAATAATTATCTACGTGAGTTTGATGAATAATATTAAATAAATCATAACTATGTGATAAATAATATTTTAGAATAATTATAATATTTTTTAGAATTTATTTTGTGGAAGGAAATCATTTTAGAATGATAAATATTTTTAAAAGAATTTATTTTGGGAAAATAGACTTTTGAATTAATAAAAAATTATCTTGTAAAAAGATTATTTTGAATTTATGAATTTATTATTTTAAGAGATTATTTTTAGAATAATTACTTGTAAAAAGATTATTTTGAATTTATGAATTTATTATTTTAAGAGATTATTTTTAGAATAATTATGGTAAGAGATAATTTGAAAGGAATTTATTTTGCAAAAGAATTATTTATTTTGAATTAATTTAGTTTATGATCATGTGATTGACGGTTGTTGACCGTGACATTTTATGTGCAAATCATCACCTGATTCCATGATTCTTATTCAATTACGTTACATGCCATGATTTTATTACATAGTATTAGTTTTCCTTGTTGTGATTGAGAATCATGAGGAGTTTATGACTATAGTGACATGTGTGACATGAATAATACCTAGAGGCTTGTGTGTTGTTGACTTAGAAATACAGGAGATGTTGAATGGGAATGTTTCTGTTCATGTAATTGGATAAGGCTATTGATATATCTTCAAGGCTCGCACCAGTGGATCGGTGTCGCCACTAGAGCTGGTTTGTTGGGTCAAAATGGATCGGTGTCACTACTTTGGTCCGTGAATTTGATATTCACCTAAGTTTAGCTTGAGTCCGGACCATGCTGAAAACGAATTGCGTGTAGTCCTCTGACCGAGTTTGTGTAGCGGTATTGGATGCGCGTAGGGGATTTGTAAACAATCAGTTATCTGATGATATGAGCGTTGACTCTGTGTGAGATGTGAAACAGTGACCTGTTATAGGATTACTAGTTACATGACCTCGTTTCTTAGCTAAGTATGAATTCTCGTGAGATGTAAGCCAGTTGTATTTCTTTTTATACATAGATCGGGGTTAATATTTAATTATCTACAATTTAAGATATATGGTATATACATGAGGGTTTCCTTATTTGGATTATTTCGGTCGACATACTACATCTCTTGTTGTAGATTTTTAAGTATTAATTCCATCTAGTTGTATAACCTTGTTACTTGGATGATTATTCTGATCGCTAGCTGCATGATTGACTTTTTACTTGGTTGATTTTCTTAGATTCTTATGATTATTATATTCTAGTGATAGATTGTATTTAGATTTTTAGTATTCCAATAGCAAGCTACTATTATTGTTATTACTGTTTTTGCCTTGGTCGTTAGACCATTTTTATTTCTCTTTGTGGGATCTTACCGTGTGCCATACATGCTAACGTACACCTATTTTCTCTGGTGTATGTCAGATTTAGGAGACGGACAGCCTCAGTTCAAAATCGTACAGGAGCTAGAGGATTCTCAGTAGAAGTGTCTTGCAGACGGAGCAGAAGAACAAGTTAAAGCTTACCTATCTCCTTAGTTATTTGATGGCCCTTAGTTTATTCTTTTGTAGTTCTTTCTTTTTCCGTTGATCATTGTATTCTATATCTCTTCAGTATTTAGTTGGATAGTTTTGTAATAAGGGCATGTTTGACCCAAACTCTGTGTCTCGGATGATATTCTATTTGTGATATGTCTCTTTTCCATTCTGAGTTGTTCATCATATTCTTGCTAATTGTGATCGGAGACCTGTGACTTTGCATTTTATATTGCTTGATGCTTAGCGTATTAGATTGAGGAGAAATGTTTATTTTTATTTATTCTTCTTAATTTAATACATCGTGGGCTTGTACACATTTCGATTCCCTGGTAATTTGGGAAGTGAGGCGTGATAGGTTTTAGTGGTGGTCTATGCAGGTCACGGTCCCGAGTTCCTACCAGTGAGAATATAATAGATAATTTAGACGCATATCATGATTTCATCCGTGAGATTATTCTTGAGCTATTATCCTATTTTCTTGATAGATTTTGTTCCACCCCTTCCTTATCACTTTTTAACTCCGGAACTTTTCACTGTTTCTTGTCTCGTAACTTCCCACTATTTCTTGTTTCTTGTCTCCTCTGCTTATGGATATCGTTTCATATCTGTCCTTGGGTTCTTTAATTCCAAGGACGGAATTTGTTTTAAGGGGGGTAGAATGTAATGACCGTGAACTTTTGATACTAGTTAAAAAAATTTTCTGGTATTTTTAAATATTTAATTTTTTTGAAAGAGTATTTGTATTTCTCAATTTTCTAGAACTTTCTACGATTTAAAAGTCCAAATTTTATATTTTTAAATAATTTTGATATTTATAAATTAACTTGGTGTAGTAAAAATCTTTTGAATTGTGTTATCGATACTTAATAGTATTATTTTAAATAATACGTTGTATTATTTTCACTATTACGTATTATTGTTGGACCCTAGAGGGGGGTGATTAGGGTCTTAAGGCTATAATTGTGCAATAAAAAATAAGACAAGCAACACATAATAGAGAGAACAACCAAAGCAAATGAGATAGAGTTAGAAATCGTTATCTAAGTGACGCGCGATGTGTTAACGAGGTTCGGCCCGCTGACCTACGTCCCCGCTCCCCACTCTCGAGGAGAATACTACACAACCCGGTTTGGAAGCTGGAACTTTTTGTATACAACAATCTCCACAAGATCTCACGACTACACAGTTGATCACCACAAGATCTCACTCCCACACAGTTGATCTCCATAAGATCAAGCTCTCAATAGTAGTAATGGTGTAAAAACTCTCTCTTTACAATGTCCCTATGGCAAGGAGAAAGATTACACTGAAGCTGAGATGTAAACTTAAAAAACACAGAAAATAGGTTTGAAAATTTTGGCTCTCAGTAAAAACAGATCTCTAGTTTTTCAAAGTGCTTGGGATAAGTTAAAGAAGAGGGGTATGAAGGGTTTAAATAGGAGAAAACACTGCAACCAAAACCCATACACAAATCCCCCTAATCCCGTAAAAATCGTCATCTGAAATCTGTACGTAACAAACCGTTGGAGTAAACGGCGGTCGACCGTGAAAATCTCGCGGTCGACCGCGAGCCACTTTCGAGGCTCGAAAAATTTCCAAAGACTTTTACGGTCGACCATGATGGTAGACCGTAGGAATTTTTGAGCTGACGGTGGACCATGAGGGTCGACCGTGAAAGTTTCTGCTACACACTCAGGAAAAGACACAAGCGCGGTCGACCGTCACGGTCGACCGTGGTGGTCGACTGCGAACTGACATAACAGATACAGTTAAAAAATAGTTTTGATTCGTTTTAGAAAATCTGTAAAAATATTCAAATGACTTCTAAAAATTTGTGTAACTTTATAAATTGTTTTTAACACTAAAAACAAATTGTTTGGAAAAGGAATTTTACGAAAAGGTCCTTATACTTGTAAAAATGATATTTTATCAAAACGTTCAAAAATATAAGTATGAAAACGTGTGTGTGATATCCCAATAGCTTCAAGTAAAATCTACAACTACTTGCCTACATTCTAGCACTAGAGAGAAAAGAAAAACTAGCTAACATCCTCACATAGAATTACAATTCTTTGAGTCTTGATATAGCTTTGAGTTGATGAAGCTTTGACTTGTATGTGTTGTTCTTTATTAACATTTGCTTCATCACTATGCCTCCTCCTCCTTTGGATATCATCGTTGTAGTTCATATTCCATCCAATCTTCTATAAGTGGTACTAACAAGCTTGATATATATATTAACTACAATATCACTCAACAAGCAATTAGTACCGATAATGGTGATTGTAAAACATCATCAAAACATAAGGGCTAACAATCTCCCCCTTTTTGATGATGACAACCAACCATTATATAGGAGCAAAATAAATATAGGATATAGATAGTAGCTCACCCTATCTATGAGCTCCCCCTTACTATGTGCACAAATGAAGAGATTTGTCTCCCCCTTTATCACTATCAAAATGGGGTAAAAAAATAATAAACAAAAATGCATATGAAATGCAACTAACCAAGCAAGCAAATAGAACTTTCACATAGTGCATAAACCCAAACCATTCCTTATACGACAAAAATCTTCTTAACTAAGAGGCTTGGTAAAGATGTCCGCTAATTGAGATTTTGTGTCAATATACACAAGGGATACATCTCGCCTCTCTACATAATCGCGTAAGAAATGATGGCGCACATCAATATGCTTGGTTCTAGAATGCAAAACCGAATTTTTTGAAATATTGATAGCACTAATGTTATCACAAAAAAAAATTTATATTTTAAAATTTCAAATCGTAGTCAACTAAACTTTGTTTCATCCACAAAACTTGGGTACAACATAAGCCGACGGCAATGTATTCCGCTTCCATAGTGGACAAGGCAACACAATTTTGTTTTTTGGAAACCCAAGAGACAAAAGAGTTACCCAAGAATTGACATGTACCACTCGTACTCTTGCGATCAACCTTACATCCGGCAAAGTCGACATCACAAAAACCATAAACATCAAAAGAGGTGCTTTTTGGATAAAATAAACCAAGATCAATTGTTCCATTGACATATTTAATAATTCTTTTAACTACAATTAAATGAGATGTTTTAGGAGAAGCTTGAAAACATACACATGCACACACACTAAACATGTTATCGGGTCTACTAGAGGTGAGATAAAGAAGACTACCTATCATACCTCGGTATAGTTTTTGGTCCACATCCTCACCACTATCATCCGCATCAAGCTTGACACTTGTACTCATGGTATTTGGTGCATGTTTAGAATTCTCCAAATTGAATTTCTTCACCAATTCTCTAGCATACTTGCTTTGAGGAATGAATATCCCATCCTTAATTTGCTTGACTTGGAGCCCGAGAAAGAATGTGAGCTCTCCCATCATGCTCATCTCAAAATGATCTTGCATAACCTTAGAAAATTCCTTGCACAAAGATTCATTAGTAGCACCAAAAATGATATCATCAACATATATTTGAACTAAAATAAAATCATTTTTCCTTTTTCTCACAAAAAGAGTATTATTAATTTTTCCTTTAGAAAACTATTTTCAAGAAGAAAACTAGAGAGGCGAGCATACCAAGCTCTAGGAGCTTGTTTTAACCCATATAAAGCTTTTTGAACCCGGTAAACATGATTAGCAAATGCATGATCCATAAAACCGGGGGGTTGCTCAACATATATTTCCTCTTCTATAAAACCATTTAGAAATGCAATTTTAACGTCCATTTGAATTAATTTGAAATCTTTAAAGCTTGCAAAAGCCAAAAACTTCCTAATTAATTCTAACCTTGCAACCGGTACAAATGTTTCATCATAGTCTATGCCCTCCTCTTGATTGTATCCTTGGGCAACCAAACAAGCTTTATTTCTTGTTACAATGCCATGTTCATCAAGTTTGTTTCTAAAAACCTTTTTTCCAATTACACTAGCATTGTTAGGTCTAGGAAATAGTTTCCAAACATCATTTCTTCGAAAATTGTTTAGTTCATCATACATAGCTAAAACCCAAAACTCATCCTTTAAAGTATCATTAATCTTTTTAGGTTCTATTTGAGATAAGAAGGTAATATTACCACACTCACTCAAAGCCTTTGAGCGAGTCATAACTCCTTGTGAAGGATTCCCAATGATTTGCTCCTTTGGATGATTTGGTGCAAATATTCATGCTTTGGAGAGTTCTTGTTCTTACTCTTGAATGTTATTGCTATCCCCATCCTTTTAAACATCTATTGAGGGTGTTTCATTTATTTGCAAAAGTTTCAATCCTCCCTCAACATCATCATCATCTTTCTTAGGCAAATCAACTTGTAAACCAATATTAGTCTCATCAAAAGTAACGTTTATAGATTCTTCAACAACAAGAGTTCGTTTGTTGAAGACCCTATAAGACTTACTTCGAGGTGCATATCCTAGGAAAATGCCAACATCAATTTTAGAATCAAATTTATCATGGTGATCTTTTGTATTTAAAATAAAACATTTACAACCAAAGATGCGAAAATATCCAATAAAAGGAGTTTTGCCATAAAATAGTTCCTAAGGAGATTTCTTAAGCTTAGGTCTAATCAAAACACGATTTAAAACATGACAAGCCGTATTGACGGCTTCCGCCCAAAAATACTTAAGCAAATCAAAAGAATTTAACATAGTTCGTGCCATCTCTTGTATGGTGCGATTTTTCCGTTCAACAACATCATTTTGTTGTGGTGTTCTTAGAGTGGAAAACACATGAGTTATACCACTATGTGCTCAAAAATCATAGAAAAAATTTTTGAAATTCACCACCATGATCACTTCTTATTTTAACAACTTTCAACTCTTTTTCATTTTTAATTCTTTTAACATGATTCGAAAATTCTTCAAAACATTCATCTTTACTTGCAAGAAAGATTGTTCATGTAAAACGAGAGAAATCATCAATGATAACAAAAACATAGTGTTTGCCTCCAAAAGAGGTAACACGCATAGGACCAAATAAATCAAGATGAAGTAATTGCAAGGGTTTAGAAGTTGATACCTCATTGATGGATTTGAAGGTAGACTTAGTTTGTTTACCTTTAGCACAATATTCACAAATAGTATCTTTGATGAAATGTAAGTTTGGTAACCCTTTTACAAGATTCCTCTTGGATAATTTTGATATAAATTCCATGTTCGCATGTCCGAGCCTCTTATGCCAAATCCAAGGGTTTTCATCAACCGCCGCAAGGCATTTGACATCTTGATCTAATAGCTCATTCATCTCAAAAATGTATACATTGGATTTTCTAATAGCAACAAAAATAGTTTTTCCATTTGAGCTAACAATGCATTTTTCCGGTTTAAAGGAAATATCAAAACCTTTATCACTCAATTGGCTAATGCTAAGAAGATTATGATTCAAGCCACTAACCAAATAAACATCTTCTATTACGGGAGAATGTATCTTACCAATGCATCCAATACCTATGATTTTACCTTTCTCACCACCACCAAAGGAGACGCTACCTCCTTCAATACTTGATAGGGTTGCAAATAGCTCTTTGTTGCCCGTTATATAATGTGAGCAACCACTATCAAGGTACCACATCTTTCTACATCATGCTCGTGATGTTCCCTACAATAGATGAATGTGTAGTAACTTTAGGTACCCAAATCTTAGGTCCTTGGTGGTTAGTAAGCTTGGTATCTTTGGGTACCCATGTCATTCCATAAAAATCATGATTGTCTTTAATCCTACAATGAGTAGAAATATGACCACGTTTCATGTAATATGTGCACACAAAATTTCTCTTGTGTGTAGAGGCATGAGATCTATAAAATCTATTTCTCTTATGATGATGATAATTAGCATAAGCATGAGTGGTCTAATCCTACCACTCTTAATTTCAAGTCTTTCAATCTTGGATCTTAATTGTTTGTTTTCAAAATCAAGATCCCTTAGCAATTCATCTTTTAAATCAATAGATGTTTATAGTTGTTCAAGTTTTAAATCACAAGAAGCATGTAATTTTTTAAAGGAAGAAAATTCTTTTGGCATCCTTTTAAACTCAATGTTTAATTCTTCTAATGCGGTAGCTAGATCACATTGCATATAAAAGGATTCACTTTTGGTGTCAGAAACTACCTCCTTTTCATAAGCCATGAAGCAAATGTTGGGATCATGAATAGCAATCTTAGCTCCTTCTTCAATGCTATCCGAATCGCTTGGTTCAGATTCCTCCCATCCGGCATACATGGCTTTCTTCTTCTTGTACTTCAAGTATTTCTCCTTGAGCTTGGGGCAATCTTTAGCGATATGACCCAGTTCATTGAAGAAAATTTATTATTAGATCAGGGATTAAACTTCTTGTTCATTTTAATGAGTCTAGATATTCTTCTAGATAGGTGAGCCACTTCTCTAGAAAAATCAACTTCACTATCCGACGATGATGATGAGTTATCACTATCTCCCTTGAGAGCTATGGTCTTCATTTTTGGTGATGAATCCTCAACTTCTCTTGGGGGCACTTCCTCCTCCTTTCCCTTGAGTTCCTTCTCATGAACCTTAAGCTTGCCGATGAGACAATCAATAGTTAGAGTAGTAAGATCGTGAGCTTCCTCTATGGCCATAGCTTTGGGTTCTCATGCCGGAGTCAATGAACGAAGGATCTTGTAGTTCATCTCTTGGATAGTCAAACGCTTGTCAAGACCATGCAATTCATTAATTATGTTAGTGAAGCGAGAAAACATAGCATCAATGGATTCATTAGGAAACATTCTAAATAACTCAAAGTCATGCATAAACCCACTAATTTTGGATTCCTTAACTTGGGGGGTTCATTCATGTGTAATACACAATTTCACCCAAATTTCGTATGCGGTTGCACACGTAGAAACCCTATTGTATTTATTAGGGGAAAGACCACAAATTAAGATATTCATAGCCTTTGCATTGAGATTAGCTTGGTTCCTTTCTCCATCGGTCATATTACCAATCTTAGACTTTTCTACATACTTTTTCTCTTTGAGTTCTAGAATGTCAAGATTAATGCAACGAAGGTAAATCCTCATCCTAGCCTTCCAATAAGCAAAATTACTACCTGTGAACAGTGGTGGTCTAGTGGTGGATTGTCCTTCTAGCATATGCACATTCATTAAAGCCTCCATAAGATCTTTTCTCTAAGGTGGTTAGACCAAAAACTAATATAGAGACCAAGCTCTGATACCAATTGTTGGACTCTAGAGGAGGGGTGATTAGGGTCTTAAGGCTATAATTGTGCAATAAAAAATAAGACAAGCAACAGATAATAGAGAGAACAACCAAAGTAAATGAGATAGAGTTAGAAATCATTATCCAAGTGACGCGCGATGTATGAACGAGGTTCGGCTCGCTGACCTACGTCCCCGCTCCCCACTCTCGAGGAGAATACTACACAACCCGGTTTGGAAGCTGGAACTTTTTGTATGCAACAATCTCCACAAGATCTCACGACTACACAGTTGATCACCACAAGATCTCACTCCCACACAGTTGATCTCCATAAGATCAAGCTCTCAATAGTAGTAATGGTGTAAAAACTCTCTCTTTACAATGTCCCTATGGCAAGGAGAAAGATTACACTGAAGCTGAGAAGTAAACTTAAAAAACACAGAAAATAGGTTTGAAAATTTTGGCTCTCAGTAAAAACAGATCTCTAGTTTTTCAAAGTGCTTGGGATAAGTTAAAGAAGAGGGGTATGAAGGGTTTAAATAGGAGAAAACACTGCAGCCAAAACCTATACCCAAATCCCCCAAATCCCGTAAAAATCGTCGTCTGAAATCTGTACGTAACAAGCTGTTGGAGTAAATAGCGGTCGATCGTGAAAATCTCGCGGTCGACCGCGAGCCACTTTCGAGGCTTGAAATTTTCAGAGGTCGACCGTGGAAATTTTTGAGTTAACGGTCGACTATGGCAGTCGATCGCGAAAGTTTCTGCAACCCACTCAGGAAAAGACACAGGCGCGGTCGACCGTGACGGTCGACCGCGAACTGACACAACAGATACAGTTAAAAAACAGTTTTGACTCGTTTTAGATAATCTGTAAAGATATTCAAATGACTTCTAAAAATTGGTGTAACTTTGTAAATTGTTTTTAACACTAAAAACAAACTGTTTGGAAAAGGAATGTTAGGAAAAGGTCCTCATACTTGTGAAAAATGATATTTTGTCAAAACGCTCAAAAATATAATTATGAAAACGTGTGTGTGATATCCCAATAGCTTCAAGTAAAATCTACAACTACTTGCCTATATTCTAGTACTAGAGAGAAAATAAAAACTAGCTAATATCCTCACATAGAATTACAATTCTTTGAGTCTTGATATAGCTTTGAGTTGATGAAGCTTTGACATGTATGTGTTGTTCTTTATTAACATTTGCTTCATCACTATGCCTCCTCCTCCTTTGGATATTATCGTTGTAGCTCATATTCCATCCAATCATCTATAAGTGGTACTAACAAGCTTGATTTATATATTAACTACAATATCACTCAATAAGCAATTAGTACCGATAATGGTGGTTATAAAATATCATCAAAACATAAGGGCTAATAATTATTTCGTATAATAAGTTGTATTATTATTACGTATTGTTTTGTACAATTTGCTATATTGTTACTATTATTACGTATTATATGTCGTATTAGTATAACTGTACGTTTTATTGTGTAGATAATTATCCCATAATTATTTGATTTTTTGTAATTAATATTATTTTTAATTTTTTTTTAAAATGATAAATATCACTTTTATATATATATATATATATATATATATCTCATCCTGCCGCCGCTCATGCCACCTCAACCACCAGCGCCACCACCATCAACTTCAGCAACCTCCCCTGAGCTCCGACCACACCACCCATCCTTGACCGAGCAACCCCGCTGGATCCCCACATAGCCCGTCAGAGCCCACCGAGACACCCCAAAAACCCTGGCAACCTCCTCCCACCTCTGGCAAGCTCGGACAGCAACGAAAGACTCCGAACAGCGAGGAATGAGCCCGAACATCGACTAAACAGTGAGCAGATTTTTTGTAGTTTTGTGCCCACTTCGCACGCACTTTTCGATCACCTCCGATCTCTTTTTCTACCGATTTCTTCTCTGGTGAGTAGCTCTACATATTTCCTATCATCTTAAATTTGTATCATACTCTAACTCATTCTCCACATCTCTTGGTAACATCCGAAACATCGCTCGACGACAGCAGCGAGCAGAAAACAGCAGCGCTGTGCCGACTTCGAACGCTTTTTTTGGCCACCTTCGGTCTCTGTTTTTCCCACCTTCTTCACCGGTGTGTAGCCCTTTATATTTTCTATCATATAGTATCTCTATCTCACTTGGGCTCATTTTCTACCTTTCGTTATAATATTTTGAATATCGCTAATCGTTACTAACGCCTCCCTTTTTGTTTTCTATCACATGATTGACTTTCCGACGAGCTGCGAAACCCGTTGTGACCCGTACAGACACCCGACGAACCTTACTACCCTCTATGACATCCTCGACAATATTCCCAAGGCAAGATTTTGATTCTCGTTTTGTTTCGTTTCAATTCTTATATTTGTCCTACGTACAAATTTACCTTTTTTAATTGTTTTATTAGAATTTTAGTTTTGTTAATAAGTATCTATGTGGGTTTGATAAGTAATATTAAATAAATTATAACTATATGATAAATAGTATTTTATAATAATTAAAATATTTTTTTAGAATTTATTTTGTGGAAGGAAATCATTTTAGAATGATAAATATTTTTAAAAGAATTTATTTTGGGAAAATAGACTATTTTGAATTAATGAGAATTTATCTTGTAAAAAGATTATTTTGAATTTATGAATTTATTATTTTAAGTGATTATTTTTAGAATAATTATGTTGAGAGACAATTTGAAAGGAATTTATTTTGCAAAAGAATTATTTATTTTGAATTAATTTAGTTTATGATCGTGTGATTGATGGTTGTTGATCGCGACATTTTATGTGCAAATCATCCGCTGATTCCATGATTCATATTTTAATTACGTGACATGTCATGATTTTATGGTATAGCATTAGCTGCATTTATTGTTTCTTATTGTGATTGAGAATCATTAGGAGTTTATGACTATAGTGACATGTGTGACATGAATAAGACCTAGAGGCTTGTGTCTTGTTGACTTAGAAATACAAGAGATGTTGGGATGAGAAAGTCTCTGTTCATGTAATCGGATAAAGCTGTTGCTATATCTTTCAGGCTCGCACCAGTGGATCAGTGTCGCCACTGGGATTGTTTTGTTGGGTCAAAATGGATCGGTGTCACTACTTTTGTCCGTGAATTTGATATTCACCCGAGTTTAACTTGAGTCCATACTAGGCTGAAAATGAATTGCGTGTAGTCCTCTGACCGAGTTTGTGTAGTGGTATTGGTTGCAAATAGTGGATTTATAAACAGTCAGTTATCCGATGATATGAGCATTAACTCTATGTAAGATGTGAAACAGTGACCTGTTATTAGATGGCTAGTTACATGACCTCGTTTGTTGGCTAAGTATGAATTTTTGTGAGATGTAGGTCAATTGTATTTTTTTATACATAGATCGGGGTTAATATTTAATTATCTATAATTTGAGACATATGGTATATACATGAGGGTTTCCTTGTTTGGATTATTTTGCCCGACGTACTACGTCTCTTGTTGTAGATTTTTAAGTATTAATTACATCTAGTTATATGACCTTGTTACTTGGATGATTATTCTGATCGCTAGCTGCATGATCGACTTGTTACTTGGTTGATTTTCTTGGATTATTCTGATTATTATATTCTAGTGATAGATTGCATTTAAATTATTAGTATTCTAGTAGCAAGCTTCTATTATTATTATTATTGCTTTTGCCTTGGTCGTTCGACTGTTTCTATTTCTCTCTGTGGGATCTTGCTGTGTGCCATGCACGCTGATGTACATCTATTTTTTCTGGTGTACATCAGATTTAGAAGATGGACAGCCTCAGTTCGGAATCGTACAGGAGCTAGAGGATTCTCAGCAGGAGTGCCTTGCAGATGGAGCAGAAGTACAAGTTAAAGCTTAGCTATCTCCTTAGTTATTTGACGGTCCTTAGTTTATTCTTTTGCAGTTCTTTTTTTTTCATTGATTGATGTATTCTATATCTCTTCAGCATTTAGTTGAATAGTTTTGTAATAAGGGCATGTTTGACCCAAACTCTGTATCTCGGATGATATTCTATTTGTGATATGTATCTTTTCCATTCTGAGTTATTCACTATATTCTTGCTAATTATGATTGAGGACCTGTGACTTCGCATTTTATATTACTTGACGCTTAGCGTATTAGGTTGAGAAGAAATGTTTATTTTTATTTATTTTCCTTAATCTAATACTTCACGGGCTTGTTCACGTTCTGATTCCCCGGTATTTTGGAAAGCGGGGCGTGATAAGGTGAGATTCTTATTTCCTTAGAAGAAATTGAGAAATTAAGGAAGAAGAAGATGACAGAAAGTGACAAGTCAACAAGGCTTGATGCATTGGAGAAGAATATCGAGACGATAGGATCGACTCTAACACAACTCATCAATATCATCCATGGAGGGGACAAAAAGAGCGAATCTTCTTCGAAGTCCAAGAAGAAACTCGTAAAGTCCGATGGGGAGAATAAGACTTCAGATTTCGTCGAGGAGATCGAGACCTTCAAGACTGTTCCACATCAAGGGGGTAAAGATACTTACCAGAATCTAAAGATAGATTGCAGAGTGGAGATTCATGTTTATGATGGGAGTGTCGACGTTAAGAGGTTTGATGATTAGATCAAGTGGATGGAGACTTATTTTACTCTTTATGGCTATTCGTCACAAGAGAATATTTTTTTACGACATTGAAGCTTTTAGGGCACACGTTGACGTGGTGGAAATCCTACTACAAGAAGGAGAAGAAGGTAGTGTCGTGGAACAAGTTTAAAGAGTTACTGAGGAGATGAAGTTATTCACGGTCAAGTCCATTACAGAAGCGAGTGTGAAGGCTATTGCCATTGAAGGAAAACAGAAGAAGAGCAACGAGACGAAGGGAGAAGCCAAACAATCTGGAGGCGAGTCTAGTGGTTCCCAACCTAAAAAGGAGAAGAAGAAGGGTGATCCAGGAAAAACAGGACTGATTTGTAGTCATTATGAGAAGATAAGACATATAGCTGATCGGTGTTAGGAGAAATATCTCATCTAAAGCCGAAGGGATTAAAGAAAGAGGAGGAAAAAAAAGGCATACGTGATAGCACAGGGTCCAAAGAAAGTTCCTGGGATGATAGAGCCCAACAGCAGTCTTAACTTTATAGTAGCGAAGCATGCCGCGAAGGAAGATGAAGACTCCATGGAGCAGCTCTTTGTGTTGGCCCTATGGTTTTGATGATGATTTGTCAAACAATTTATAGCTAATTTATTTTTTTAGTTTTTGTGGTTTGTTTTTTCTCTTTAGGGGCCGTTTGGTTGGTTTCCTAAAAATCAAGAAAAGGAAATCGGTACAAGGAAACTAATAAAATAATATTTTTATTCATTTCTATCCCCAAAACTCACCCATAATATCCAATAAAATAATATTTTTATCCTCCAACTCATCTCATTTCATCTCATTTCTTACCTTTAAAAGTAAACCAAACACAAGAAATATGTCACATCATCCAACTCATCACATCTCATCTTATCTCATTTTTAAAAATCACACACATCATCCAATAATATTGTGATAACTCATCTCATCTCATTAAACCTTCCTTTCCATTAAAAATCACACACATCATCCAATAATATTGTGATAACTCATCTCATCTCATTAAACCTTCCTTTCCATATATTTCCTAAAAAAAGAAATTGATTTCCTTAAGTATGTGTCACATCATCCAATAATATACCTCCAACTCATCTCATCTCATCTATTTTCTTATTTTTAAAAATGAACTAAACACAAACAACCTCATAACATCATCCAATAATATACCTCCAATTCATTTCCTTATTTTTTTTAACCAACCAAACAACCTTAAAACAAGTTTTTTTAAAAAATCACTCACATCATCCAATAATAAGGTGATAACTCATCTCATCTCATCTCCTATTCTATAGTTTTCTTCTTTTTTAAGCCAACCAAACAACCTCAAAACAATTATTATAGGAAATAGGTTTCCTATTCTTTGATTTCCCAATTTTTTTTTACGAAACGAACAGCCCCTTACAGGAATTCAAAACACGACAATCATGAGTTAAAGATTCAAGTTCATGTGTGTGCATTCACCTAGGTATAAAAGTAGTTTGCTTACATACATCGTATGATTATATTTAAGCTTAATATGTAAACACAACACAAGTTTCACTTTTTCTATCATACAAATGATTTTTCATCAAACTTTGTTACAATAGCTTTTATTTCATGTTTATATCTCTTTCATACTTCATAATATATATACAATGTATGCATGATATATATACACAAGTTTACAAGCCATAGTTTAATTTTTGTGTTCATGAAAAACAGGTTTTATGAACACTTTTCAAAAATAGTGAGTTTTCACAAAAAAAAATTGCATTTCCAAAAATTCCTTTTCAAACATGTTTATTTTATCATTTAAAAACTTTTCTCAAAGTTTTACTAATTTTGGAAATAATTTGATATTTTTAATGTATTTTCCAAATCAGCTAAAAACCGGTATTTCAGCCTGTATCAGTTTGCGGTCGACCGCGACAGTCGACCGCCAGTAGTTCATTTTTAAATTATGCCTTTTATTGGATCGCGATCGACCGTGACGGTCGATCGTGGCTCATCCAGAGACTTTCGTGGTCGACCGCCACAGTCGACCGCCTGAGTTTTCAAAGCTGTTTATTGTTCTTTGTGCTTCACGGTCGACCGCCAGTTTCTCACGGTCGATCGCTGAACTGATGATTGCTTTCCAATGGGTATTTTCTGATTTGATTCTCTGGGACTATTTTGGTCTTTTCAATGTTGTTTTGGCTGATGTCTTGAGTGGGTATAAATACCCCAGTGCCTTCCTCTTTTAATAACCAAGAGTTTTGTTTTTACGGTGAGTTTTTAAAAGATTAAGAGCTGTTTAAGAGCTATTTAAGCTGATTTTGTTTGTCTGTTTCAAAAGAAGTTTTCTACAACAAGAAGATGCTATCAATTCCAACTGAGGATCTTATCCTCATCATCCTCTACAGTTCTTCTTGTCTATTAAGAAGTTTTCCTAACTCATCTTTTCATATAGCTTGTTATTTTATTTTCATATCTTAGCTATATTTATTGAGTTATATATTTTCTATTCACTGTTATCACAAACACTATATGAGCTTATAATATTTCCATACTATATATTGTTGGGTAGTGGTGTGTGATTTAGTGAGAGTGAGCTTCATTGTGTTCTCATTTGTTACCGAGAACAAATCATTGTATTTAACCATTATTGTGAGTATCACTTATAATACACTTGTACACCAAGAGAAGTGTGAGGCGTGAGACGGAGTCGAATCCAGTAGGAGTGGCGTCGGTTGACGAACCTAGGGAGAGGTTGTATCCGAGCACTTGAGGAGGAGGACACGGGCTAGGTTCCTACACTTAGTGTGTAAAGTGTGATTGCATAGTGTTTGTTATGTGAGAGTTTTCGGAAAACTTGTAAACCGAGTGTGTAGAAGTTCCGGCTTCCAAACCGGATTGTGATAGTGGAGATCTCCTCAAGGTGAGGAGTGGGGACGTAGGTCGTGGTGACCGAACCTCGTAAACATATCGTGTGTTTGTGTTGTGCTTAGCGTATATTTTATTTGTGCTTATTCATATCATTCTTGTTCATATCCATCTCATATATTTCTTGCAAGAACAAATTAATCAATATAATTTTAATTGGCATTTAATCGGGATTAGATTAGCATAAGACCCTAATCACCCCCTCTAGGGTTTAACAATTGGTATCAGATCTTGGTGCTCTTTGATTTAAGGTCTAATCGTCTTGAGTTAAAGATCCAAGTTATCGTTTTCATGCTAACATGTTTTTGATTGCATTTGGCTTCTTGCATATAATCTCTATGGATATGTATGATGCATCTAGTTTAGGTTATGCTATTAATGTTGCTCCTCATTTGGATATTTTTCCCTATACTCAATGGTGTGTTAGATTCAAACTTTTTGTTCAATCTAAACAATTTGATTTATGGGAAATTATTGAGGATGCTTATATTGTTCCCACTTCGGAAAAATCCAAGTGGAATAAAGATGATAAAAGAATGTTTAATATGAACAAGCTTTTTTTAGAATATTTTCTTAGTGTTTTTCACTCATCTTTTTCTAACAAATTTGCTCATTTTGATAGTGCTTATACCTTATGGAAATTTATTTAAGCACATTAAGGGGACTTGGAGGCTATTCAACAAGCGTTGGAAAATCTCGCTTTGAGTTCTAAAGAAGCCTCATCTCCATGTACACTACCACTAGATGATAACCCTAGTGAGGTATGCAAGCTTGACAATGATGATGTTATTACCTTTGATGAGCTTGCTCTTGAGTTTGAAAAATTATACTGTCACGCCCTGCTTCCCAAAATACCCGAGAATCGGAACGTGAACAAGCCCGCGACGTATTAGATTAAGGAGAATAAAAAATAAATGTTTCTCCTTAACCTAATACGCTAAGCGTCTTGAAATAAATACAATGCGAAGTGACAGGTCCCCAATCACAATCAGCAAGAATATAATGAACAACACAGAATAAAATAACACATATCACAAATGAATATTCATCCCAGACATAATATTCGGGTCAAACATGCCCTTATACAAATCTGAACAAATGAATACTGAAGAGATGCAAAAATACATCGATCAATGAAAAAAGAAGGAACTACAAGGGTAAACTAGAACCATCAAAGAATAGGCTTCGACTCCTTCTTCTGCTCCGTCTACAAGGCACTTCTGCTGAGAATCCTCTGGCTCTTGTTGAACCTATTCTTCCTCTAAGTCTGACGTACACCAGAGAAAACAGGTGTACGTCAGCATGTATGGCACACGCCAAGACCCGACCCCACAAAGAAAATAGAACGAATGTAAATCCAAAGCGAAAAACGATACGATAACAGAAACAACAAAAGAACGTACAATTGAAATCCACAAATCAACATGAAAACACTACTAAATCATGATAACATAAAGCATCCAAAATCGATCAGGTAACGAGATCATGTAGCTAGCGATCAGTCTAATCATCCAAGTAACAGGGGCATACAAAAGATGGAATTAATACTTAAAATCTACAATAAGAGACGTAGTACGTCGAGCGAAATAATCCAAACAAGGAAACCCTCATGTATATACCATATGTCTCGAATTGTAAATAATTAAATATTGATCCCGATCTATGTATGAAAAGAAACACAACTAGCCTATATCTCACAAGAACTTATAATTAGCCAAGAAACGAGTCATGCAACTAGCCATCCTATACAGGTCACTGGTTCACATCTCACACAGAGTCAAAGTTCACATTATCGGATATCTGGTTAACAACCACATCTCACTAGTACCTCAGACCCGCCCCAGTGTGAAACGATTCACTGGTGTGTGCCTGGAATAATCAATAATCATAATATCACCGCTCCTCAGACCCACCCCAGTGAGAAACGATTCACTGGTGTGAGCCTAGAAATAAATAATAAACACATCTGATCACTGCTCCTCAGACCCACCCCAGTACGAAACGATTCACTGGTGCGAGCTTGGAAATAAACAATAAATACATCCGATCACTGCTCCTCAGACCCACCCCAGTGCGAAACGATTCACTGGTGCGAGCCTGGAAATAAACAATAACATATCTGATAACATGAACCCAGACCTACCCATCCCAAGTCCAAGTCAACAACTCATATCTCATAGGTCACTATGGTCAAGCAATACTCGCGATTCTCAACTATAACAAGATATAAATGCAATGAATACTATGTAACAATGTCATGAATCATGAACAGGAAATGTGAACAACTAGTAATAATAGTGCAAGATGGAACTACAACTATCAAATAATTATACATGAAATGTCGTAATTTCCAATCGTCATGATCGTAAATTGGTTAATTCCAAAAATAATCTTTTCCAAAATAGATTACTTTAAAAATAATCCCTTTTCCAAAAATTTCCATTAAAATTATTTAACATTCAAAACTAACCCATTTTCCAAAATAAATTCTTCTAACTTATTTATTATTATAATAATTCAAATTAAACCATTTTTCCAAAATAAACTCTTTTAAAAATTATTTCACATAATGATAATTCTAATTAATCTCGAAAAACATTAATTTATCATTTGAAATCATTTAATATCGTCATCAACAGTCCCACGCAGATAATAAAAATTATAAATTAACATAAACAGATAATTTACCAATTCATTAACAAGCTCATGCAGATATTAACAATTCATAATCTAATCTATACAACTAATTAATGACAGATATAAATAGGAAATGATGAGTCAAGAGGAGCGGGATCTTGCTTATAAATAATTTACGATGAATCTAAAATTGTAATGAAATACGATCGGGGAATAGGGATCTTGCCTATGAGACCATGGGGTCTGATGATGAGGCTACGATGCTGATGCGGATGCGACGTGTGGCGATCGAAGCGACGTAGCGGATGGCGGTTCTGCAACTGGAAGTGCGTTGACATATCGTCGAATAGGTGGCGTGCGATGGAGGAAAAGAACGGGGCAGATGGAGGAGGACGAGGGGCTCGGGGCTGTCGGTGTCGGTTTGAGGGGGTGGTCGCTGCGAACGGTGAACGACGG
>NC_033799.1:41563922-41584164 GCF_001876935.1 Asparagus officinalis | reverse complement strand
GTTCTCTACAATGGATGAGAACGAATTATAAGCTCACTCTCTAAGTTACACAATCTCATAACCCAATTATACTATGAATGTAAATACAATAAGCTCAAAAGGTTGTGTGTGAACAAAGAGATATAAATCAAAACTAAACTCAATGTAGTTCTAGCTTAATAACAATGATAATCAAATATATAAAAAAAGCTAGAAATAGAGTTTAGAAAACTTCTCAATAGATCAAGAGTGGAAGGAGAAGAGTTGGATGCTCAAACACCAATAGATGATCTCCTCAAGCTCTTGTAGAATTGAATCACAAAACCGAAACACTCAAATGCTTAAAAGCTTCTTAAAACAAACTTAAACAAACACTAAACAAGTTTAAACCCTTGTTAAAATATTTTAACCCATTCTCTTGTTAGGGTCTAGAATTGAATGCAATGGGGGTATATATAGCCTCCCAAGAACTCAGCCAAAAACCCAAGCAAAATACAAAAACAGCCCCAAGCAACGGTAAGAAAACTAGTCGTTGGAAGCTGAAAAAGTTCTCGTCGGTCCACCGGAAAATTCATCGGTCGACCGGAAATTTTATCGGTCGACCGGACCGGTCGACCGACAGACTCTCGACCGGAAATTTTATCGGTCGACCAGACCGGTCGACCGACAGACTTTCTGTCGCCCAGTGAGCATATGAACTCAGGTTCGGTCGACCGATTCGGTAGACCGAAAACTGACATATTCAAAAACTGGTTTACTGATTTTAAAGTGTTGTTTAAAAATATCAAATAAATTCCAAAAAATATAAAACTTTGGGGAATGATTGTAGGAATGATAATAAACATGCTACAGTGACAAATATCATCATTTTACAAAACAAGTCCAAAACATGAAAATATGATATACTTGAATTTTGATGTTTTGACATAAACCAACTTTTGAAACTTTGTGAAATGTTTTTATAGACTTAGTAAAACATGTATAAACTAATATTGAAGTCTATAAACTAATAAGACAATATTTTCATAAAATTACATATTCTATGCAATAAGTACTAAAACACAATAGAGTATGTAATATCATAAAAACCAAAAACACATGTATGTATATATGTAACTATATATATGCATAGAAACCAAAACTTATGTATATATATGTAACTATATATATATATACGAAGAAACAATTCAAAAACACAATAGTAAATATGAAATATGTGATTTCATATTATAAACATGAAAACTCAAAAACTATGTATGTATATATGTAACTATATATATGCATAGAAACCAAAACTTATGTATATATATGTAACTATATATATATATACGAAGAAACAAATAAATGTGTGTGTATAGATTTTGAGCTTAGAGTATATAACACACATAATATAAAATCTAAAACTACATTACCCAAGCAATCTTGATCTTCAATTAAGCTTGACTTGGTATACTTGCGGATGAAGCTTGAACTTGATCTTTAACTTGAATTGACGTTGCTTCACTCCACAATTCCGCCAACCTCCTTTTGATATGATCGTGTAGGCTCAATCCATCCAACCTACAACTCGTTGTTTGTCTATAATAAATAGAAATATACCAACACTAGACAAACAACATTAGTGGTAAATTGTTTGTTAAACATCATAAAAACAAAGAGGCCAACAGGGAGGACCACATCCCACTAATTGAATTTGTATATAATAATTGTTATCAAGCTACCATCAGAATGGTGCCGTATGAAGCCTTCTTTGGGAGGCCTTGCAAATCGCCTATATGTTGTGCGGAGTCAGAGGATAGTTTATTACTTAGTCCGGAGTTAGTTAGGAAGACCACAAAAAAGGTGGCATCGATTCGAGAGCGCATTCTTGCTACACAGAGTCGGCAAAAGAGTTATGCAGATCAACGAAGACGACCTTTAGAGTTTCAGATCGGAGACTTAGTTATGCTAAAAGTATAATTGATGAGGGGTGTTCAGCGATTCGGTAGACGAGGCAAGCTGCCCCAAGATATGTTGGTCCATTTAGGATCATCGAGCGCATCAGGCTTCTTCTTATTGATCAGACCTTCCAGCATCAATGTCGAGTGTACAAGATGTCTTTCATATTTTGATGCTTAAGAAGCATTTGCGTGATGATGAGCAGCAGAGGGTGATTGAACCACCCGAGGTCGAGATCCAGGATGATTTGAGTACCGTTGAGATTCCAGTATGCATTCTCACTAGAGAATATAAAAAGCTTAGGAATAAAGTCATTCTATTAGTGAAAGTTCAGTGGAACTGATAAGGAGCCGAAGATATTTCCTAGGAGCACGAAGAGAATGTACGTTGTGACTACCCACATATGTTTGAGCAGGTAAATAGATTGATTATGATTTATTTCTATGATCATATATACATATAAAGCTAGAATGTGGATGTTAACACTTAGCTCCTAATCATTTGCAACACATGGTATATATATGGGGGTTCCTTGTTTGGATTTTTCACCTGACGTACTAGTTTCGTCTAGTTAGGGGTTAAGTGAGAGTATTCATATCCTAGATTGTTAAGTGTAGACATTATAATAATTCATATCTGAAGATTTATGCTAATGTATTATTAATCGCTAAGATATGTTTGTGGAATTTTGAGGACAAAATTCTCTTAAGGGGGGTGAATGTAAAGCCTGGAATTTTTTTGAATCATATAATTAATGTGTGATTAATTATAATATGCGGATATTTAATATGATAAATATCATTTAATGGTATAATAGTATGATACTAAGTATTAGAGTATAAAAAGTTCATACATGAGAAAGAAACGAGTCGAAACGTGCACAATGGCCAAATATATGCAGAACTGGAAATTTCTAGTCCGGTCGACCGTCACGGTCGACCACAGTCCGGTCGAACGCGAAACCTGCTGAGGGTTTTCTCCTGTTTTGAGTTGGTTTCGGATTTCTAATGCCTATATCTATTTCTTCTGGCTTATATATCTGCACAATGGCCAAATATATGCAGAACTGGAAATTTCTAGTCCGGTCGACCGTCACGGTCGACCACAGTCCGGTCGAACGCGAAACCTGCTGAGGGTTTTCTCCTGTTTTGAGTTGGTTTCGGATTTCTAATGCCTATATCTATTTCTTCTGGCTTATATATCAAATATTCACAATATTTGCATTTTTCTAAGAACCCTAGTAGCCACCAAACACCCCATAAAATCTAATTTGATTTTTTAAAGAAGATTGGAGGCTTTTGAGTGGGATTTCGTGTGGTTCTTGACTTTTGGATTGGAGATCTTCTTGGACTTTGTATCTTAAATGTTTTTCTACAAGTCTCAGGCGAGTTTTATCACTGCTAATCCATCACCCAGTTTTTTAAAATTTTTTTTAAAGAGTTTTTAACATGTTTTGTAGAGCTAAATTGACTAGTTTATGAATAAAAGTAATTTCTTTTGTATTATATGTATAAAGACTAGGTCTTTACATGTTAAAAAGATTAAAAACGAGTTTACAGAAGTTTTAAGATCTGGAAAATGATTTTAAACGTTGTTTAATCTAAAGAAAGATGATTTATTCTTCGTTTTGAGTTTTTATGCATGATTTAAGGTTTGAATATAAGCTTTATGCAAATAATCATGCTATGTATGTTGTGATTGTATCATGAAGTTTTTATCTGTTGTTGACATGATACCATGCAAGTTTCACGTTGTTTGGAACAAGTTTGAACCACAAAAACACAACACGAACACGAACTGTGCAGAAACCTATACAAACAGGAAAATTAGTTCACGGTCGACCGTGCCTTAGAGGCGGTTGACCGCATGCAGGACAGAGACCAGGGTAGTCTCTGGAACTCATCGCGGTCGACCGCTGCTTATGGTTGACCACCACAAAGTTTTTGGCTCGTGCATGTTGTTTGGCTTTGTTTTGATTTTCGAGGGAGTTCTCGATCTTGTAACATTATAATGCAATCTTTATGAGTTGTTTAGTACCTAGGGTGATGGTGAATACCAGATATGGACACGCACACCAAGATATGTGCATGTATGCTTAGAATATATTGTGTTAACATACTTTTTGTCACAAATTGAATTGATAAGTACGTATGAAGAAGTATAGTTAATTCATGTATCCAGAAATAGGGAGATAAAATATACTTGTCGCAGAACGACTGAATAAGAGTATTACAATAGTGTTATTATCTCATTATCTGAAAATATGGAGATAAAACCTATTTTTCGCAGAACGATTGAGTAATTTTTATTACAAAAGTGTCGTTAGTTTATGTTATCCGAAAATAGGGAGATAAAACCTATTTGCCGCAGAACGACTTAGTAAGAGTATTACAAAAGTGTCGTTATTTCATGTATCTGGAATAAGGAGATGAAACCTATTGCTGCAAAGTGATTGAGTAACAACATTACAAAATTATTGCTATTACACAAGGAGGTGCACACATATATGAATTGTAAGTTGTAGTTTTTCTTCCATGATAGATTTCCCATGAACAGGGTGCATTCTTGAGTTAGTGGTATATATGATATGGCCTATAGTGACTTTTGAGTTGGATGAGATCCTCTTATATTAGAGCCAACTACTAGAGGGTAGTTCGAGATGAGATATTTATTCTGTATGTATGAGGGTTGGAGTATGTTGCTTTTGACTTTTGTTTTTCATTCATAGAGTTCGGAATTTGTATTCGGGAGCCACAATTTGAGATATGGTATAAACATGAGGGTTTCCTTGTTTGGATTATTTCGTTTGACATACTAACTCTCGTATTGTTTATTCCTTAGTGCAAATCTCCAGTTAGAGTTATATGAATGATTTTATACTTATATATACTGACTCTATTTTCTTATACTCCTACCCCTTCCCTTTGAGAGAAGTGGAGATGCTCTCGCTAGCGCTTTGACGCTCGTTGTTTTCCTCCCTTTCAGGTAGGGAGTCCGGTGCATGGAGAGTCGCAGGTTAATGAGATTACTTCATAGACTCTGTTCAGATACTTATATTATATTTGTATTTATTGCAGAACTCCACATTTAGTTGTTATCTTTAGATTTTAGACTTGCATTTTATTTTGTAGAGACTGAGAGACATAGCGAACTTTTATTTGATTCATTGTATTAGAGATTTATTTTAGACTCAGAGATAATTCTATTCTACTTCTGTTGGGCTCATTATTGATTTCTACTGACACTTCTTCTGTGCATATCTGGTTTTATTCTACTTCTATTATTTGCTTGTCTGTACCTTTATCTATTTGTTGATTCCACTAGAGAGATAGTCACTATGATGGTGAAACATGTCGTAGCATGGTGTTTGGTGATTGGCAGGTTTGACAAACCGTGTTTCACTTTGGACTGTAGCCTTGTGTGAACCCTGGGGCCTTACATAAAATCATGTCTCAAGTGATCAATCTAAAATACATCTGATATCTGAAACAAATAATGAGTATCTCAACATGAATCAACTGAACATAAAGTAAGGCGCATTGTCCTTGCAATATGATATACAAAACTCTAATGTCTGCATGAAAACATGAAACTACGGTGGATCTTCTGATGGTAAAATCATACGACGGTGACTATGTAAGAACTCTATCATCTTGCAACCCTCCAAAGCTCAGAGCGCTATAGCAAGATCATCTTCATCCACCCTAAGGGGAAGGGCTGCTAGATGTAATGGAAACTCTACCAATTAAGCAAAGGCTACCTAGATTGTTTTTCACGTATCTAATAGAATTAATACTTAATCTACAACACGAGACGTAATATATCGAATGAAATAATCCAAACAATGAAACCCTCATGCATATATCATATGTCTTAAATTGTAGATACCTAAACATTAATCTCAAACTAAAGGTAAAAAAATCTAAAGGAAATCAATAATTAGAAACTCACAACACGAGACAGGTACGTCGAACAAAATAATCTAAATCAAGAAACCCTCGTATATATACCATATGTCTCAAATTGTGAATCGTTAATCAGTGATCCCAATCAAGAAGTACTAGAGAAGCAATACATAAAAGTAACACTACAACCATAAAGAGCCAATGTGAGAAACTCGAACTACCCTCGGGTAGTTGGCGCAAACATAAGGAAATATCATCAAGCTCAAACATCATCATGGACCATATCATGTATATCACGTATCTAATGTGTACCCTACACATGGGTAATCTAACATAGGTGTGACCTATAAATGTAAGCACAAATATATGTGCATCTCCACATGCAATAGTGATACTCTTGTAAGGTTCTTACTCAATCGCTCTGAGAAAATAGGTTTTATCTCCCTATTCTGGATATATGAACTAACGATACTTTTGTAAGGTTCTCACAATATCATGTGGATTTAACGTTATTACTCAATCGTTCTGCGGCAATAGATTTTATCTCCCTATTTTTGGGTTTGCTTCTAGATGATTGTACAATGCTAAATAGGCACATCAGCCCACCTGAAAAAACACACCAATCATCTTTGAGTATTTGGTACCGCCGAGGTCTCATTATAGGATAAACAACCACACTGAGTATCAATAACTGATAAACAATTTATTTTATGATATTATATTTTCCATCAACTCAAACACATATTATGCATCTCAACTATGCATGTATACTAAAATAAGAACATAAACTAAGTGTTCGTGCACGTATCTCATTATTCTTGTCAATATGAACAATACTTATAAAAATCCCCTTTTGGATTTCTCATATGTGTGCTATGACACTATTCATACGTGCCCATGACTGCACGTGTAACATCACACGGCTTGAACTTCGCGAACACAACCAAAATGGCGCAAACAACACTCAAAAAACAAACTGGATCACCCAGCGGTCGACCACCGCTAAGGCAGTGATCGACTGGCTAACTCTCATGCACAAACATGCGCGGGCAGGCTCGGCGGTCAACCGCAACTAAGTGTGCGGTCGACCGGACAGAACCAAAACTGGTTCTCAGGCATTGAACTTGCAGAACTTTTAACTCATCAAAAATATGTATTTTGTCATTATAAATCATATGACAAGATTAAAACTTTATTTCTACATATCAGAAAAAAATATCTTAATATTTCTTAAACTCTTGATTTAACCTAATCAAGTTTAACAACCAAAATAAGCAAATTTTTCACAAGAACCCTAGTTATCGATAAAATTAGCATAAACATACTTGCATGAAACTTAAAACAGATATAATAATTATTTATCCATATTTTTAGATCTTGTTTACCCCAAACCTAGGGTTTTAAGTACCTCTAATCAATATGAAATCTCAATTAGACAAAATGTTTGGGTTAACACATAAGTTATAATAATTAACAAGTTAAAATTGAAAAAATTAATCACTCCTAATGATCACACTATCATAAACAACAAGAAAACTATGTAGATCTAACATTCGCTTAAGATTTAATATCAAAAAACTTAATTTTAACACATTGGATTAAGATTCACCAAGAAAACCGTCAATTTAAGATCTAAACTAGTTATTTAACTATAGGGATGGGTTTGGATGCATGAGATCTTACCTTAAACGTCGTGTCGAGTCTCTACACACATGCACAATATCTCTCTTCTAACAAAACGCCACAAAACCTCTCCTTTTCCTCGATAAACACCTCGAGATCTCTCCAAAAACTCACAAATAGGGTTAGAGTTTGAGAGATGAAGGTACGAACTGCTAGAGTTTAGAATTCTGATGAAGATAGGTATTTTTTATGCACAAACATGTGTTTATATAGCAGCAAACCTGATTCAAAAAGCCCAAACCCGAAACCCATTAGAATCTGGAAACAACCTGTCAGTTTTTGGAATTTTGGCTATAACTTTCACATTTAACCTCAGAATGAGATGATTTAAGATACATTGGAATTCTATCGAGCTACAACTTTTATCTTTAAAGTTTTTCTAGATTCGAAATACATTGATGGCTGAAACACATAAATTCTTAATTAGTCATTTATTTCCAGATTTCTCTTCATGCAAGTTTTTTTGCATTTGCACTCATATATTTACACATATACATTGAATTGATCTCAAATCAATTCCTAGAATATTCAAACATCAAAATATGATATTTATCACGATATAATACATTTATTATTATTTATCATATAATATTCAAATTTCTGAGGTTTTACAATTCATTTATTGTCTTTTGACTTTGTTTAAAATTGATGAAAAACTTATGTTCTTTTATTTGGGCTTATAATATTTTTAAGTAACTTAAACATGTTTCAAACTATGTAGGCTTTTGTGGGTTTGAACACTTGTGTGGTTAAATTTTGGGATGGATGATAATTTATGTATTTTTACTTGTGGTTGCGTAGCAAATTTATGCCTGTCTCACACTATGTTAACTTTGGTGGTTTTTGAATCTATGTGTTGGTATTTGGTCCAATTCTGCGCTATTTGTGTAAGCATTGGTTCTATGAGGGTTAGAATCTTTTTCACGTGGTTTAAGTGGTTGCTCATATGATAGCTATAACATGTGTATCTTTTACAGGTGGAGCATTGTACTTAACATTTTATATGCCATCTTCATATGATGTGTCTCCTTTTGATATATGAATGTTAATTTGAAATTCATATGTTTTATATATATTGACACTCACGCATTTTGGCAGGGGAAGCATCCCCCTCTTATATATACTAGTTAGATTGCACGTGCAGTGCACGTGGTTGAATACCATGGTTATTAAAATTGATAAAAATAGAATAAAAAAGAGAAAATAATGTTTTTTTGCGGGATTGATCATCAACTCAATAATCTCTCTTTTAAATGAAATATTATTATTGTTTCCATAAATCTAGACTATCGCCACATGATCTACTATTTGTGAGTTATAAACACATTGATCTAGTACAGTATCTTTGTTTATTAATTAGTATCTTGAAGTCTTTAAAAGATGGATGATCATTCAATTCGCAATGGAATTTTCTATATGAATTTACATGCAATGTGCCCATTAAACTTTTAGTTGTGATTTGACTCATATTCACATTAACTTTTAGTTGAAGTTTGACTCATATTCACATTAACTTTTAGTTGTGGTTTCACTCATATTTACATTATCTAATATTCTCATTGTTTGACTCATATTCACATTAACTTTTAGTTGTGGTTTCACTCATATTTACATTATCTAATATTCTCATTCAATTTTATAGCTCATTCTGTGGTTTCACTCATATTTACATTATCTAATATTCTCATTCAATTTTATAGCTCATTCTCCGTATTATAGAAGTAAAACTGAAGATATGAATGATTATTTTCTTGTAAAATTAGAGCTAGGAGATTATGATATATTTCGCCATGTAATATTTTCATAGTGAGTGACCAACTATGATCATACTAATTTAAGCAAAAATAATTATTATATTAGTTACTAATTTGATATGCGTAACTATAGATAAAATCTCAAGTAAAAAATTAGAATTGAAATTGTATTATCTTGTAGGTAAATAAATAAATGTTATTAAAGCTCCTATTTATATTAAATTTAAAAGTAATAATTTAAATTATTAAGTGTCAAATATTAGTTCATGCGAGAAAGTAAAGTAATATATGGTTTATATACTTTATATAGTCAATCGATTAAGCATATTAAAATTATAATGACCACAGTCAAACTTATAAGGTGGGTTCACATTAAATTTAGAAAACTACAAAAGAAACACACTCAAAAGTTTTAAAAATTGTAATAATAAACACCCTAAACTTTTATAATTTACAAATACACAAAACTATTAAAAATTCTATTAAAATCAAGGAACTACAAATAATCACTGAAAATTTTCAAACTTTGGAGGGGTAATTTGCAATGTACTAAACTTTAAGTTTGTTTTTTTTTGTAAATTTTCAAATCTAATAGATTTTCAATTAGTTTGATTATTTTTTAAAAAATTATGTGTAATATTGACCATGAAAAGTTTTTCCTAAACCTATACTTTTAAAAGAAGTATGAAATTATTTTTGTAATTTTTTTGTTTTTTAGGAGTTGTTAGTAATTTTATATATTCATTTTAGTATCTACAGGTTAGAAATTCTCATTGTGTTTTTTATAAATTATGAATATAAGGGGTTTCTTATAAAATTTTAAACTTATAGTCCATTTCTACAGATTGTAAATTGTTTATAGACTATTTATAATTATTATATTTTTAATTTACTAATGATTTTGAAATTCTCAGTGTGTTTTTTGTAAAGTTTTGAATTTTGAGTGTTTGTTTGTTATTTTTTGAACTTTAAGGGTGCTTTATTTAAATTATAAATTATACAGGGGATATTTGTAACTCCTATTTCAATGTACTGTTAGGTAGGAAATTATTAGGATTTTTATAAATTTTACAACCTTGAGGGATTTATCTCGCTATTTGTAAAAAGTTTAGAGTGTTTATTGCAAATTCCATAAATTTTTGGGGGTTGTTTGTGTAATTTGTAGGTTTTTAGTGTATTTATATGTTTGAAATTTTTAAGGTGTTTTTTACAAATTTTGAATTTTTAAGAGTGTTTTTGCCTTTTTCAAAACTTACAATATACTTTCTCCAATGTAAAAAAACTTTCATTTTTTAGTGAGCATATACTTTTTAGATTTCTCACTGAATTAAAATAAGTAAAATTTATAATTTTTAAGATGTTTTAATAAACTTTTGAATTTGTAGGGGTATTTTTGTAATTTTAAAAATTTAGAGGATATTTTTACAATGCCTAAAAACTTTTAGGTGTTAGCTAACATATATTTTTTAGATTTCTCTACAAACTGAAATAAGTAAAATATTTGAATTATATCAAACGTATCTCCTTTATCCAATAACATGTTAAGTCTAATTATGGATAGGATAAAATTCAATTATAAATTCAAAGAAGATAGGAAATTAGAATGGATTAGGATAACAATATAATATTTTAAATAACTAAGGGTAATATTGACCATAGAAAGATTTTTCTCAACTCTTACTTTTAAAGGGAGTATATATATATATATATATATATACACACTACTTCTAAAATAGAAAACAAGTGTCAAAATTTTTACATGCCCATTTTACCCCCTTTCAATTTTGATTAATTCTAATTTTATCCCCATTATTCATGACTTTATCTAGAAAAATTATATGATAATCTGCCTCTTCCTCTATGATTCTTCAGATTCTTCCATTTCTCCCCCTGCCTCTATAAATAGCGTAGTTCTTCAGGTTTAATGGAGCAAAGACGACGCTTTTGGAGTTCACGCTTAATTAAGGTTGGGTTGTAGCTATAATTCACTTATGATCTACTTAGGTTCCGATCTATTTTGGTTCTGATCTACTCCTGATCTGAATGTGGATTTTTTTCTTATGTGTTTAATTCTATTATGCTTGCTTAATTTCTTCTATGTTATTTTTCTTCTTTTTTGATCTAACCTCCAAAATATCTGCACTTGTAAACAAAATTGGTAAATTTAGCCGCAATATTGACAATGTATTCCTTTGATGCAATATTTAGATGCTTAATTTCACACTCGAAAGCAGGAATCATTATTACTGGGTTTGATATAATCCTGTGTGGAATTTGTCACTTCTGTTTGTGTTCAATTACTGGGGTTAGAAATAAACTAGAGTTATTTATACTGTCTGTTCTATTATATTAAAAACGTAGTGGGTTTACCAAGAATTTATTTATTATGTAGTTCTTGGATTACGCATTGCAGTTAGTTCTGGATATATGTCATAATTTTAATTTCCCCTCTTTTTTAATTTTGATGTAGTGCTTGGAGGTTTAGGGATTTCAAGTTGGTTGGAAAACTCATCTATCAAGGTAATTTTACTACCTATTTTCCCTTTCTAATTTCTAATTAATAAAATAAATTTCCCAATGTGAAGAACATCTTTTATGTTTACATAATTTCAGTAGATCAGTTTTTACTTAGTGTGCCACTCCCATTTTTCATCTCTTTTCTTAATTTGTGAATTCATCATTTAGCAAATGACAATAAGGTGTTTTTGGTATATATGAACTTAGTGTCTTTTAGAATTTTAGGTGTTCGTATTACAAAAAAGTTTTAAAGATAACTTGGAGGAAACTTATAGGCGAGAAGCTGCGTTCATTTTGCTAGAATTTCTAGGCGTATGAATTTATCATGGATAGTTGTCATAATACCCTTGACTATGTATCTGTATATCATGAAGGGATGTCTCAATTCAGACTATGTGAATTGTGTTTTTGTTGTGTGCATTTATTTCTTTCCTTGTACCTTAATTTTTATTCCTTCTCTCATTTAAAGTTTTGAGAAAACTTTTCTTCCTAACATGTCGAGCATCTTTTATTCCTAACATGTCCATTGTCTTGTATAGATAAATGCCTTGGTCTTCATGCCTCAGCATCAATGTCAAAAATTTTAACATTTGAAGATAGTCAATGTTTTCATCAGCTTAATGATTTTTAGTTGTTTTAATTTTCATGCCGTATTGTAATTTATAGTGTAGTCATTTGTTCCTTAGGTAGCTGGCCATTTATACCTCTGATACGTGACTCTTCCTTATTTTATTTTGGTCTTAAACGATCAAATGTCATTGAACTATCTTTTGCTCTTTCTATACAGCAATCGTTTTTTTTCTTGTTATTATGTTAAGCTAATGTTTAGGTATCTAAGAAGTTGCATGCAAGCATTATATATTTATCTCAACTTGAGAGATTTATTGCCCCTGATCTACTTCAAATTAACATATGATAATAATATGACGTTTCCTTTCTTCATATACATCCTTGTTTTTGATGAGGTGATGCTCACAATGCCTTTATCATAGTTGAGGTTGGTGAGAAACAGAGCAATTCTCTCTGTTTTAAGATGTTATATTTACATTACAAATATATGATTATTCCATATCATGTTATGGTCTTGAACATTACTAATTTGAATTACACGAGGATCCATTCATCTTCATGTTACATAACTGAGGGTAATTATTTATCTATTTATTTATTTTGTTGTTGGTTTCTTGTTACATATTTTTCAATTTGCTTGCATCTTTCTATTTCCTTGCATAAACTATATTTTCAATTAATTTAAATTTCTTTTATGGGGGGAACTGTAGTTTCAATGTTAGAATGAATTGATGCTGGTAGTTCAATATCAATACTTTTCATACACGTTGTTGAAAGATATGATACACTAATTCTATAAGTGACTATTCGTGATGTAGCTTTGTTTCTGGTATATATTACTTGAGTTATTTAATAAAAGTTTTATGATTTTTTTCTGCAATCTTTAGTAGATTAATTATGATCGTAAAGCATATTGTTCTCTTCTCACTTTCATCAAAATATTCTATTTTAGTTGCTGAAATATTAAAAGGGAAAAATTGAAAAGGGGGGTTTTCAGTTGTTTTCAATGAATTATTCTGCTTGAATTTCTACAAACTTATTTTTATAAGTGCATTATTTATGATGGAAACTATAATATGTTAGATGGTTTAATAATTACATCTTTCATTTATTTTTCTCTTTTTCTATTTTATGATTTTCTTTGAACAAGTGATGCCATTTCATTAGTTGGTAGATTTAGCTCATTGTAGTTTGTAGATACCTATGTCCTGGCTATTTGTTAGCTGTTAATCATAATAATACCTTGAGATTTACAAGAAATCATCTATAAATACTAAATAGTGCATAGAATGAACATGGGCAATGATTTGTAGTGAAATGAGATATGATGTTCATTATTAGCATAACTATATAAGCGAAAATGCAATAATATGCATACGATCAGCTATTACATGACAGTATATTACTTCCATCATTCCTAAATAATTTATTTACTTTTGAGTACATTTATTACTTGAGAATTTCATAGGATCAATGAAACATGCAACGCCTAGGCTTGTGAAAGGGGTGTAAGCCTGAAAATGATGTAATATGGAAAACGAAGAAATTGTAGGATTCCACTGTTGTCATAGCTAAAATATTCGGTAACTAATAATGAGACTGAGACCGCCTTTATCAAATACACTGTCTTTAACAAGACATTAGCTTGTCCATGGAAAATGACGTGCTTATATTGTTTAGAGTCTGTGTACTATCTTGCTCCTATTTCCTCAACAAATTTGCTTCTACAGTCTTTACTTCAGATAAATTATCGTGGATATTCAAAAGATGGTCGAAGACATTTTTAGAATGTTTCTTCATTTAGCTTCAATTGTACCTTGTCGAATTTCCTCAACAAATTTGCTTCTACAGTCTTTACTTCAGATAAATTATCGTCGATATTCAAAAGATGGTCGAAGACATTTTTAGAATGTTTCTTCATTTAGATTCAAATGTACCTTATCGAATATAGTAGTCTTCTTGAGAAATTCTTGATTTATCATGTAGCGTTACTACTTGATATGCCTGATAGTGTTATTGCTTGATATGCTTGATAGTCTTCTTGAGGAATTGTTGATAGTGTTACTGCTTGATATGCTTGCATATATATCCTGTCCTGCGATGTTCACTCCTCAGTCCAATTGACAAATTGATCTGTCCTTTGGTTTGTACATGTGGAACTTCAGGGTTCTTCACATTGAGATGTTTCTCTCTACATGCTTCATCTGTTTCTTATTCCCAGACTATCGTATCTGCACCTGATTCAACGTGTTAATTTGTATTGTCGGAGTAATTTATAGCTATATAATAAAATATCCTTTTGAAATCTCCATAACATGACAACTACAATTCAATATAGGAAGATATGACTCTGCTGAAGAGCAGAAAAGGTAATCTGTAAAACAAAATAAGAGTCCAGACTATGATGCTTGGCTTTGATTAATTGATAGAATCTACACCTGTTGCTAAAAGAAGGCAACGAGTTTGTTAGTTATTGCTATCTTTTTACTGAAACTTGAATGGTAGCATATTAATATTTTATTCACACATTGATGCATAAGTAACATTATGCATTAGATTCATAGTACATGACATGTAACGACTTCAGGAATATTTTCTGTCACGGCTAATTATAAATTTGTATTGGTTCTAGATTATGTTAATAAATTGGACCACACAATAAAATTACTCAAATTTAAAAATTTTGCCATTTATATATCAAGAATAAAACTGATACAAAGGATTACAGATTTACTATGGATATACTAACTATAGATGAATGTCATGAGATTGTTAGCAGAACTTAGGGCTTATAATTATCAGCGTGGTTAATTGGAGATATTTATAGTTTGACATATAATAACAGATCAATATGATAACTTTGATAATATGATTTAGTTTTTGTTGTTCCTATTTTCTGTCTACGCTTATATAGTACAGAATATATATCTCACGAGGGGTTATTATTATCACTCTGATAGGTGACGGATTTTGTTAACATCGGCTTTGCGTCATAGCATCCTTGTAGTACAGAATATTTTCCCAACAATAATGAAATACTTTCACATCTTAAAAGCCATCATATTGGCAACTTGAGAAAGTAATATATATCTCACGTTGATTCTGGTTCAACTAAATCTCGCAGAACTGTGTTGGGAAATTAATGATAAAAGTTAGATATCCAACTGACATAAATGATCCTCGCATCGTCCTGGTTGAAAAATTAATCTCAGCATTCTCTTGTTCATTATGCCATACAAAATCTATTCACGTTTATAGTGCACAATTTAGATGCCATTATATCAGCAGCTTTAGAAAGTAATTTATATCTCATATTGCCTTTTGTTTAGCTAAATCTCTTCAAAATGATGTTTTGCTTGTAAATGTGCAAAGGATTCTTATCCTTTTTTGTTTTACATGGGTAGTTGTTGCTGGATCAAACAAAGCTGCTTCTAGCAGCGCTTCCTTGAACACGAGAAAGCTTGATGAGGAAATAGAAAATCTTACTTGTGAGTGTTTTCACCCTGCTAATGTTTTACGTTTATCCACCTTGCTCTTTTGGCTTTCTTTCATTTATTTCTCATCAGCGTGTATGCATGTAAGCGTGTGGAGAAACATCCTAAACCCTTCACGTGTATGTGTATATGCATGCATGTCCATTGTTTGCATTCACATCTACTGTTTATGGTGAAAGTTGATTTCTTCATTGTTTTCATTGCTACCGAATCTATTACAACTTTAGTCGTTATAATAAACTCGAATAAAATAAAAAGTTGATCTTTTTATAAGATCTCCTTACACAATGAAAATAAAACAAGTTTATAACTTTGTCAAACAAACGCAGGGAAATAAAACAAGTTTATAACTTTGTCAAACAAACGCAGGGAGATCGTTTATCGATCTTCTGCTTGCGTGAGTGTCTTTGCCTGTGCCGGGGTTTATCCGTGGACCACCGTTGATCAGATCTGATTACTAAAAAATCGGGCAGAGCTTCGTTGATTCACGAAGGAATCAAGAAACCGTAGGGCTTATCTCGGCAACGGCAAGATAATTGCTCTTCTTAAGATTATCGCAACGGGATAATCTTAAGGAACGAACCCGGGGGAACTGCAGATCTGAAGAATCTCTCTCTCTTGCGTTGAAGAACTCGATCTGATCTCTCCTCCTCCTCTCTGAATTCCGTGCACCTTCAGTCTTCAATCTGGCAGGGCTTCGTCTAATCTCCAAAATTCCAGATCCTAAAAAATGAAGGCCCTGGGGCTGTATTTATAGGCTCCAGGAAGTCCGGGTGGAGACACCCTTATTCGGGTGGAGACACCCTTGCCCGGGTGGAGACACCCTTGCCCGGGTGGAGACACCCTTGGGTGTCTTAGCAAGAATGGAGATAATCCGTTTTGCACGCTTGTCCATTTCCTTCGTAACTTCTTCATTCGAACTCAAATTTGAGTGATTCAAAGTGCGTTGGAAAGCCGGCGAGGAGACCTATAAGCTCTGATGATGAGATCATTATGGATTAAGCTAGGATAGGAGCTTCATTTCGTCTTTTGTAAGCGATGCGGGACTCCCGTTCAGTTCGTATCCTTATTATTCTGAAACTCTGTTGCTTCACATAGTTTGTCAACCCACTTCATGTGTTTGTCAACATCAATCAAGCTCTTGTGACTTAGATTGTGACGTTCATCATCTTTTCTTAGCACTGAGTCATTCGTGGAGACCTATAGGCAATTTTTAATGCCTACAGATACCCCCTCCAAAGCGTTCCAGACTCGTTTCTTTTGTAGAAGAGGTTGGAATACTTTGGATGTGATTTGTCCAACCTTCAGTCAGCGTGAAGGACCTGTAGTTAGCTTCGATTCTTGACTCCTTTGATTTTTAGTCTATCGATGCTTTGACGAATAGCTGAAGTCCTTCCGACACTACGTTTATCGTCTGGCCGTCGTCGAAGTCTCAAATCTAAAACTGATGAATTGAGTTTGGCTCGTGTCATCGAGTTAACTTTGAACTGACTACCTCCGTCATGATATATTGACTCGCGTTGACTTTTTGATCGCAACGCGTTGATTGGCATTGATCTAAGGTTACGCGTTGACCGGCATTGACCTTATGGTTTTGAACGTCGTGCGTTGACTTTTTTGACCGCAACGCGTTGACTGGCGTTGACCTAGGGTTAGGCGTTGACTGGCGTTAACCTTAGGGTTTAAATTATCATACGTTGACATAGTTTATACTCATACGTTTACTAGAGTATACACAGTTTAAGCTCTTAAGGTATTGGAGCATGGTGGTCCCAAGTGTCGGTGCTGCAGGACCAACTGTTAAAGCTGATTCATCTGCATGTGTGGATCTTATCTTAATGTTGTTGGATAATCGAGTCACGAGACCAACTAACGGAGCTGATGCGTCAATGACTCGTATTTATAGAATTTTTGGCAAATCCTCAGCCATCAACGGGTTTGATGGGCCTTTACCGACTACCGTTTGAGTCGGGCTAGCATGCTGATTGTTTAAGTCCGTTCCACATGTGACGTTAAGCTAAAAGAGTAAACCTTTTTAGTGCTACGATATTGAATACGTAGACTTCGTCTTTCTCCTGTGAAAAGACTAAACAGCAACGTGTATCAGACGTTGACTTAGGATTTTTGGCAAATCCTCAGCCCTCAACGGATTTGACGTGCTCTTACCGATTACTGTTTGAATCGGGCTTACATGCGGATTGTTTTAAGCTCGTTCCGCATGTGATGTTATGCTAAAGGAATGAACTCCCTTAGACTTGATGCTACAACTTTGAATACGTAGACTTCGCCATTGTTACGGGAATAGGCTACCCGACAACGTGTGTTAGACGCTGACGTATCCCCACTTAGGCTTCAGGATAAAATTCTCCAGACTGGAATTCTGGTGTCTTCTTCAACCGGAGTAAGACTAAACTGGCAACGCGTGTTAAGCATTGACTTATCCCTACTTAGGATTCAGGATAAAATTCCCCGTGCATGTGAAGCACGGATTTTGATGTTATTAATAACAACCTGTCATAATATTGAATATGTGGGCTTTTGTCCATTTTGCGGTTAAGCACTAACTGGCAACACGTATTAGGCGTTGACTTATCCTTTCTTAGGATTCGGGATAAAATTCCCCAGACTAGAATTCTGGTGTCTTCTTCAATCGGTGAATGACTAAACCGGAAACGCGTGTTAGGCGGTGACTTATCCCTACTTAAGATTTGGGATAAAATTCCCCGTACCTGTGAGGCACAGATTTTGGGAGTTGAAAAGGGTGGTGTCTTCTCTAGGGGCAAAGACGAACCCGAAATCAGAGAGGAAGAATTTTATATTCTATCTCTCGACACTGAGGAAGAAGAATTTTATATTCTATCTTCAGCTGGAAAGGAGACTCGAGGTGGGATCTCCACCTCTAGAATCTGGAAAGGTGAAACTAAGAGTGGGATCTCCACTCCGAGAATCGAAAAGATTCAGATAACCCTAACTGTCGGAAGGTTTGATTACCGAATTAAAGATGAATTTCTCGTTTATCGAGAGTGAATTGTGGTTTTGGTCCTAACTGTAGGAAGGTTTGACCAAGCAGGAGTTTGAGATGATCCTAACTGTAGGAAGGTTTAATCACTCGATTTGAAAGTGGACCTCTCGTTCATTGGAGGAATCAAGATGGGATTTTGGTTTTGGCCCTAACTGTAGGAAGGTTTGACCGAGTGGGATGTTTAAGATGATCCTAACTGTAGGAAGGTTTGATCGCTCGATTTGTGGATCTCTCGTTAATTAGAGGAATCGAGAGGAGATTTTGGTTATGGTCCTAACTGTAAGAAGGTTTGACCAAATGGGAGTGGGAGTACAAATTATAGTGGGGGTGTTGACTTGTACAAATCACTCAGATGGGGTTCTTAGTGTCAAGTGATAAGGACTTAACACGAAGGGGTTTGACAATTCGTCAAAGATTGACAGATCAAAATTCCAAGCATTATGTCCGGAATTTAACAATGGAAATGTTGAGTGTACAAACACATATGAGTTTGAGTGGAATCAACCGAAAGGAATTTTGGTGGTCCCACCGTCAATTAGTCTGATCGGTGGCGGACTTTGTGGTGGAAGACTGTGAGTTTTCAAACACCAATGGGAATTTTGTGAGGAAAGATTGATCAAACGAAGTGATCGAATCTCGTCTCAGCAAAAGAGTGTTCGGAAATCACAGTGGGGGTTTAGTGTTTATCACTTTGTTTGTAATGATCGGGTTATCCCTAAGAAAATTACATATAGTATTCTTCCGGGAACTTCACGTTATATGAATCATCCACCCCCAGCTTCTTCGCGAAACTGAGTTTAACATTGCATTTGATTGCATGATTGGGTTATGCTTAAGAATATTACGTATGAAATTCTCCAGGAACTTCCCGTTAATGGTAGAAAACAGTTTAGACTCATATACCTATTGGAATATCAGGAAGCAGTTTAACCTCTTATACCGGTTGGAGGATTGAGAAGCAGTTTATACTCTTATACTTGTTGGAGTGTTGTCGTTCTTATTTGGCTTATCCTAACATTATAACGCCGACTTTAGCCAAAGTCTGAATGATATTCTTCAAAGTAAAGCATACTTTGGTGGGATGAAGGATCCTCCTATGGTACGCGCAGTACTTCGGATCCGCAGTACCATCAGCTTCCTTCTGATTTGTGATGGGTGACAGCTTGATCTTGTTGTTTTCAAGAAGGGTCTCGAAGATGGCTGGAACGTCCTCGTCCTTGAATGAGTACTCTTTTTGGAGCCTCGAATCCGAAGTCTTCTGCTGTCTTCGTGGCCGCTGTTGCGACGTCTGATTAACATCAATAACCGTTGTAGGTGTGTAGGCATATAAAATTGCTTATAGGTCCCCTAGCATAGCTCGGCACAAACCGACGAACCAAC
>NC_033799.1:41557315-41562922 GCF_001876935.1 Asparagus officinalis | reverse complement strand
TGAAAGTTTCCTGCTGTTTAGCCAAAGCGTCTTCAATCATCTTGGCAATTTGCTCCGCACCTATCATCAATGACTCCCGGGGTTCCCCCTCACTGGACACTGTATTATCTGATGCGACTGCGGAGCAGGAATCCGATTCTTCATCTTCCGAAGGCAATCTTGTCCGAACCCTACCATAAGTTCCTCGTGCGATGGCTCCGGACTGCAGACGGGTTACACGCCGGGACGCTTCCAGAAACGATTTGAGATCAATCTGTGTCGATGTCTCTTTGCTGGTCATGTTGGCGGTGACCCTCGGAAATTCTCCGTCTTTGACCACCGTTCTTCTTTGTCGGGAACGCCTATACCTTGGTTTTGGCGTTTCGGTGCCGAGTCTTTCGAACACTGAAATTCTCTCGGGGACTACCTTGATGCAGTTGCATTGAGACAGTACCGCCCGAATGAGTTTGGAACAGGGACATTGAGTTTCCTGTTCTCGGGGACTCCTCTTTCTGGTTCTGTTCGTACTCCCAGCACGATAGTACAACTCGTCGTTTTGACAGTCGGAGTAACCTATCGTGTGTGGGCACGACTTCTCAGGTATAACATTATCACTATCAGATGATAATGTTTCCATCTGAGGGCGAATTGCCTTCCTTGGACTTTCAAGAGTCACGCGCCTTGAGACATGCCTTTTTGGGCGTGAATTCTCAGCGGGCTCTCGGACCTCAATACGCAAATCAGCGCGCGCAGTTGCCTTGAGCTCCTTGTCATGTTGGAGGTGGCGGCGACCCCCAGCGTGTTGATTCGTTCGAGGTTTTCTTAGTGGGCCCAAACGTTCTTGGATCGGAGCTTTGCTACGCTCATCGGGAATTGGACCGAGGCGCTCCAAGACTGGCTTTCTTCTTCGGGAGGATTCTGCATGATCTCCCGGAGTAGCTATGGGAATTCTCGGCGACTTAGCTGGGTTAAGTTGGGTTTCTAACCGGGCTATGGCTTGTGTGTTCGAGTTGAGCACTTGGCCGGTGGTTTGCATGAATGAATTTAGAGTGGTGGATGATTGGGTCAACATGTTGGTAGTTTGTGTAGAAGCTTTGATCATAGCTTCTAAACCCTTTTCTAAGACACTCAAACGTTTGTCATGATCGGAATTTGATTGATTTGTAGGCTGGTGAGGATGAGGATGTTGGTTTGGAAAAGGTGGGTTAGAAAAATTGTTCGGTGCGTTGAATGGGACAGTGTTTCCCCTAGGGAATTGTTGGTTTGACGCGGGAATAAAGTTTTGGTTTCCATGAGAATTTCCTTGGTTCCAAGCAAAATTGGGATGATTTCTCCAACCTGGATTGTAGGTTGGAGAAAATGGATCATTTCTAGGGCGCTGGAATGCAGCGTTCATCTGTTCTAAAGCATGGTTGTTTCCTAGAAGAGGACATTCCTCTGAAACGTGGGTAGGAGACTGACAGTTATGACATCCCGGGGCAGAAATATGATTGATTTGAGCCGGAGCTCGTTCCTTAACTTCTAAGGCTTCTAACCTCCGCATAATCGTCGCCATCTTCGCTTCAGATGCAATGTTTGACTCCAGGGAAAGACCACTAGACTTAGATTGGGAAACAGATGAAACCCTGTCATCACAGTTTTCCCACTGCATTGTTTTCTCGGATAGACTCTCTAGGAATTCCCAAGCTTCATCGGCGTTTTTTCTCATAAAATCTCCCTGACACATCGATTCTAAAGATGTTTTTGAAGAATAGTCCAATCCTTCATATATGACTTGGCACAATCGCCATTTTTCTAGACCGTGATGAGGACATTGGATTAAAAGATCTTTAAATCGGTCAAAGTATTTCCAGAATGGCTCTCCCGGGACAATTTTGAAATTCTGAATGCTGTTCCTAAGCTTTACCGTTTTGTGAATAGGGAAAAATTTCTTGAGAAAAACGGTGACAAATTCCTCCCAAGTTGAGATGGAATTTATCGGTAAGCTGTACAGCCATTTTTTAGCTTTGTCCTTTAGAGCAAATGGAATAAATCTAAGCTTAATCGCATCTTCGGTTAATTCTCTCATTTTTATCATAATACATACTTCCTCAAATTCCGAGATAAATATATATGCATCTTCTGTTTCATTACCTAGGAATTTGGGAAGCATGTTAATGAAATGCGGTCTAAGCTCGAAATTTGCTCCATTTACTTCGGGGAGTCTTATGCAAGATGGAATTGCATTTCTGGTGGGGTAACACATATCCTGAAGAACTGGTTGATTTGCCATTTCTTGGATTGGTTCAACACGGATTAAGCGATGAAAATTATCCCGAACCCAAAATTGCATACACCAAAACAATTTTTTTTTTTTTAAGGAAGGAAAGAAAATTAGTTTTTTTTTAATGAAAAGATAAAGAAAATTAGTTTTTTTTTATATGAGAAGATAAAGAAAAAGAAAAATCCTAACTAAAACAAATCAAGGCAATCACTTTTCAATCAACTCTAACTCTAGGGTTTAGCCTAACTCCACTAGACCAGCTCCTAACCAAAAATTCCTACAGTGAAAAGATCAAAGTTTTACCCAGGTAGTTAGCCAGGTAAGGATAGTACTAGAGGGTGATCAAAGATCAATTAAGTACCTCTTTCCTTGCGGAGCGCTTTACGCAACCCCTAAACCTTGCCTTAGACACCAACTATTCTGAGAAAACTTAAACCGTTCACTTAAGGATTTCTTGTTCCTTATTGAGCTCGAATCCTTAGGGGCCAACGTCTAATGAGTTTTAGAAGGCTTGGGTTTGTGAAGTGAGGAATTAGTGATTTGTGGGCTAAGGAAAGGGTGATGAAATCCCTTACCTTATCTTGATTGGGGTTTTGCCCTTAAGAATGATTTAAGTGTGTGCCAAATCAAGTGCTACAATCACTTTGGTGAATTCCTACACTATATGAAATGCAACCCTAGAAATTAAAAGCGACTAAAAAGGATGATAAAAAGAAAATCTTTTTTTTAATTATGGTCAATAATAATCAAATGTGAGAAGATGAATTTTATTATGGTCAACAAAAATAAAATCTTTTTTTTTAAATCCTAATTGTCTCTAATTGTGAAGCTAGCTAAAGAGGGTGGAATTGAAAACTAGAAAGAAGACTTACCCGAAAGCAATGCTCCAAATTCTTGATCTTCAATCCAAGATTTTCAAGCTCCAAGCGGTTCCTTCACAAGAAAAATACACAAGTTAAAGAATCAAGTTAATAAAATCCTATTTTAGCACCTTCCCCGGCAACGGCGCCAAAAACTTGATGCGGCATAATTATGTACCAAAATTGCAAGTGCACAATTTATCAAGTTATAGTATAAAAAGATATCGATCCCACGAAGAAGGTGATTTTAAGAGATTATTAAACTTGGTTCTTATATTTTGTGCGTGACAATTAGGAATAAAGAATAAGTGTGATTGTATGAGTGGTTGTTTTGATTTATATGCAAGAGGTAATAAATTGAATTTTAGAGGAGAGAAGGAAGAATTAAAGAATAAATGAAATCACAAGGCAAGAAATATGAATTAATAAAATCAAGAAATAAAACCAAAAATGAAAAGAAAATTTAAGAAAGTTAAGATGAAGGATTCAAAAGAGGTAAGAAATCTAGAATATAATCCACTAACCAATTTCAATTACAAAATATAAACTATTCTCTTTTTATCATATTTCAACTTAGATTTATTAAGCATAGATTATCAAACCATTTAAGGAAAGTGTAACCTATCAAATTATCATCTAAGCTAAAATTACTATTCATGATAAGAACAACAACATGATAATAATCCTAGAATTCATAAGCATAACCTATCAAACCATTTAAGATAAGAATAGATTATCAAATTCTTCTTCTACCGATTAGTTCTCTAGTTGATTATCCTAACATGAACATTTTAAGTACAAGAGAATCTCTAGTTGATTATCCTAACATGAACATTTTAAGTACAAGAGAATAATTCATACAATATAAAAGAAATTAGACTAGTTTCATACAATTCTAAGATTCCTACAAGAATTAAATTCACATCTTAAGAAATAAAAACAAGAAAAAGAAAACTAATTACAAAATTAAAAAGAAAAGAAAAATCTAAACTATGAACAAGAAATAAATCTAATTACAAAGAAAATGAAAATCTAAACTACAAAATAAATTGCAGAAATTAAATGCAAGAAAAATAAATCTACTCTACAAATTAAAGTGCAAAAAGAAAATAAAAAAGACAAGAAAGTAAATCTATACTACAAGCATGAATTTAAATCTAACTAATAAGCAATAATAAAGAAATTACTAAAAAGAAATAAAGGAGAAAGAACAAATTTAAAAAGGAAAAAATTATTTTTATTAATTGCAACTAAAGTTATAATTTTTGGAAGGTCTTCTCAATTAAGAGTAGCCCTCCTCTCCAAAAGGAGTTTACAAAATTTTCACACCTCTAACCCCTCACTCTCTACCCCTATTTATAGTAAACATCAGTGAATGAGAGCCATTGGATCAAACTTGATCCTCAAGAATGCAATTTTAACCGTTGATAAAATCTGGAGGACTTCGCATCGATACCGGCATCGATGCCTGCATCGATGCTGGCATCGATGCTCTAATAAAAATTCTGACTTCACGGTTGGCTTCGTCTCGTCGAGATAGGCGATTTTCATGTATTATATGTTAAATTTCGCCTTCCGGATTGGGAGATATCGTCATTTCTTTGTGGCCAACTATTTTGAATATGATTTCTTTTCATGTTGGATTTTTAATTTTCTCCGGCTTCTATAGGCTACTCGGCTTGATTCTGGGCTTTTGGATAATTTAGAAATTGATTTTCCAATGGGTTTCTTTGCTTTATTTCTTCATTTAATCAATGGGTTTCTGTTGAGAAATGAGAGTTTGAGATTTATTCTTCATTAACCTGCATTTAAAGATAAAAACAATTATTAGTGGTATATTTATTCATATAAAATAGATAATGAGGGTATAAAATTATAATAAAAATGTGATTATCAAATGGTATCAGAGCGGGTTACAAATCCGGTCTTTCTAATTTAATTTTATTTAATTATTAAATTATTATGATTTGATCATAATTTTCAGAATATTTAATTAGATTAAATTATCGAACAATATGTTTTGATCTTATGGGATTTTTATTTTTTAATAAGATTAAACTGAAATCTTTATTTAGTAAAATTGGGTTACTATTCATGATGGTTACTCTTCATATCGGGGTTACTATTCATCTCAATTTAATTTCTTAAACAAAAATTAATTAGATTAAATTAAAAGTTTGATTAAAGCAAACTATGGTCTTGTCGTTCACGGGTTGTGATTATTTGATTGGATTAAATTTAAATTTTGATTAAGATCAAAAGTATGGTTTGTTACTGTTCATATAACGAGCGTACTGTTCATAGTGTTACTGTTCACTGGTAATTTTTTTTGATAGGGATCAATTGAGGTTTTTGATATATCATGATTATGGTTTTTTGATTAGATCATGTATCTTGGTTATTTAATTTGATTAGATGTGACCAAATTGGGGTTTTTTTATTTTAACAAAAAAAAAGGAAAGGCCCTCGTCTCCCGCTAACGATGGCCGGCCACCCGCCGGACAA
>NC_033799.1:41518585-41557305 GCF_001876935.1 Asparagus officinalis | reverse complement strand
GCCCCAAACCATAGCGGAAACCCTAGACCCAAAAATCTCCTTCATGGGTTGAAGGAGAAGTGTAATGGGTTTAGAACTCTAATAGGTTTTGAACCCAAATTCTATAAGAAATAGGATAAGAGCTAATGAGTATTGATCGATTTTCATATAAACACATAACCCAAATGCTATTATGAATAGGATATATAATAACGGGTTTGACCCCCAAACAGAACTAGACCCGAACCCTATTAGATTTGAATTTTATTGTAAAATTAATCTGAGACCCCTGATTGACCTAGAAACTATTTTGAAGTCCACTAGGTTCTCAAATATGCTATAAAATTAGCTATAGCTCCCTAATAAATTCAAAAACTGTTTTGAAGTCCACCAATATTGATAAATAACTATAAAATTAGTTACAGACCCCTGTTTGATCTAGAAATTGTTCTGAGTCTACTAATATATTAAATTTGATGTAAAATTAGTTTTAGCCTTAAGGTCCATCTGAATATATAGACTAATTTCTGATTAGTCCCTAACAGTTGTAGAAATTATTCTGAAGTCCATATACATGTACAATTTAGTTTCTTTAATTGCCAAGATTATCTAACTCTTTTTGAATTATTAGAATTGATATTTTATCATGTATATTTCTGAAGTATTGTTTGTATTATACTTTTGATATGAATGTGTTGATTTTAAATTGTTTAAATTCAACAATTCATGTGATTAAAGTAATACATGAAAAATTATTGTTATGTCCAAAATATGTTCTGAAATTTAATTAAATACAAATAGTTTAGAATTTGTTAGAAATCGACTGTTTATTGAATTCACAAATTTTGTTGTGTTCTCTCAATTATGATAAATAATAAAAGTTGTATAGAAGTGTAGATAGATTATTATTTAAAGAAATGAGAATCTAAAGGTCTTCCATCATAGAGGTATAACTTGGATAATATTTTTTAGCTAATCTGATGCCACAAAGGATAAGGTTTATTAAATTTTAGTATCTAGTTATATCTCGCATGAAAAATGCTAAGTACTTTATGTATAATGGGACCGTTAGACTAAAATAGGTAATGCCGCCTGTTTTATATAAAATAGCTGGATTGATGGGTTAACACTTCATTAATGTCTTGGGGTGCTCGATAAAATAGTGGGGGCACATCTTACATCAAAAACCAAAATTTAAAGGAAAATCATTAATCATTAATGATTGAATAGATGATTCTACCTAGCTTAATTATATTCGATCTTAAAAATCTGGAGGTTTATAATTAAATTTGGATTTCCTATTCATATTTAAACAAATGAGAGAAATGTTAAATGTGAAATCATTACTTAAAATATTCATGGTAATGATTGTGCAATAATAAAATAATAACTTGAGATATTTGTGTTATTATATTCTGTTATACATGATGACTAAATTTTATCATTTTGATATGTTATTGAATGATTATAAATTGAATAGCCCGAACTATTGGATTAAGAAAGAAATTTGTTTAATTTCCTAATGCTAAAATTTTGGCCTATGATTGTCTATGGTGACATACTCGCTAAACCACATGTAACTGATAATAAAGATCATCAGTCACAATTCTGCTTAAAAATAATAATGATAAAAGTAATGTTCATAATATGAACACACACACATATATTAATATGTTTTTGTAAAACCCTAAAATTTTAAAATTTTATTTTTATTTTATAATAAATAATAATAAATATGTTATATTATGATAAATGATATTTATCAATATTTGAGTATGCTAGGAATTGATTTGAGATCAATTCAATGTATATATGTGAATATAGAAGTGATATCATGCACACGTACACGGGTCTGAATCTGGGAAAAACGACCAGTTAAAAGTGTATGCATTTTACATATAGATACAGTTAAAATTTGGAAAAATGTAAAACAGTAAAGTTGTAGGTCTCTTCAAGATCTTTCCAACAAATCTTAGATCACCTTATTCTGAGTTCGTATGAGAAAGTTACAGCCAAAATATCGTAGACTGACGGGTTGTTTCCAGATTCTAATAGGTTTCGGGTTTGGGCTTTTTGAATCGGGTTTGTTGCTATATAAAAACATGTTGGTGCACGAAAAAAGATCTATCTTGATCAGAATACCAAACCCTAGCAGCCCCTACCCTCCTCTCTAAAACCCTAGCTTTAAATCTTGTGTTTTTGGGAGAGTTCGTGAGGCGAACATCGAAGGAAATGTGAGATCTGTGGTGTTTGGCGGTAAGCGGTCGTTTCATATCATCTTCAGAGACTTGCACATGTCTTTAAGGCAAGATTATCTCCTACCTAAATCTTCCCAGTAATTAGTTGAAATTTTAACAAGTTATGAACGATATTATGCTTGCTTAAGCTTACTGTTATGTTAAAGTAAAAATTTGATTGAAAACTGCAACCTGTGTGATCAACTTCAACTGAAATCTGGTTTTGATTTTGAACTCCAAATTGAACAAAACTGATGTCATATGAAAGATATGTGAATCTAGTTTTTAAAACAGAAAGAAAATCTTAAAAAGGATTTATATTGAGAAAGATATAGTCTTTTTAGTAACGACATGTCATGCAGAAAACTGCAACCTGTGTGATCAACTTCAACTGAAATCTGGTTTTGATTTTGAACTCTAAATTGAACAAAACTGATGTCATATGAAAGATATGTGAATTTAGTTTTTAAAACAGAAAGAAAATCTTAAAAAGGATTTATATTGAGAAAGATATAGTCTTTTTAGTAACGACATGTCATGCAGAAAACTGCAACCCGTGTGATCAACCTCAACTGAAATCTGGTTTTGATTTTGAACTTCAAATTGAATAAAACTGGTGTCATATGAAAGATATGTGAATCTAGTTTCTAAAACAGAAAGAAAATATATAAAATGATTTGTATAGAGAAAGATATCTCTTTTTTACCAACAACATGTCTTGCAGGAAAACTGCTGCACATATATGATGATTAACTGGATATTTGAGATAACAAATTAATTCCAAATCTAACCAAACTAGTTCCATTTGAAAGATGTGTGAATCTAGTTTTCAAAACAGAAAACTATTTCTAAAAATAGTTTTTCTAGCAAATGATATGCTTATTTTACTAACAGTAGCGCAGACCATTTCCTGGGCAGTTTGCCTCAGTTTCTTGTTTTCTGAAGTTTGTTTGCGTTGTTTTGAGATGTGTTTGCGGAGTTTGAGCCGCTCGATTGTTACACTTATAGTCATAAGTATGTTGTAATACGCATATGTGTATCCCAATGGGATTATGATCTGATTTGGTCTATTGACATATTGTGTTAGTTTTGTTGTGATAAACGGTAAACTAGAGTTGCATATATTTGTATGAATATCTTTGATGAACTACGGGAGGCTTGATCCCTTGAGAAAGAGGGTACGTAGGCAGCCAGATTGGTGCAGCCAAATTAGTTGTTGGAATTATTTGTGTGAAAGTTGTGAAGTTTATCTTTTCGCATATCGCTTAGATATTGGTATAGTTTGTTCAGTCCTCGTGTTGGACTATAATCCATTGAAGTCCTCGTGTTGGACTATAATCCATTAAAGTCCTCGTGTTGGACTATAATCCATTAAAGTCCTCGTGTTGGACTATAATCCATTTCAGTCCTCGTGTTGGACATTTACCTTTTAGTCTATGTGTTGGACATTTACTTTTCAGTCCATGTGTTGGACACTCACTTTTTCGTCCATGTGTTGGACGTTTACTTTCAGTCCATGTGTTGGACAACCACCTTTCAGTCCATGTGTTGGACATCCACTACTTTTGATTTTAGTCCATGTGTTGGACATTTACTTTTCAGTCCATGTGTTGGACACTCACTTTTTCGTCCATGTGTTTGACGTTTACTTTCAGTCCATGTGTTGGACAACCATCTTTCAGTCCATGTGTTGGACATCCACTACTTTTGATTTTAGTCCATGTGTTGAACATCAATTTAGACCTTGATTTTTGACATTTATACTGTATATGCTGTACATGACATGTACATGAGTTATGACATGAGATAGTATATGAGTTCGGAGTTTGGGTGTGCGATTCTTCCTATTATTATTATTGTTCCTGTTCTAGCTCTTGGGTTTGATATTTAAGGGTTTGCAACTTGAGATAACGAGGTATATACATGAGGGTTTCCTTGTTTGGATTATTTCGCTCGACGTACCTATGTTCGTGTTGTAAATTCCTAAATATTAAAGCCCTCTTTGTTAGGACTAATGATTTTGTATCTATTTATATTATCTGAGCTTTGACGCTCGTTGTTTCCCCACCTTCAGGTAACGAGCCAGGTGCACGGAGAGCCGTAGGTTGATGGATTTGCTCTAGCAGTTATTCATAGATATTATTAGTATATGTTTGAACTCCACAATAAATTTTGTTTATGAACAATTGAGAGTTTATTCTAGTTTTTGTAAAGGCGAGGTTCCTAAATGTTATTTCTCCCTGTGTCGAGACATTTGTATTCAGCTCAGATATTGTTTCTTCTCATAGATTTATTTACTCATATCAGTGATGACTATTTTCTTCAGATCACCTATTATTTATTACTGTTCCATTATATTTTCTTTTGCCTGTTTTGTACCTACACCTGTTGTTGATTCCACTAGATTATATTTTCTTTTGCCTGTTTTGTACCTACACCTGTTGTTGATTCCACTAGATGGATACTTATTATGATGGTGAAACGTATTATTGCACGGTGTAGTGCATGACAGGTTTGACATTCCTGATTTCACCTTGGACTGCAGCCTTGTGTGAACCAAGGGGCGTCACAGTTTTGATATATATTGACAAATTAGATTTGTTGGAAGTTAAGATCGAAATCAAATGTTGATGTGATATTTACTTCCTAATCCCTACCCATTGTTCAATTTAATAATTACTTTATTAGAACTAAACAATTTGTTGAAGAAAAAAGAAAAATAATATTATTAAGAAGGTTAAATCCATAATTATGAATATCAAACTGGATTGTCCAGTATTAAGAAAAGAAAACTTTCTTAAGAGAAAAACTGAAAAGTAAAATAGGTTTCTAAACATGAAGTGGAATTTAAATAATGAAAGTCATTAGAAAAGAAAATTGTAAAGGTTGCATTATGTCACTTAATAAAGAAATGTCTTTTGAAGACAGCTCACCCATTGGTTAGTAGAGTGTACTGATATGAATGATTTTTTATATATGATGTATTGGTTCTAGTTTATCTTTATATACTTACAAATTGTTATAAGAGTACAAGAAATGATTAACTTTGACAATAAAAATAAAAACCCTAGTTTCAGTATTATAAATAAAAATAATAATAATAAGAAAATTGTTTCTGATTTTAAGTAAAGGGCATGAAATGAAACTTAAAGTTTGTCTTAACGTTTCTTAAAGTTAGAAGAAATTTGATTTCTGTTTTCTAAATTTTATAATAGTGATTTTCTATTTTCTTGTAAAATAGAAGTTTCATTAAAAGTTTAGAAATTGTTTTGTTGACAATTATGAAATTAAAACTGTTTATATTTTATAATTATCACCCTTAACTCTTATTTATATTATTGAAATTGATAAATCTCTTAAAATATAAATTGGATCAAGGTAATCCAACTTATCTTTGGCACACAATGTTAGATAGATCATGTTAATGTTGATAAGATCAATAACTTGATAAAGGATAGTCCTTTAAATTTTCTAAAATTAGAATATTTCTCAACTTGTAAATACTATCTAAGAACCAAGATGAACAAACTATTTTTCTAGAATAGTGCTAAATCTCTTGCATACTCTTGACTTCATACATTCAGATGTATATGATCCTTTAAATGTTAAAGTAGTAGTTAAATATTCTTATTTTATAGCATTCATATATGATGCATTTATATATTAATATATTTATGTGATTGCATCATAAATTAGAATGTTATTGAATAGTTAAAAGAATATAGACTGAAGTTAAAGAGAAACTTAATAAAAATATCAAAGTCATTCGACTTGATCGGGGTGACAAGTTCCTATTCATAGGAGTTTAAGAGATTTATAAACAAAATAGAATTGTTAGTACTTAACATCTGCTAACCACTCTTAATTATTTGTCTGAAAGATGGAACTAAACTTTATTCAATATAGTTAGAATGCTAGGCATTTACGTGTTCTTACTTTCTTATATGTTATGCATTGGAGATTTCATATTATTTATTATGTAGAATTCTTGCTAAATTTTTTTCTTTCACTCCATATTAGATGTAGCTATGAAGAAAATTAAGTGTACAACGCTTGGAGATCTAGAGTTGTCATATTCTCGTCAGAGAATAAAATATGGAAAAAATGAGAGTCTAAGATAAATAACAGCCTGCCGGTAGGTTATCCTAAAGAAAGTACTATGTATTATATTGATAATCCTAGTGTAGTTTTTAAACAATAATTATTATTAGAGATGTGTTCTTTTATAAAATCAAGCTTGTTGATTAGGATTGATATAACTCTAGAAGAAAACTTATTTTCTTTAGTGAGAGAGTTATTTAATCCAGTGGGAGAAATTTCAAATGAGTTGAAGATTGTATAAATTTAGTGGGAGTTTTAAGTAATAAAGTAAATGGAGATTTCCTTACTAAATCTATTGTTGAATACATTAATTATAATTAGGAGATCAAATAGGATTTTTATCCACATGTATAGTACAATAACCTTGTTAAAACATATTTAATGAAAAGTAACAAGGAGAATAAAAATCCTAAAACTTACGCAAAAGTCAAGTTGGATATGATTTCATGCAAGTGAGTTGATGTCATATTTGATGATAAATGATTATTAATTGTTGAAGAAACGTTTTCTCTAATTATTATATTATAGTTCATAAGGATCCATTTAGTCATTTGTCGTATTCTCGTCATAGAATAAAACATGGACAAAATGGGAGTCTAAGATAAATAACAGCCTACCGGTAGGTTATCCTAAAGAAAGTACTATGTATTATTTTGATAATCCTAGTGTAGTTTTCAAACAATAATTATTATTAGAGATGTGTTCTTTTATAAAATCAAGCTTGTTGATTAGGATTGATATAACTCTAGAAGAAAACTTATTTTCTTTAGTGGGAGAGTTATTTAATCCAGTGGGAGAAATTTCAAATGAGTTGAAGATTGTATAACTTTAGTGGGAGCTTTAAGTAATAAAGTAAATAGAGATTTCCTTACTAAATTTATTGTTGAATACATTGATTATAATTAGGAGAACAAATAGGATTTTCATCCACATGTATAGTATAGTAACCTTGTTAAAACATATTTGATGAAAAGTAACAAGGAGAATAAAAATCCTAAAACTTACGCAAAAGTCATGTTGGATATGATTTCATGCAAGTGAGTTGATGTCATATTTGATGATAAATGATTATTAATTGTTGAAGAAACTTTTTCTCTAATTGTAATATTATAGTTCATAAGGATCCATTTAGTCATTTTAATATGTTTTGAATATAAGATATTAATAAATGGATTTCAAAATAACCTTCTTGAATGGATATCTTAAAGAAAATATTTACATATAGAGATTATAGAATTAAGTATGTAAAATTCAAGAAGATAAGATTGATTAATTGAATCAATCAAAGTTATGAACTTAATCAAGCAAATATTCATTTTGATGAAATGATTAAGAAAATTGATTTTAATCAGATCCTTACAATTAAAAAAAATTGTGTGTATAAGAAACAATAAAATAATTCTATTATATTCCTATCATTGCATGTTGATAATATATTACTCATTAAGAATGATATTTTAATGTCATGATTAAAAGGATGATTTAATTCTTTATGAAGGATTTTAATTCTTTATGAAGGATTTTCTTTTGACATTCTATATCTTAGATCTCAAACTCTATATAGATAGAGAAAGAGATATATAGAATTGTCACAATCTACTTATATGGATAAGATCCATAGAAGATTCAACTTAACAATATTCTATGAAAGGAATGGTTCCTGTAAAGACATAAATACTCACTATTTAAGGAAATGTGTTCCAAAGAAGATTGAGTGCTTTAGAAATAATTGATTTTGTAAGTAGTTTCCAATCCAATCCTAATAATAGAAAGTCTACTTTCAGGTTATATTTATATTACTAATAATAATAGCAGAATATGAAGTGCCATGTGAAACCATTAAAGAAGGAATGTGGATAAATGAGTTTTTCCATAAGCTTAATATTATTTCTTATAATATTTTTCTTTCTCACTATTATTTGATAATAATGGAGCTGTTGTGAAAAGCTTAGAAAGAAAAATTATCTTATTAAAGGTTAATAAGAAAAAATATGTGATGGTTTAATAGAAGACTAAGCAGATAACATTTAATGTCCTTTTACAGACCATTGTCACAAAATGTTTTTGAGAGATGGGAGTAAGGATTACATCTGATTGGATGTTAGGCAAATGGGAGATTGCTGGAATAGTAATAATAATGTGCCCTTGAACATCTAATATAAATTATGTAATAATGTTATAATGTTAATAAATTTAATTATTGCACATATAATTTGGGTACTATTTATAAAATTATTATATATCCTTAGAATTTATTTTGTTAGATCATGCACTGTGACAGTCACTTACTTGGATATATGATCTAACTTAGAAATTTTTTAAATTTGTGTTTAATCTATAACTAGTAAAAGATAACTTTGTTATAACATGTTATTATGCATGACACCAATATGTGAGATATGATGGTGGGTCTCTGTTGGTCCTATGGTTTTGATGATGATTTGTCAAACAATTTATAGCTAATCTATTTTTTAGTTTTTTGTTGTTTGGTTTTTCTCTTTACAGGTAATTCAACACACGGCAATCAAGAGTTAAAGATTCAAGTTTTCTCTTTACAGGTAATTCAACACACGGCAATCAAGAGTTAAAGATTCAAGTTCATGTGTGTGCATTCACCTAGGTATAAGTTTAGTTTACTTACATATATCGTATGATTATATTTAATCTCATTATGTAAACACAACACAAATTTGACGTTTTCTATCATATAAATAATTTTTCATTAAACTTTGTTACAATAGCTTTTATTTCATTTTTACAACTCGTTCATACTTTATTATATATATACAATGTATACATGATAAATATATACGAGTTTACAAGTCATATCTCAATTTTCATGTTCGCGAAAAACAGGTTTCATGAACACTTTTCAAAAACAGTGAGTTTTCACAAATAAAAATTGCATTTCTAAAAATTCCATTTCAAACATGTTTATTTTATCATTTAGAAACTTTCTCCAAAGTTTTACTATTTTTGGAATTGATTTGATATTTTTAACGTATTTTTAAAATCAACCCAAAACTTGTAATTTAACATATATCAGTTTGCGGTCGACCGTCATGGTCGACCGCTAGCAGTTAAATTTCATAATATGCCTGTTATTAAATCGCGATCGACCGTGACGGTCGATCGTGGCTTATCCAGAGACTTTCACGGTCGACCGTCAGCTTTTAAATTATGTTCTTAGCTTTTTATGCTTCGCGATCGACCGTGAGATTTCCATGGTCGACCGCTGAACTCATAATTGCTTTCTAACGGTATTTTCTGATTTGATTTTCTGGGACTATTTTGGTCTTTTTAAGTTTGTTTTGGCTGATATTTTGAATGGGTATAAATACCCCATTGCCTTCCTCTTTCAATAACTAAGGTTTTGTTTTACAATAAGTTTTTAACAAAAGATTAAGAGTTGTTTAAAGAGCTGTTTAAGCTGATTTCATCAGTCTTGTTCAAAAGAAGTTTCCTACAACAAGAAGAGGCTTTCGATTCCATCATCCACTGTTCTTATTGTCTATTGAGAAGTTTTCCTAACTTATTTTACATATAGCTTATTATTTTATTTTCATATCTTAGCTATATTTATTGAGTTGCATATTTTCTATTCACTGATATCACACACACTGTATTGAGCTTTAATATTTCCATACTATATATTGTTGGGTAACGGTGTGTGATTTAGTGAGTGTGAGCTTTATTGTGTTCTCATTTGTTATTTGAGAACAAATCATTGTATTTACCTTTATTGTGAGTATCACTCATAATATACTTGTACACCAAGAGAAGTGTGAGGCGTGAGAAGGGGTCGAATCCAATAGGAGTGGCGTCGGTTGACGAACCTAGGGAGAGGTTGCATCCGAGCACTTGAGGAGGAGGACACGGGCTAGGTTCCTACACTTAGTGTGTAAAGTGTGATTACATAGTGTTTGTTGTGTGAGAGTTTTCGGTAAACTTATAAACCGAGTGTGTAAAAGTTTCGGCTTCCAAATCGGATTGTGATAGTGGAGATCTCCTCGAGGTGAGGAGCGGGGACGTAGGTCGTGGTGACCGAACCTCGTAAACATATCGTGTGCTTGTGTTTTGCTTAGCGTATATTTTATTTGTGCCTATTCATATCATTCTTGTTCATATCTATCTCATGTTATTCTTGCAAGAACAAATTAATCAATATAATTTTAATGGACATTTAATCAGGATTAGATTAGCATAAGACCCTAATCACCCCCACCCCCTCTATGGTCTAACAATTGGTATCGGAGTTTGGTGCTCTTTGATTTAAGGACTAATTGCCTTGAGTTAAAGATCCAAGCTATCGTTTTTGTGCTAATCTAGTATTGATTGCATTTTGCTTCTTGCATATAATCATTATGGATAGATATGATGCATCTAGTTTAGGTTATGCTATTAATGTTGCTCCTCATTTGGATATTTTCCCCTATACTCAATGGAGTGTTAGATTCAAACTTTTTGTTCAATCTAAACAATTCGATTTATGGGAAGTTATTGAGGATGCTTATATTATTCTCAATTCGGAAAAATCCAAATGGAATAAAGATGATAAAAGAATGTTTAATATGAACAAGCTTTTGTTAGAATATTTGCTTAGTGCCTTTCACTCATCGTTTTCTAACAAATTTGCTAATTTTGATAGTGCTTACACCCTATAGAAATTCATTAAAGGACATCAAGGGGACTTGGAGGCTATTCAACAAGCGCTGGAAAATCTCGCTTTGAGTTCTAAAGAAGGCTCATCTCCATGTACACTACCACTACGCGATAACCCTAGTGAGGTATGCGAGCTTGACAATGATGATATTATTACTTTTGATGAGCTTGCTCTTGAGTTTGAAAAATTACACAATTGCTATATTGATGTAAAGAGTAAGTATGTGAATATAAAATCCACTCATGAAACACTAGTCACTAAGTTTAATTTCATTACAAATGAAAATATAATTCTTAAAGAATGTAATGAAAATTTAAGATTAGAAAATGCTAGTTTGCTTCATAAAAAATATGATGCCATGTTAGAAGTAGATAAGTTAAAATCTATAATGAATAATCATGTTTATCCTACCTCTAGTAGCAATACTTGTATGCACAATGATGAGCTGAATCAAATGAGAAAACGAATATCTACCTTAGATTCAACACTAAACACTTGTATTGCTAATAATAAAAAACTTATGGACTTGTGTGCAAAGTACAATGTTAATTCTTCTAAGAAACCTATTCACTATACACACATGTATGACAAAATTCACAAATGTTCTATTTGCGGTCTTAAAGGCCATTTAGCTCAATTTTGTCATAATGCACAAAAAATTGACAAGCCTATTCACGATTGTGCATCCCATCAAGCTTCTTCATCACATACACATGTACACACACATAGTGTAAATCATAAACATGCTCATGTGTACAAATGTGATTATTGTGGTCGTTTTGGTCATTTGGCCATGTTTTGTTTTGATTTGAAAAGAAATTCTCGTTTGCAAAATAATTACAAAGAAAAATCTATTTTCGCAAAAGAACCACATGCACATCATTTCGATCAACACAAACCCTGCATTGCACAAATTGCACTCGCATGAGTCATGTTTATGATTTTTGTTTTGACCGTATTGGTGCACAAAATACGCCCAAGCAGGTTCATAACCCTAGGACCTTGGATTTACATGATAGGGGTTATGTCCCAAATTTTAGTGGTACCAAAATGATTTGGGTACCAAAATGAGTTTTGTTTCATAATTAACTGTTTTGTTTTTGTTTCCTTTTGAATGATTGGTTTTTAAGCTTAAATGTTGCTTTTCTTTGATGTTAAGACAAAATAAAATGTTTATTATGGATTACAATAAAAAAAACTTTATATATATAGATATAATTTTTATAAAACAAGATTGTTCATTGATCCAAATTGAATTTTTCACAAAATTTCAGATTTTACAAATTTTTGCTGATATTCTTCTCACGATCGACCGTCATAGTTTCTGCCTCAGAACTGAGGCTCTATGATTTTCGCGGCTGACCGCCACGGTCGACCGCGAGAGAATTTTACAGTTTTGATTTTATTTTGATTTTGGGTTTCGGTTTTTATTTGGATACTTTTCTTAAACCCGAATCAACCATCACCTTTGATCTTATTTCTTAACAGATCCTAGCCATTCTTTCTTCATCTCAATATACCCGACCTCTTCTTTTTCCCCATTTCGAAATTTTCCCCCTAATTCTCATAATTCCCCACGGTCGCCCGTCACTCACATCGTCGATCGACCGCGGATCTCCAGTTCTTCACTCTCATTTGGGAAACTTGTTGGGTAATCTCTCCTCTCTCATTCTTGTGCTCTATTTCAATTCTAGGGTTTCTATTTCATCTGTCATATCCATTATCTAGGGTTTTCAATTTCTGTCTAATTTTATCTGCCAAACCCTAGTTGATCCTATCTGATATAATACCTCCTAGGAAGAGATCTAAGCCAGATATTGGTTCCTCATCATCATCTATTGCCTTTAACTATGAGGATTTTCTACCGTTCAAACCCCTAGTTAAGAAATATAGGGAACTTTGTAAGGTGAAAATTCTGCCTAGTAGGTATATCAGATATGAGGAATTAGCTATGTACAATATTCATGAAATTCTATCTGCTGTTGGTTTGCATGATTTGTTAGATGTGGAACGTAAGGTTCCGTATTATCCATTTCTTATTTATCTGTTTTATGCAAACCTGTCTGTTACATCTACAGCTGATGGTCTCCAAACCATCAATACACCTGTTAAGAATATTCAGATTTTATTTTCTGCTGACGAGCTTGTGGGAATCCTTATGATCCCGTCAAGTGACGTTGAGCTTATGTCTATTGATCACACCGATCAGGATGTGAACGATATCATGTTTAAGTCCGGTTGCACCTATCCTATGAACAATAAATCACTTAACCCCACTGCCAAAATCATTATTCGTATTGTTGCTCAAAATCTTATTCCTAAGACCGGTAGTTTTGATCACTTTGCTCCTGATAAAGTCAATGTTGTATATGCTATTTTTGCCAAGATAAAAGTGAATTGGGCAAACGTTTTTCTTAAAAATATAGCATGTAAGCATTACAAGTTCCTACCCTTTGGTTGTTTCATCACTCTCATTCTACAACACTTCGACGTTGCTCTATCTCATGAACCCAAAGAGGATCCTAGTAAGGAATACTTTGATAAGGTCTCTCTCTCCCGTATGTAAATTTCAGACCCCTTATCTGATCATTCAAAACCATCATCTTCTCGTTCTCGGTCTAGAGCTTCCACTATCTCTACTTCTGATGTTTGTGACTAACTGGATCGTCTTGAGACTTAGATCTCAAGTATTCAGAAGGATGTTAGGACTCTTCTCAGCTATCAGCGTCAGTCCCTTGAGATTCTGGATCCCTCTTCCAGTTTTGATTCTGGTTCTGAAGAGGGCTCTGAAGAAAGATCTGCTTCTGGCTCTGGTTCTAGATCTGGCTCCGGCTCTGCATCTGATGATGGTGGTGATTGATTCCTGGTGATATTGGGTTTATGTTTGTGTTGATCTAAAACTGGATACTTATTTTTTTAGAGTTGTAATAACTTTCTGGTTTGTGTTTGAAAACTATGTGTATTGTGGAACTATTTCTGATTATTGTGGTTATGATAGCTTATGACTATCGTTTTATGGTTTTCTTTTAGATCCTCTGCACAATGTATTGAAGACATGTTGTTAAGAATGTTATTTGTGGTAAAAGCTTGGTTTGGCTTTTAATTTCAAATGTTTATGGATGTTTATGATGATTATGGATGTTTATGATGATCATGAATGTTTATGATGTTTATGGATGATTATGGATGTGTAGCTCCTATATATATATTCTTCTTGTTATTTCATTATGTCATTTATGCAAATTGACAGGGGGAGTATTGATTATTTAATCTGTGCATGAATGCAGGAGGAGCGTTGCTCCTACTTTATTTTTTCTTTCCCTTTTTGATGTTGTCAAAGGGGGAGAATTATTGGTTTATTCATGTTGATGGAAAGATATGTAATGTTGTTTAATTATGTGGTCGTATGTGGTTTATTCACATGTAACTACATAATCTATTTGGTTTATTCATATGGATTTCATATCATTAAATAAATTATTTGTCATCATCAAAAAGTGGGAGATTGTTGGCCCTATGGTTTTGATGATGATTTGTCAAACAATTTATAGCTAATCTATTTTCTAGTTTTTTGTTGTTTGGTTTTTCTCTTTACAGGTAATTCAACACACGTCAATCAAGAGTTAAAGATTTAAGTTCATGTGTATGCATTCATCTAGGTATAAGTTTAGTTTGCTTACATATATCGTATGATTATATTTAAGCTCAATATGTAAACACAACACAAATTTGACGTTTTCTATCATATAAATGATTTTTCATCAAACTTTGTTACAATAGCTTTTATTTCATATTTACAGCTCGTTCATACTTCATTATATATATACAATGTATACATGATAAATATATACGAGTTTACAAGTCATATCTCAATTTTCATGTTCGCGAAAAACAGGTTTCATGAACACTTTTCAAAAATAGTGAGTTTTCACAAACGAAAATTGTATTTTCAAAAATTCCTTTTCAAACATGTTTATTTTATCATTTAGAAACTTTCCCCAAAGTTTTACTATTTTTGGAATTGATTTGATATTTTTAACGTATTTTTAAAATCAGCCCAAAACCTGTAATTTAACATATATCAGTTTGCGGTCGACCGCCACGGTTGACCGCCAGCAGTTAAATTTCATAATATGCCTGTTATTGAATCACGGTCGACCGTGACGGTCGACCGTGGCTCATCTAGAGACTTTCGCGGTCGACCGCCAGCTTTTAAATTCTGTTCTCAGCTTTTTGTGCTTCGCGGTCGACCACGAGATTTCCACGGTCGACCGTCGAACTCATAATTATTTTCCAACGGCTATTTTCTGATTTGATTTTCTGGAGATATTTTGATCTTTTTAAGTTTGTTTTGGCTGATATTTTGAGCGGGTATAAATACCCCATTGCCTTCCTCTTTCAATTACTAAGGTTTTGTTTTACAATAAGTTTTTAAGAAAGGATTAAGAGTTATTTAAAGAGCTGTTTAAGCTGATTTCATCAGTGTTGTTCAAAAGAAGTTTCCTACAACAAGAAGAGGCTTTCGATTCCATCATCCACTGTTCTTCTTGTCTATTAAGAAGTTTTCCTAACTTATTTTACATATAGCTTATTATTTTATTTTCATATCTTAGATATATTTATTGAGTTGCATATTTTCTACTCACTGATATCACACACACTGTATTGAGCTTTAATATTTCCATACTATATATTGTTGGGTAACGGTGTGTGATTTAGTGAGTGTGAGCTTCATTGCGTTCTCATTTGTTATTTGAGAACAAATCTGTGACGCCCCTGGGTTCACACGAGGCTGCAGTCCTCGGTGAAACCAAGAATGTCAAACCTGTCATGCACCACACCGTACAATAACATGTTTCACCATCATAATTAACATCTCTCTAGTAGAGTCAACAACAGGTATAGGTACAAAAGCAAGTAAAAGATAATACAAGAGATACTGATGAAATGAAAGAGATCAAAATGATATTTCATCATCCAACATATAGAAATACAAAGTCAATATCTGAAATGAATAAAATGGAGTTCTTATCAAATCTCAAATACAATAGGTATGAGTAAAGGAAATGAGGCACGCAGCCTTTACAACATCTAGAATAAAGTCCTCAAACATCTAAACAAAGTCTACAGTGGAGCTCCAAAATAAAACATATCTAAAAATAGTCAGCTGAACACTAAAGCGTGTCGCCATCAACCTGCGACTCTCCGGGCTTCTGGCTCGTTACCTGAAAGGGGGAGGGACAACGAGCGTCAAAGCGCTAGCGAGCAACATCACAACCAACCCCAAGGGAAAGGGCTCGTTGTATACAGAAAATACAATAATGGGTTTTAGCATTTAGGAAATTACAACACGAGCATAGGTACGTCGAGCGAAATAATCCAAACAAGGAAACCCTCATGTATATACCTTTTATCTCAAATTGTAAATCCCTAATTACCAAACCTGAAGTCTACTATATGAATAATAAACTAAAAGAAACAGCCCATCTCAATACTTAATCAAAAGTCACGCCGAAACTATATAAGTGTCAAAGGTCGATATCACATAAGTGTCGTGTCCAGTCTAGGTAGCTATCATGTTTAAATCTCATGAAAGCATGTTATGTCCTGATTTAGATAAGCGTCATACTTATAGCTTAACAAATGTCCAGCGCGTGGTCTAATATGCAAGTGAACGTCCAACTCGTGGACTGAATATAACCGTTGTCCAACGCATGGACCGGATGTGACCGTTGTCCAACGCATGGACCGGATGGTAATGCATATCCAGCACAAGGATTAAATAATAAAGCATGTCCAACACGAGGACTAAGTAAAATGAATATCCAACACGAGGACTGAATGGAATGAGCGTCCAACACGAGGACTAAAAAGTAATACATGTCCAACACGAGGACTGAAGAAAAATACGTGTCCAGCACATGGACCAAAATGATAAGTATCCAACACATGGATCAATAGTAATGTATGCCCAACACATGGACTATAAGTAAAGAGGTGCAATTGTCAAAGGTATATGTGGAAAGATATATATATCCTAAACTCGCACGTGTCTCAATGTGCGGGTCTAAACTTGTGTCAAAAGTGTCAACTCACATGTATAGACAAGTGTTCCACATTGTAGATTTAATGCTAGAAAAATCGAGGTAAACCATTCGTACACACAATATACACAATAAAATATACTCCTGCACAAACAGTATCGCGATCGACCGCAGAGGCCACTCCGGTCGACCGCAAAATGAGCAGAGATGTTCTGCTCGACAGAACGCCCATCGGTCGACCGCACATAGCGCTGCGGTCGACCGCGAGATTGACAGATGCCCAAATTTAGGTTTTTCTCTACTTCGAAAATTGATCCAAACAATACATCTCTGCTTCCAAATGATATATCACATAATCTAATACATATGAATCATCATATAACAACATTTAGCATGTAAAAATCATCACCAAAAATCGTGAACATGTATACCCGTGTTTTAAACTTTATAAAACAATAAAAATCAGAAATTTAACTCTTAATAAAACATTTTCAGTTAGATCTCTTTAACCAAAAATCGTTGGTGGGTATTTGAAAACTAAAATACTTAGTTTCCACATCACATATCATAAGGATCTATCTAAGTACGCAAAATAGTGATTTAGGCTCAAGAAAACTCATTAAAATCGTTAGAAAAACTCATAAAAACAAGGGTGAGAGATTGGGCGAGATGTTACTCGCCTGAGGGGGTTGATGAACACCCAAAAATGAGCGAGAAAGATCCTCCTTCAATCTGAACAGCAAAGCTACGCCGAAAATCCTTCGAACGCCCCAAAAATGCCAAAAACGAAGTTAGGGTTTGAGAGGAGAGAGAGAAGGGGGGCTGAGGCTATTAGGGTTTGAAAGAGGGTTCTGAGAGCTTCAAAACGAGTATATATAAGTAGGGTAACAATCGGGTTTGGTATAAACAAAACCAACCCGAAACAGAACTGAACTGGCGTCTGTACGCTGAGCGGTCGACCGCAGAGACCACGGCGGTCGACTGCTCAGAGTTCTGGGCCATGCTCAAACTGGGGTTCGGTAAAAAGGTTGTAACTTTCTCATACGATCTCGGAATGAGGTGATTTAAGATTTGTTAGAAATATATTGAAGAGACCTACAACTTTGGTCTTATACACTTTTTCAGATTCTAACTGAATCAGTATGAAAAATATAGAAACTCTGGGTCAAAAATCTCAGATTATCACTATTTGCCTTTGTGCATGTTTTGTATATTTACACTCATATATTCACAAATATACATTAAATTGATCTCAAATCAATTCCTATCATACTCAAACATAAAAATACATTATTTTCATCATATAACATATTTATAATTATTTATCACTCTATATTCAAATTTTCGGGGTTTTACATTCTTCTCCCCTTAAAAGAATTTCGTCCTCGAAATTCGGAAATCATACGCATCTCGCAATATGAACTTCTAGATGAACATATAGAAATATTTATACCTAACAATCTAAAATGGTAATACTTCCGCTCGAACCCTAATCTAGTGGAACTAGTACATCGGGTGAAAAATCCAAACAAGGAACCCCCCATATATATACCATGTGTTCCAAAAGATTAAGAATTAAGCAGAAATATTCACATTCTAGTGTTAAATGTAAATATAACCCAAGATGTAATCATAATATAAAACACATTTCATAAAAATTAATTTACCTGTTCGAACAGGAGTGGGTAGTCGCGACGCATGACCTCATCGCGCTCCCAAGAAACCTCCTCAACTCCTTTCTGGTTCCACTGAATTTTCACCAAAGGAAAAAAAAATATTGTTTCTAAATTTCTTGTCTTCTCTAGCAAGTATATAAACTAGGATTTCACTCGTAGTCAAATCATCCTGAAGCTAAATCTCCGATGCGTCCAACACTCGCTGCTGCTCTTCATCATGTAATTGTTTCTTGAACATTGAAACATGAAACACTTTATGTACTCTGGACATCGATGCTGGAAGGTTTAGTCCATATGAAACAGCTCCAATAAGCTCTAAAATCTAGAACGGTCCAATATATCTCAGCTCAAGCTTTCTCCGCCTTCCGGATCGCTGTACGTCTTTTATAGACGATACTTTCAGCATACTAACTCTTCAAATCTGAAACTCTAAATGTCCTCATTTCTTATCTGCATAGCTCTTTTGTTGACTCTGAGCGGCTAGAACCTGTTTCTCTGATTTATGTTACTTTCTCAGTAATCTATCTCATAAGCTCTGGCCCAAGCATTAAACTATCCTCCGGCTCTACCCAACATATAGGTGATCTGCAAGGCCTCCAGTACGATGCTTCATACGGAGTCACACCAATTATCGCTTGATAACTGCTGTTATAAGCGAACTCTATCAGTGGAATATGATTCCTTCCATCTACCTTGAAAGTCAATGACATAAGCCCGCAACATGTCCTCCAACATCTGATTTACTCTCTCCGTCTGACCATCCGTCTGTGGGTAAAATACACAAATGAATCCTGGAAATCCTTTCAAAAATGCGGAATGAATACTGAACCTCGATCCGATATCATCGTACCTGGAACTCTATGAAGTCAAACTATCTACCAAACAAATATCCTCGCATATGCCTCGGCGGTATAAGTAGTCCTTACTGGAATGAAATATGCTGGCTTCATTAGTATATCCATTATCATCCAACCAGAATCATTTTCTTTCTTTGACTTCGGCAACCCTACAATAAGGTTCATAAAAAGGTCCGTCCACTTCTATTTCGAAATGGGGAAAGATTGAAGTGTTCCTACCGGTCCCTAATGTTCCACCTTCACTTACTGACTGGTAAGACACTTAGCTATATACTCTGAAATCTTCCTATGCATATCACTTCACCAAACGTGTCTCTTTAGGTCTTTGTACATCTTAATTATTCCTGGATGTACAGAATCACGAATTCATAGTTCTCAATAAACTCAATCCACCGTCGCTGCCTCTGGTTGAGTTCCTTCTGGGAGAAAAGATACTTCAAACTCTGGTGGTCGATGAACAACTCAAATTACACTCCATATAAGTAATGCCTCGTAACTTCAGTACAAATATCACTACTGCTAACACCAAATCATGAGTGGGGTAGTTCTGCTCGTGCACCTTAAATTGTCATGAGGTATATGCTTCTACCCTCTAAGTCTGCATCAAGATGCCTCCTAAACCTACCAATGATGCATCTGAGAAAACAACGTACGTCCTGTCACTGCTCGAAATAGACAAAACCGGTACTGTAGTCAACTTAGTCTTTAAAGTATCAAAGGCCTTCTGGCACTCTGTGTTCCAAATGAACTGTACACCATTCTTCGTAAGGCGTGTAAGTGGCGACATTTTCAAAAAAAAGTCTAGGATGAACTTCCTGTAATAACCGGCTAACCCAAGAAGCTCCAAATCTCTATCACCATCTTCGGCGGTTCCAAAACAAGAATTGCTGTAAACTTAACCGGATTCACTGCCATGCCCTCTCTGCTGTTGACGTGGACGAGAAATCTAACTTCTAAAAAAAAACAAAACCTGTATTTGCTGAACTTGGCATATAACTGGTGCTCCTGAAGAGTCTGCAATGGTACTCGTGTTCTGCCTCCGATCTCAAAAATATGAGAATATCAAACTGGCCCATGAAGGGAGGGAAAAACCTGGATCATCACATTCATGAATATCATGGGTGCCTTAGTCAACCCGAATAGCCTGACTAGAAACTCTAAAGATTCACATCGAATTAGGAAAAACGGCTTTGGAAAAATCCATCTCCCGAACCCGCAACTATGATAACCAGAATGAAGATCAAACTTCGAGAAACACTACGCTCTCTGCAACTAGTCGAACAAGTCATCAATCCTAGGTAATGAGTACCTATTCCGGATAGTGACCTTGTCCGGCTCTCTATAATAAATGCAAAATCTCATATTACCGTCCTTTTTCTTCATGAAGAGAACCGATGCGCCCTACGGAGAAAAATTCCTACAAATAAATCCTGACCTAACAACTCGTCCAACTGGGTCTGAAGCTCCCTCATCTCAGCTGGTGTCATACGATAGGGTGCGCGGGATATCGGGATTGTGCTCGGCTGCAACTCAATACACAACTCGACCTCCCTCACAGGAGGTAACCCAGGTATATCCTGAAAGACATACTGATACTCTGAGACAACTCTAGTCTCTAATAAATCAATACTCAGATCCCGTCACAGCACCTCCTCGATATACGCCAGAAATGACTCCGCAAAACGGTTGCCCTGAGAGGTTGCTACAATCATCTCGGACCCATCGGACGCTCGCAAATTGACTGTATTCGCAAAGCAGTCAATACTAGCCTGGTAGGAGGATAACCAAACCATACCAAGGATAGCAACGAATCTGGACATATTCAACGCTATCAAATCGACAACAAACTCTGACTCGTCTAGTCTGATGACATATTTCCGGTAGATAGAGTGGACACCTCTCCTAGAGGAGTAGATACTGACAACGGAATATCTAAAGAATGTGCTACAAGCTGAAGCCTACCAATGGAGGTATGAAAGATGAGCGAATTTTCTGAATCAAATTAGATCCGAGCTGAAAAGAAAATCAAGAATAAAGCTTCGTTCGAACCCTGATCATGCGGTACTGCTGAATAGATTCCACTAGATAATGCAAATCTCCTGGATGATGCAAATATAGCTTGCTGACCCTTAATCCTCGAATTAAAAAGTAGTGCCTCTATTTCCCCATTGTTGGCTGAAATTACGACTCTGAGACTGTCGTCCGTGACCTCTATCTTGCTGGCTCCCTGTTGGTGTACTGCGACAATTCTTTTGCTCTTTGTTCGATCTTGTTGTGATTGTAACATGTACTCTAAATTCTGTACTACTTTAGCGCTCTCGTATCATACTGTGCTCCTTTCTTATATTGTCCTTGTTGCTGGGTTAAAGTCATTCTCTCGCTGCTATAATTCTCTAGTTTTCGCAATAGTTCTCTTACCATTGTCATATTCACCATTCTGGTTTTAATTTCTTCCTTCACTACGGGTATATCTCCCTGCTTCACTTAGACTAGCTCTAACTACTTGTGGGGACTAAAATTCTCCCGAATAGGTGATAATTGCTACCCCATCAAAAATCTGGATGTTGTTGCTATCCTACAGCGATGCCCTCAGTGCTGAATACATCTAACTTCTGCTTGGTACTGCTGACGGAAACAGATACACTTCTTGCTCCTCGAGTGTTGTAAGATCTTATTGCTAACGGTGCCATGAAGTCGATCAAATACTATGGAGCCTGCTGCGGCTCGGCTCTGCATGCCCAGCTCTCCAGGTGCGAGTTTTACCTCGACACAACGTATCACAATACGAATTTATAACACATAGTATTCACGCAAATACCTTCAATCAACATAAAAATAGTTGTCATAAAAAAAATTTCTTAAATTTTGAGACATACGCAGATATCGACCTCACTTATACTAGGAAATCCTTACGGACTCTATACATGAATCCTAAGAAACTCTATCCTAGCTCCACGACTCGACACAGGATGATCCTAAGGATACTGAAACTAGAGCTCTGATACCAACTGTGACGCCCCTGGGTTCACACGAGGCTGCAGTCCTCGGTGAAACCAAGAATGTCAAACTTGCCATGCACCACACCGTGCAATAACATATTTTACCATCACAGTTAACATCTCTCTAGTAGAGTCAACAACATGTGTAGGTACAAAAGCAAGTAAAAGATAATACAAGAGATACTGATGAAATGAAAGAGATCAAAATGATATTTCATCATCCAACATATAGAAATACAAAGTCAATATCTGAAATGAATAAACTGGAGTTCTTATCAAATCTCAAATACAACAAATCTGAGTAAAGGAAGTAAGGCACACAACCTTTACAACATCTAGAATAAAGTCCTCAAACATCTAAACAAAGTCTACAGTGGAGCAACACTAAAGTGTGTCGCCATCAACCTGCGACTCCCCGGGCTTCTGGCTCGTTACCTGAAAGGGGGAGGGACAACGAGCGTCAAAGCGCTAGCAAGCAACATCACAACCAACCCCAAGGGAAAAGGGCTCGTTGTATACAGAAAATACAATTATTACATAATAGTTAAAATCATTACTCCTAGCAAATAATGGGTTTTAGTATTTAGGAAATTACAACACGAGCATAGGTACGTCGAGCGAAATAATCCAAACAAGGAAACCCTCATGTATATACCTTTTATCTCAAATTGTAAATCCCTAATTACCAAACCCGAAGTCTACTACATGAATAATAAACTAAAAGAAACAGCACATCTCAATACTTAATCAAAAGTCACGCCGAAACCATATAAGTGTCAAAGGTCGATATCACATAAGTGTCGTGTCCAGTCTAGGTAGCTATTGTGACGCCCCTGGGTTCACACAAGGCTGCTCCTGATTTAGATAAGTGTCATACTTATAGCTTAACAAATGTCCAGCGCGTGGTCTAATATGCAAGTGAACGTCCAACTCGTGGACTGAATATAACCGTTGTCCAACGCATGGACCGGATGTGACCGTTGTCCAACGCATGGACCGGATGGTAATGCATATCCAGCACGAGGATTAAATAACAATGCATGTCCAACACGGGGACTAAGTAAAATGAATGTCCAACACGAGGACTGAAATGAATGAGTGTCCAACACGAGGACTAAAAAGTAATAAAAAAAATAACCGCTACAATTTAATACCCGATAAACGAGGCAACTTCTCATATTCAAGAATGATAAATAGTGCCCTCAAACATATGAACACAGTCTATATATACACACACAGCAGGTGATTTAATAGAAACACAAATAAGACGAGAAAGACTTCGATGAGTCAACTCGTGCTCAGTTATGAGTCAACTCATGTCTCATGGGTCGACTCATGATCTGTTACGAGTCGACTCAGCAGAAAACATATGATAACAGGAAATGACTTCGTGAGTCGACTCATGGTTAGTTATGAGTCGACTCATGACCTATGGGTCGACTCGTATACTGACGAGTCGACTCAGCAGAAGCAAAAAGGCAACACAACTAGACCTCGTGAGTCGACTCATGACAGTCATGGGTCGACTCAACCTGATGAGTCGACTCGTGATGAGTCGTGAGTCGACTTACGGGCTGAAATCTGCATATATCACAACTGCAATCCGTCCATCTCGATCCATACTTCCACTATATTGATCTACACCTCCCTAACTATCAATTTTAAACTATGAGGCAGTGAAAGAAATCATACATAGCATGAGAAAAGATTACTTGCATGTTAAACCTAACTTTTAAACCCCTAATTATGAAAGAGAGCATTCAATCAAAATAAAACTCATATTTTCATTTCTTTAAATAAATTCCCAGATATGGGTTTTCATTAAAAACTCGTTGGTGGGAGTTTAAAAATCTAAAACATATGATCTTTAGCATTTACACTAAAAAGAACACCGTTTTATATTTGAAAATATGTCTTAGGCTCAATAAAACTCATGAAAAACGTTTATAAAATATATATATATATATATATATACACAGCAGGTGATTTAACAGAAACACAAATAAGACAAGAAAGACTTCGATGAGTCGACTCGTGCTCAGTTAAGAGTCAACTCATGCCTCATGGGTCGACTCATGATCTGTTACGAGTCGACTCAGTAGAAAACATATGGTAACAGGAAATGACTTCGTGAGTCGACTCATGGTTAGTTATGAGTCGACTCATGACTTATGGGTCGATTCGTATACTGATGAGTCGACTCAGCAGAAGTAAAAAGGCATCACAACTAGACTTCGTGAGTCGACTCATGACAATCATGGGTCGACTCAACCTGATGAGTCGACTCGTGATGAGTTGTGAGTCGACTTACGGGCTAAAATCTGCATATATCACAACTGCAACTCATCCATCTCGATCTATACTTCCACTATACTGATCTACGCCTCCTTAACTATCAATTCTAAACTATGAGGCAGTGAAAGAATTCATACATAGCATGAGAAATGATTACTTGCATGTTAAACCTAACATTTAACCCCTAAACATGAAAAAGAGCATTTAATCAAAAGAAGCTTCCTCAACTACACTTCGGTTCCATTGTGCTACCACCAATGAAATTACCTTGTTCCTGAGTCTCTTATCTTCTCTAGCAGAAAATAGGTTATCCCGAAGCTCAATCTCCGGTGCATCTAACACTCGCTGCCGCTCCTCATCATGCAAGTGCTTCTTGAGCATAGAAATGTGGAATACATTGTGTATACTAGACATAGAAGCTGAAAGATCTAGTCTGTATGACACAGCTCTAATGCGCTCCAAAATCCGAAAAGGTCCAATGCATCTCGGTGTAAGCTTCCCTCGCCTCCCAAATCGTGGTACGCCTTTCATAGGCGATACCTTCAGCATAACTAAATCCCCAATCTGAAACTCAAGGGGTCTTCGCCTCTTATCTGCATACTCTTCTGCCGACTCTGAGCGGCTAGAATCCGCTCCCTGATCAACGCTACTTTCTCAGTAGTATGTCTCATAAGCGTTGGTGTAAGTATTGAACCTTTCTCCGGCTTTACCCAGCATATAATCGATTCTGAAATGTCTCCCGCACGCTGTTTCATACAAGGTCATACTGATTGTCACTTGTTAATGGATGCCCTAGACGGACTTTATCAGTGGAATATGATCCTCCCAGCTACCTTGAAAGTCAACGACACAAATCCGCAACCTGTCTTCAAATATCTAATTTACTCTTTCCGTGTGACCATCTGTCCGTGAATAAAATACATTACAGAAAGATAAATCTGTTACTCAAAAGAAATCCTGTAAACTTTTCCAAAAATGCAGAGTGAACACTAAAATCTCAATATGACGCTGTCGTATCTAGAACTCCATGAAGTCAAATAGTCTCTTGAATGAGTATCCTTTCATACGTCTCAGTTGTATAGTTAGTCCTTGCTGTAATAAAAATGTATCGACTTCATCAATTTATCCACTATCACCCAAATCGAATCATTCTCTTTCTCTTATTTCAACAATCCCTACGATAAAATCCATCTAACTGTCCTTCCACTCTACTCAGAAATGATTAAAGGCTGACGTGATCCTGCTGGTCTCTGATGTTCCGCCTTTACTTATTGACAGGTAAGATACTTAGCTACATAAATTTGAAATCTTCCTACGCATATCACTTCATCAAAAAGTGTCTCTTTAAGCCCTTGCACATCTTAGGGGTCCTTGAATGTACTGATTCGCGAATTCGTAGTCTTGGGTAAACTCGATTCACCTCCTTTGTCTCTGGTTGTTTTCCTTCTGGGAGAAAAGATACTTCCGATTTTGATGGTATGTGAATAATTCATACTGTACTTCATATAAGTAAAGTCTCCATGACTTCAATGCAAATACCACTGCTGCTACTCCAAGTCTTAAGTGGAAATAGGTCTGCTTATGCACTCTTAACTGCCGTGAGATATAAGCTACTACTCTCTGAGTCTGCATCAAAACGTCTCCTAACTCTGCCAATGATGCATTTATGTAGACCACAAATATCCTGGATAAGCTTCCAATAATAGCCGGCCAAACCCGAAAAGCTACGAATCCCTATCTCCGTCGTTGGCGGCTCCAAGTCAAGAACTGCTACAACCTTGGCTGGACCCACTGCTATGCCTTCTCTGCTGGTGACATGGCCTAGAAATCTAACTTCTGAAAACCAAAATTCATACTTGCTGAACTTGGCATATAACTGACGCTCCTGAAGAGTCTTCAAAGATAGCCGTAGATGCTGCTCGTGATTTACTTCCTGCCTCGAATAAATGAGAATATCATCAATAAAACTATCACGAACCGATCCATGAAGGAACGAAAAACCCGGTTCATAAAATACGCGAATACAGCGGGTGCATTGGTCAACCCAAATGGTGTGACCAGAAACTCAAAAGATTCATATCGAATCAGGAAAACACGACGTTGGGAGAAATCCATCTCTCGAACTCGCAACCATAATAAATCCAAAACGAGGATTAATCTTCAAAAAATGTTGCACTCCGCGTAGCTGATTGAACAGGTCATAAATCCTATTAAATCTGAATAGTGATCTGTTCAACTATCTAACACACAATCTCATGCTGTCGTCCTTTTTCTTCACGAAGAGGACCGGCGAGCCCCACGGAGAATAATTCCGACGAATAAAACCCCGAGTTAACAACTCATCCAACTGGGTCTGAAGCTCTCTCATCTCAACTAGCGCCATGCGATAGGGTGCGCGGGATATCGGGGCTGTGCCCGGCTGCAACTCAATACAAAACTCAACCTCTCTCACATGAGGTAACCCAAGTATGTCCTGAAAGACATCCTGATAATCCGAGACAACTCGAGTCTCTAACAAATCAGAACTCTGATCCCGCAGCATCACCTCGTCGATGAACGCCAGAAATGGCTCCGCAAAGCGATTGCCCTGAGAAGTGGCCATAATCATCTCGGATCCATCGGACACTCGCAATCTGACTGTCTTCGCCAAAATAGTCAATACTAATATGGTAGGATGACAACCAATCCATACCAAGGATGACATCGAACTCGGACACATGCAACACTATCAAATCTATGACAAACTCCGACTCACCTAGACTAATAATACACATCCTACAAACGCTCTCCAGAAGCGATACCCTACCTAAAGGGATGGAAAACCAATAATGGAATGTCTAGAGGCTGAGCTACGATTTGGAGTCTAGTCATAAAAGCGTACGAAGTGAAAGAACACGAAACTCCCGAATCGAAACAAATACGGGCGGGAAAAGGATTTATGAGGGACGTACTCTCCACAACTGATCTGCTTGCTCCATTATTATGCGGAACTACTGCATATGCTCTACCGGTGGATGAAGACTACTCTGCCGCTGGTGCTGGAGAATATGGGACAATCTGTCACTGGGGAACCTCCTGAACTGCTAGAACCTACCCCTTAGTCTTCTGCTGCTGCTGATTCGGACCATTTCCCTTCTGAGTTCTTGTTGGTGCACTGCGGCACTCTAATGCCTTATGTCCGACCTTACGATAGTTAAAACAAGTTCCCCGGAACTTGCGTTGTTGCTGCTGCTATTCTTTCTGATCCTGTTGGGATCCCTTCTTATGAGGGCCCTGCTGCTGCTGAGGTCTAGACCAAGGTCTCTTATTCTTACCCTTATCTTCGGGGTGCCCTTCCTTGTTCTTCTGAAACATAGGCGTCTCATTTTCTTGAGAAATGGCGGTTTTAGCTTCTGATGGTGGTGGTGCAATATGATTCGCCACAAGCTCCTCGATGGCTGTTATCCTAGCGACTAAGGGAGCCATAAGATCAATAAGGTACTGGGGAGCCTGCTGCGGCTCAAGTAGCATCTGATGTGGCTCAGGTAGGGCCTGCTGGGGCTCTGCCTGAGCGGCCCTTCGAGTGCGGGGTCTCCTACACCCTGCCATCTCTCTGATCATAAGAAAAAAATAAGGTTCATGAGTCAAAGTAGACGTACATACATAGTTCATCACAATATGATTTTCACATCACATAGTATTCATACATATACTTTAAGCAAAAATAGTTGTCATAAAAAAAAATTTTCTCAAAATTTTAAGATATACGCATATATCGTCCTCACTCATACTAGGAAATCCTTAGCGGACTCTACACATGAATCCTAAGAAACTCTAATCTAGCTCCACGACTCGACATAGGATGATCCTAAGGATACTAGAACTAGAACTCTGATACCAACTGTGACGCCCCTGGGTTCACACAAGGCTGCAGTCCGAGGTGAAACCAGAGATGTCAAACCTGCTATGCACCACACCGTACAATAACATGTTTCACCATCACAATTACTATCTCTCTAGTGGAATCAAAAACAGGTGTAGTACAAAGCAAGTAAAAGATTATACAACAATTAACTGATGAAGTAATAGAGATCAAATTAATATTTTGACATTCTAAAATACTGGAATACAAGTAAATGTCTGAAATATATGAACTGGAGTTCTCAATAAGTCTCAAATACATAATGTCTGACAAGAGGAAATAAGGCACACAGCCTTTACAACTTCTAGAATAAAACTCTCAAATGTCTAAACAGAAGTCTACAGTGAAGCTCAAAAGATAATATAACTAAATAGATGGCTGAAGCTAAAGTGCATTGCCGTCAACCTGCGACTCTCCGGGCTCCTGGCTCGTTACCTGAAAGGGGGAGGGACAACGAGCGTCAAAGCGCTAGCGAGCAACATCACAACCAACCCCAAGGGATAGGGCTCGTTGTATATGAAAATACAGTTAATACATAATAATATAACTCATTTACACAAACATTTATGGGTTTTAGTACTTAGGGGGTACTTAGGAAAATACAACACGAGCATAGGTACGTCGAGCGAAATAATCCAAACAATGAAACCCTCATGTATATACCTTGTATCTCAAATTGTAAATCCCTAAATACTAAACCCGAGGTTCTAGTACAGGAAACAATAATAAAAGGAATACAACTAATCTCAGAGCATAAATACAGTGCCATAACATCACTAACATGAGTAGCATGTCATAACTTACATGAATATCATGTCGTAATCTACATAAGTGTCATGTCAAACTCACATGAGTAACATGTCAGAAAACGATTAAGTGTCCAAAACATAGACTATATAAATTAAACGTCCAACCTATGGACTGAAAGTAACGAGTGTCCAACGCATGGACTGAATATAACCAATGTCCAACGCATGGACTAAATCTAACCAATGTCCAACGCATGGACTGAATATAACCAATGTCCAACGCGATTATCAAATTCTTCTTCTACCGATTAGTTCTCTAGTTGATTATCCTAACATGAACATTTTAAGTACAAGAGAATAATTCATACAATATAAAAGAAATTAGACTAGTTTCATACAATTCTAAGATTCCTACAAGAATTAAATTCACATCTTAAGAAATAAAAACAAGAAAAAGAAGACTAATTACAAAATTAAAAAGAAAAGAAAAATCTAAACTATGAACAAGAAATAAATCTAATTACAAAGAAAATAAAAATCTAAACTACAAAATAAATTGCAGAAATTAAATGCAAGAAAAATAAATCTACTCTACAAATTAAAGTGCAAAAAGAAAATAAAAAAGACAAGAAAGTAAATCTATACTACAAGCATGAATTTAAATCTAACTAATAAGCAATAATAAAGAAATTACTAAAAAGAAATAAAAGAGAAAAGAAATGCAAACCTTCAAATTGCTCTTCATCTCCATCCTCATCATTCAACAAGAGGAGAAAGAACAAATTTAAAGAGGAAAAAATTATTTTTATTAATTGCAACTAAAGTTATAATTTTTGGAAGGCCTTCTCAATTAAGAGTAGCCCTCCTCTCCAAAAGGAGTTTACAAAATTTTCACACCCTTAACCTCTCACTCTCTACCCCTATTTATAGTAATCTTCAATGAATATGAGCCATTGGATTTGTCTTGAGCCCCAAGCCACAATCTCCACCATTGAATTTGCTTTTTGTTCTTCTCTACCATAAGAGGCCCAATTGATTTGATTTTCAAACTTAAATTCGTGGAGCTTCATTTGATAAATCGTGGCCCAACCAATTTGGAGATTTTCTGCAGCAGAGTCCACTTGATTTTTAACATGTCCAGCCTCCATTCAAAATTAACAAGTCCGGCCTCTTAAAATGATCTGCAGCAAAGAAATAAATGAAGCCCAAATGCTTCATTTGTCATGTCCGGCCCACTTGCAGCAACTATGGAGTTTTCGTTTGATTTTTCAAAACAAATCCGCAGCAAATTCAAACAACCGGCCCATATGTAGCAATATTCATTTGATTTTCATCCAAGGCTCAAAAAGATGCAGCAAGTCAAAACAAATCCACATGATTTCCAAGCCAAAACAAATCCGGCCCATCAAGTCCACATTTCCCTTGTGCAAATTCTCTAAGTCCAGCAATCAACTCCAAAGTTCGGTCTTCAAAGAATTAAAATCCACATTTTTGCATTTAAGTCCCTTTCATTCCAACTTTGCATAAAAATCCAATCTTGTTTGCATCCGGTCTTGTTTCCCTTGTGTAGTCTTTTTGCTTTGGGCCTTCACAAATTCGAAAATTTCACTTTGGCTTCTTGAATCATTTCTTCATTTAATCAATGGGTTTTTTTGTTGAGAGATGGGAAGTTGAGATTTATTCTTTATTAACCTGTAATTAAAGATAAAAACAGTTATTAGTGGTATATTTATTCATATAGAATAGATAATGAGGGCATAAAATTGTAATAAAATATGATCATCAATGTCCAATACGAAGACTGGGTGAAATGAATGTCCAACACGAGGACTAAGTAAAGTGGATGTCCAACACGAGGACTAAATGAAAAGAATGTCCAACACGAGGACTAATCAGTAATGCATGTCCAACACGAGGATTGGGTAAGACGAATGTCCAACACTAGGACTAAGTAAAGTGGATGTCCAACACGAGGACTAAATGAAAAGAATGTCCAACACGAGGACTAATCAGTAATGCATGTCCAACACGAGGACTGGGTGACGAATGTCACACACACACACACACACACACACACACACACACACACACACACACACACACACACACACACACACACACACACACACACACACACACACACACACACACACACACACACACACACACACACAACAGGTGATTTAACAGAAACACAAATAAGACAAGAAAAACTTCGATGAGTCGACTCGTGCTCAGTTAAGAGTCAACTCATGCCTCATGGGTCGACTCATGATCTGTTACGAGTCGACTCAGCAGAAAACATATGGTAACAGGTAACAGAAACACAAATAAGACAAGAAAAACTTCGATGAGTCGACTCGTGCTCAGTTAAGAGTCAACTCATGCCTCATGGGTCGACTCATGATCTGTTACGAGTCGACTCAGCAGAAAACATATGGTAACAGGAAATGACTTCGTGAGTTGACTCATGGTTAGTTATGAGTCGACTCATGACTTATGGGTCGATTCGTATACTGACGAGTCGACCCAGCAAAAGTAAAAAGGCATCACAACTAGACTTCGTGAGGCGACTCATGACAGTCATGGGTCGACTCAACCTGATGAGTCGACTCGTGATGAGTCGTGAGTCGACTTACGGGCTAAAATCTGCAAATATCACAACTGCAACTCATCCATCTCGATCTATACTTCCACTATACTGATCTACGCCTCCTTAACTATCAATTCTAAACTATGAGGCAGTGAAAGAATTCATACATAGCATGAGAAATGATTACTTGCATAACTATGAGGCAGTGAAAGAATTCATACATAGCATGAGAAATGATTACTTGCATGTTAAACCTAACATTTTAACCCCTAAACATGAAAAAGAGCATTTAATCAAAATAAAACTCATATTTTCACTTCTTTAAATAAATTCCCAGATCTGGGTTTTCATCAAAACTTGTTGGTGGGAGTTTAAAAATCTAAAACATACGATCTTTAGCATTTACACTAATAAGAACATCGTTTTATATTTGAAATTATGTCTTAGGCTCAATAAAACTCATGAAAAACGTTTATAAATTCATAAAAGCATGGGAGAGAGATTGGGCGAGATGTTACTTGCCTCAGATGTGATGAATGACGATTCCCTTCGCTGAAATCCAAAAGAAACTGCTGAAAAAATCCTTTGGAACGTCCCAAAATCACCAAGAACACCTAGGGTTTGAGAGAGGAGAGAGGGGGACTAGGGTTTCTGGGGAGAACTGATGAATTGAAGTGTTTTCGGGTAGAGGAGCATATATATAAACAGTCAAACTGGACCCGATACCCCAAACTAACCCGGACCGTAAAACTGGAAAACCCTCGATGAGTCGACTCATGATCAGTCGTGAGTCGACTCATGACTCATGGGTCGACTCATAATCTTATGAGTCGACTCAGCAGAAACTTATGACAAAGGGAGATGATATCATGAGTCGACTCATGACAGTCATGGGTCGACTCATAAGCTGGAAACTGAGTTCTTCGACTCTGATGCTTATGAATTGCAAATTTGCAAACTCAACTTCATAACTAATGCATATATATATTCTCATAAGCTAAAAAAAATGCTAGATTTCATGCACAACCATGCCATGAAGATATTAATCACATATTGAATATTGTGTTTCACTAATATCCACATATATGAATTATCAAAATCAACGGGATCTTACAGCTATCATGTCCAAATCTCATGAAATCATGTTATGTGCTGATTTAGATAAGCGTCATACTTATAGCTTAACAAATGTCCAGCGCGTGGTCTAACATGCAAGTGAACGTCCAACTCGTGGACTGAATATAACCGTTGTCCAACGCATGGACCGGATGTGACCGATGTCCAACACATGGACCGGATGTGACCGTTGTCCAACGCATGAACCGGATGTGACTGTTGTCCAACGCATGGACCGGATGGTAATGCATATCCAGCACGAGGATTAAATAACAATGCATGTCCAACACGAGGACTAAGTAAAATGAATATCCAACACGAGGACTGAATGGAATGAGCGTCCAACACGAGGACTAAAAAGTAATACATGTCCAACACGAGGACTGAAGAAAAATACGTGTCCAGCACATGGACCAAAATGATAAGTATCCAACACATGGATCAATAGTAATGTATGCCCAACACATGGACTATAAGTAAAGAGGTGCAATTGTCAAAGGTATATGTGGAAATATATACATATCCTAAACTCGCACGTGTCTCGATGTGCGGGTCTAAACTTGTGTCAAAAGTGTCAACTCACATGTATAGACAAGTGTTCCATATTGTAGATTTAATGCCAGAAAAATCGAGGTAAACCATTCGTACACACAATATACACAATAAAATATACTCCTGCACAAACATTATCGCGATCGACCGCAGAGGCCACTCCGGTCGACCGCAAAATGAGCAGAGATGTTCTGCTCGACAGAACGCCCATCGGTCGACCGCACATAGCGCTGCGGTCGACCGCGAGATTGGCAGATGCCCAAATTTAGGTTTTTCTCTACTTCGAAAATTGATCCAAACAATACATCTCTGCTTCCAAATGATATATCACATAATCTAATACATATGAATCATCATATAACAACAGTTAGCATGTAAAAATCATCACCAAAAATCGTGAACATGTATACCCGTTTTTTAAACTTTATAAAATGATAAAAATCAGAAATTTAACTCTTAATAAAACATTTTCAGTTAGATCTCTTTAACCAAAAATTGTTGGTGGGTATTTGAAAACTGAAATACTTAGTTTCCACATCACATATCATAAGGATCTATCTAAGTACGCAAAATAGTGATTTAGGCTCAAGAAAACTCATTAAAATCGTTAGAAAAACTCATAAAAACAAGGGTGAGAGATTGGGCGAGATGTTACTCGCCTGAGGGGGTTGATGAACACCCAAAAATGAGTGAGAAATATCCTCCTTCAATCTGAACAGTAAAGCTCCGCCGAAAGTCCTTCGAACGCCCCAAAAATGCCAAAAACGAAGCTAGGGGTTGAGAGGAGAGAGAGAAGGGGGGCTGAGGCTATTAGGGTTTGAAAGAGGGTTCTGAGAGCTTCAAAACGAGTATATATAAGTAGGATAACAATCAGGTTTGGTATAAACAAAACCAATCCAAAACAGAACTGAACTGGCGTCTGTACGCTGAGCGGTCGACCGCAGAGACCACGGCGGTCGACTGCTCAGAGTTCTGGGCCATGTTCAGACTGGGGTTCGGTAAAAAAGTTGTAACTTTCTCATACGATCTCGGAATAACGTGATTTAAGATTTGTTGGAAATCTATCGAAGATACCTACAACTTTGGTCTTATACACTTTTCCAGATTCTAACTGAATCAGTATGAAAAACATAGAAACTCTCAACGGGTCAAAAATCTCAGATTATCACTATTTGCCTTTGTGCATGTTTTGTGTATTTACACTCATATATTCACAAATATACATTAAATTGATCTCAAATCAATTCCTATCATACTCAAACATAAAAATGCATTATTTTCATCATATAACATATTTATAATTATTTATCACTCTATATTCAAATTTTCGGGGTTTTACAAAATCATTGTATTTACCTTTATTGTGTGTATCACTCGTAATATACTTGTACACCGAGAGAAGTGTGAGGCGTGAGAAGGGGTCGAATCCAATAGGAGTTGCGTCGGTTGACGAACCTAGGGAGAGGTTGCATCCGAGCACTTGAGGAGGAGGACACGGGCTAGGTTCCTACACTTAGTGTGCAATGTGTGATTGCATAGTGTTTGTTGTGTGAGAGTTTTCGGTAAACTTGTAAACCGAGTATGTAGAAGTTCCGACTTCCAAACCGGATTGTGATAGTGGAGATCTCCTCGAGGTGAGGAGCGGGGACGTAGGTCGTGGTGACCGAACCTCGTAAACATATCGTGTGCTTGTGTTTTGCTTAGCGTATATTTTATTTGTGCCTATTCATATCATTCTTGTTCATATCTATCTCATTTTATTCTTGCAAGAACAAATTAATTAATATAATTTTAATTGGTATTTAATAAAGATTAGATTAGCATAAGACCCTAATCACCTCCCTCTAGGGTCTAACAATCTCAACCACCAGGAATGAGGATTCTCCGAGTGTATATCATAAGCATGCATTGTGATGTGTGTAGCACTAGACCGTATTTGGATTCTCTAGAATGAGTCACCTAGGAGATGGAGGTTTCAGATTGTTACATGATCCCTTTGACTTGATAATATTGTCATTTTCGATTTGATAATTTAGTATACTTTGATGTGATGGTTAAGCTTGTTTAGCATGCGCTACACAATCTGAAATGTTAGGTTGCTAAATTTCATTTAGGAAAATAATGGATATCTAGATAGAATCTAGTATGCTCATTATGATAAGTTATTTTATTATGCATTCCCATGAAGTTATTAAATTCCTGTCGGCAGATAGTTTTAAAAATATATATTTTTAATTCTAATTTCTTATAAAAATAAAATATATTGATGTTTTAAAATGATTTTTGTTTATGTTCATGGGAGTTGCAATTTAGGCTTCAGCAAATATGTGATTTGTCCTGCTTAAAAGAGTTGCCTAAAATAAATGATACTAGAGAGGACTGAATGTAAGATATTATTTATTAATAATTAATCTCATATTATAGAAGAGCGTTTATGAACAGTTGGTCGGATAGGGATTTGATTTTTAAATTAAAATTATTAATTTGGTTAGTAATTGGTTCTTGTTATGGGACTCAATTGGTCTTACTAATGTCATTAGAAGAGGTATACATGCAATACAATTCTATTTATATCCTTAATTGTTATGAATAAAGTTTTTGAACAAGTCTATTCTATCTTTAATTGTTATGGATAGAGTTTTGAACAATTATGAATTATTTAAAATTAAAATCTCTAAGACTAGTCTAATCCTATATATAGAGTTCATATGTAGCCTTATGAAGACACAAAAAATTTTATGAAGATAATATGAAGAATAGAATAGAAATAGAAATTTGAGAACCTATCTCTCAGTATTGCTCCTCTTCGGTGACGGGTGGATTTCAATTGGAGGCTTTGTCTCTTGAGGAAGCTATTTCGGATTAATCTCGAGACAGATTACTGTAGAAATTCGGAAAGCGTTTCAGGTATTCTTCTAGTTTTTAATTAATTTTTATTAATAGTCATGATATGCATATTCTGTCTTGTTGTATATCATATTTCCTACATATTTAAGGTCATGTTTGGATTGGAGACTTATTTGGTCACAAGATTAATTTAACTTACTATAGTCCTGAAATATAATAATCCAACAGGTTATAGTGAATTTTGTGAGAATTCTGGAGCATTCTGAACATTCCCTCGTTTCCCTATCAAAATCTCACTGAAATTCGAATTCACGTTTATATTAAGGCAAGCTCAAATTCGTAGGCATAAGAACACTTATGGCATAATAACAACCATTATGCCTAATTAAAATGTCCAAACATAATTAATATGAATAAACATGCTAATACTGTAGGATACACCTAACTTTCTAGGTGACTTTGCTTAACAAATCAATCGCTAATAATTAAGATCCCAGCCGCTTCCACCACCAAAGCATGTTGGTTACGATCAACATCCATAATCTCCAACCTTATATATATCATACTCTCTTTAAAAGTACGAGTTCGGGAAAATCTTTCTATGACCAATATTACCCTTAGGTTTTTTTGAATATTACATTGTTATCCTAATCTATTCTAATTATCTTATCTTCTTTGAATTGGTAACAAAATAATTTATTCTTTTCGTAATGAGAGTTAACATGTTATTGGATAAAATAGATATGTTTCATATAATTTAAATCTTTTACTTATTTAAGTTTGTAGAGAAATCTAAAAAATAATGCTAGCTAACACCTAAAAGTTTTTGGACTTTGTAAAAAAATATTCTCCAAGTTTTTTAAATTACAAAAACACACCTACAAATTCAAAATTTTATTAAAGCATCTTAAAAATTATAAATTTTACTTATATCAATTCAATGAGAAATCTAAAAAATATATGTTAACTAGAAACTGAAAGTTTTTTTACTTTAAAAAAATTTTGTAATTTTTAAAAATTACAAAAACACCCCTAAAAATTTAAAATTTATAAAACACACATTGAAAATGTCAAACTTATAAACATACTAAAGACATACAAATAACACAAACAACCCTCAAAAATTTATAGAATTTGTAATACACACTCTAAAGTTTTTACAAATTACAAAATAAAACCCTCAAAATTATAAAGTTTACAAAAATCCTGAAAATTCCTGACCTAACAGTACATTAAAAATATAGAAATTATAAATATTCCCTACATAATTTATAATTTATAGAAAACACCCTTAACAGTACATTAAAAATATAGAAATTATAAATATTCCCTACATAATTTATAATTTATAGAAAACACCCTTAAAGTTTTAAAAATTAGAAACAGACATTTAAAATTCAAAATTTACAAAAAACATCCTGAAAGTTTTAATTTATTAGTAAATTGAAAGCATAAGAAGTATTAATAGTCTATAAACAATTTATAATCTGTAAAAAAGACCTATAAGTTTAAAAATTACGAAAAGTCCTTAAAATTCATAATTTACAAAAAAAAAACTCCATGATAATTTCTAACCTATAGACACTAAAATGAATATGCAAAACTACTAACAACCCCTATAAAATTAAAATTTTATAAAAAATATCATACACCTTTTAAAAGTATAGGTTTAGGAAAAAAATTTCATGATAAATATTACTCATAACTTTTTTAAAAAGAACATAACTAATTAAAAATCTATTAAATTTAAAATTTATAAAAAATACCCTTAAAGTTTAGTACATTGTAAATTATCCCTCCAAAGTTTGAAATTTTCAATGATTTTTTTTATAATTTCTTTATTTTAATGTAATGTTTAATAGTTTTATGTATTTGTAAATTATAAATTTTAGAGTGTTTTTTTTTACACTTTTTAAACTTTTGAGGGTGTCTGTAGGCGTCAAAAAATGCTTACGGACATCCAAATACTACTCAATGCAAAGAGAAGACGATAAACGTCATTCTCTTAATCAGAGGGGATCATTCAAAAGAAGCGAGACAACATGGAAGAACAATGTATACACCAACAGGCAGTACATGACGGCACGGCTGAGGCGCGGCAGTACATGGTG
>NC_033799.1:41501319-41518541 GCF_001876935.1 Asparagus officinalis | reverse complement strand
CGGTAGCCTATGGTGCCGCGACTATTATAGGGAGTTGCCACGACGGTTAAATAAGCAGTTATACGATGATTTTCAAAGTCCACGTGGCGGCATATCAGAAATGGAACGTGTGCTGATGTGGACAAGCAATTAAACCACGAAAAAAGTGGTTAAAGGTCGTGGGAGAACAGTTTCAAGCACGATGGAACGTGGTGATAACCGCTCATTCGGCCACGGTAGTCCACACTGCCGCGCCAATAGCCGCGGCAGTGTTGACTGGCGCGGCCAAAGAGCAGTCGTTTGGTCAGTTATCTTGCCCCCTTTTCCACTGTTATGCACTCCTACCCCTATAAATACCTCCCTAAACACGAAATAAAGACAGAGAGCAGATTGGAGCAGAAAAGGCTTGAGCTTTTGTTGATTTTGAGGAAGAAAAAAGAGAATTTTCACCCTTTGATAAGCATCACTTGATGACTCCTAGAGATCTAAGCTCAGACTTGATCTTTGGAAGAGTGAACATCTTACATCGATAAGATATTCGCTTTCAAATCCTTACTTCGATAAACGAAGGAAGGATCTCTAAACACCCTCACGATCTGTGATTTGGTGGTCCACGAGTCAAAGCACTCCCGGCACAGGCAAAGTCCCACAAAACAGAATTCGATAGACGATTTCTGTGTTATTTTCTCGAGAGTTGTAATTTTCTCAATTTTTCATTGAAATTTTCTGTAAACGATTGAAATTTTAATGGAATCGACAATGGAATCAACTTTCGCTGAAAATAAACTGGCGACCACAGTGGGAGCCAGCGGCCTCGCTGCCGAGACCGCAGTGTCGTAGCCAATCAAGATCATAGTCAGTGAAGAGATCGAATATGAGTTTGATCAGGCAAAATTCGAGGAGTACCTTTCATCCTCATCCTCAAAATCTTCTTTGCCTCGCAAGTGCAGGAAGATTTCCTCTTCCAAGAAAGTTCCCAAGTCTTCAATTCCGATGAAGACCGCAGGTGAAGATTCTTTCCAGGTCATTGCTAAGGAATCTACCTACAACATCTCTGCTCCAAATGACCCTTCACCAGTTCAGGGGTCTTTAAACCAAAATGCGCCGGCACTGATGAAGAGGGCTCATCAAAGACAACGTCAACGCTGCGCTCGTCAATTGGCAAAGGCCTTACAACAAACCGACGGAGTCCATTACTATAAGGACTTAAAGTCGAGGAAGCAAAGAGTGAACCAGTTGCCCCAAGGGCAGAACACTCACATTTCTGCACAACTTACGACGGAGGAATGGACCCTTGTCAAAAGAGCACGTTCAACTCTCAAAGAACATATACAAAAGCGTCGTATAAACGCCGCTCGTAATCGGTCCCTTCATCAACAAACGCAAGGAAACAAGAAGGAAATGGTGTCTGGAAAGCCACTGAAGAACTGTAAAGTCTGGGTTCCCAAAAACAAAGATGCCCAAGAGAGACGGAAGAATTCAATCTCCAACCGCGGTAGCCCATACTGCCGCGACATTTCTTACGACCGCGGCAGCCCATACTGCCGCGACACTTTATACAACCGCGATAGTCACGGCTGTTGCGGCCAAGAGAAGGTTAATATTTCCACTTCAATTCCGTTAGCATCCGCTCCTGGTCCATCTAACACGACTATGTCTGCTGTATCACCAGTGAAGCCTTGGGTCAGTCCTGACCTGTCAAAGTTTAAAGTCACTATGGCGGATCGTCTCGGTCCTTTGTCTAACGATCGAGGCAAAACTCCAATCAAAGAGCATCCGGATCCAACAAATAAACCTTTAGTGGTTTCTTATGCAGGGGGTCGTAAATACCCTCCTGTCAGAACTGCACAAGTCCAAAACGTTAAAGTGCCAGTTCACTCTCATTTAGGACCTATGAAGACTCCATGCCCGCAAGGGGGTGGATTTAAGAATTCAACATTGGATCGCCCAGAGGCGACAACTAGTCTTCCTGTGCATGTTAACAGGGTTCAAAAACAAAAGATGGGTTGCTCAAATCACAATAATGATGAGCTGTACTATCAAAACAATAATCCAAGAAAAAGAATTATCAGAGAAGATGACTCTCACTGCGCCTGCGAGAGGCTCATTAAGACAGTATTGACAGAATGCGGTTGCTCCGAAACTAGGCCAACAAGAGTCTCCGTATTTCAAAGACTTTCCACCGAAGCGTCAAAACCTAAAATGAGGCGTTTCAACAAGAAGAAATCGGCAATCCAACAAGATGAGTTCCCTGAGGTCACTATTAACATGACCAACAAAGGAAAGCAACAATTAGTCAACCCTGACCCTGATTTCTCTCCAGGAGGGAGAGTTGAGCGGGGTTTATCTCAAAGGATGTCACGGTTACAAAGAAGAGCCAACCGACGTCGAGACTACAAGAGAATGCACGAGGGGTTATCTTCAGAGGAGGAACTGTCAGATACTTATTCTACTGTTGCGTCGGACGATACCACGTCCAGTGTTGGGCGAGTTAGAGAATCATTCGCAATCACGCCAGATCAATTGGCTCAAATACTGCAGGAAGCGTTAGCTAAACAACGCGAGGAAATTAGAGCTGAAATCAAAACCGAGATGGAGTTAACAATGCAGCAGATGTGAGATTTGCAAGCGCAACAACATCAACCAAAATCGAGCCAAAAGGCAGAATCCAGCTAGCGTAACGTTATACCTGTACGTATAGCTGAGGTGGATAATGAAGAAGATGAGACTATCTTTGCTGACCATCCTCTAGATAAAGACAATTCAGGAATCGGTCCGACCAAATCATCCACTCAACCTCCTCAAATGGACTTGAGGAAGAGTGAGGAAGAAGATAAGAAGATGCAAGATCTTGAGAGCAAGGTCAATGCTCTGATGACGGCCCAAGAAGTGAAGAAAACGGGCATTCCATACCCGTACCCGAGGAAGTGGGATCTGATTCCTTATCCCCCAAAGTTTAATTTAATTAACTTTACTCCTTTTGATGGCAGGGGTTCACCAACTCAGCACTTGATCTATTTCAAGTCGCATCTTGGTGCTATATCCGGAAACGAAGCTTTAATGGTTCAGTCATTCGTAGGAACCCTCCGTGGGCCTGTCTTCGATTGGTACCGACGCCTTAAACCCGGGAGTATCACTAGCTGGGAGGATATGGAAGGATTGTTTCTCACAAATTTCTTCGACGACGACACTGAGGTCTCTATTAGCACCTTGTTGGACGAGAAGCAGAAAGGTGGGGAGTCGGTTGATGTCTTCGTCAAACGATTCTGGAACAAAGCGGTAAACTGCCGAGATCCGCTCACAGAAGAATTCATCCTACAGACATGTCATAATAATTTGTCGTTGGATGTACTAGAAGTAATGGGGGTTGTTCCCTCTAAAACTTGGAAAGAGTTGAAAGTGAGAGGTGAGCAAGCTGAACGCTTTCTCAAGAGAAAGAATTTGGAGAGAGGTCAACCACCAGCTAATACTCAAAAGTAGAACTTTAATCCTCGAGGCAGAGGAAGAGGGTCTGGGGCTGCTGTTGATGCGCATCAAACATCACAACAGCCGCAACAACAACCACAGCAGTCATCCTTCCAATTAGCACCGAATCAGAATCAACAGACTCCGAGGCAACCTAAAACTTTGGAGCCCAGATTCCCGAAGGAGTATTCGTTCAAAGATGATGAAGTTCCAGTTATCTTCAAATATTTGCTGGATAATAACAAGATCAAGATTCCACCAGTCACAAACCAAGAAGAAGTGAAGAAAACTAATGATCCGAAGTACTGCGCATATCACAGAAGGGTCCACCATCCCACTAAGGTGTGTTATGTCTTAAAAGACAAAATACAAACCTTAATCGATGTTGGTATCGTGACACCAAAACTAAAGGAGAAGAAAGTAGGTGCAAATACGGTGTCCATTAGCTTCGGATCAGTTCCTTTATCCTGGTTTTAAGCCAAACCAGTATCAAAGATCAAGATGCAGACCATCAACGATGACCCTCATGGACAGCGCCAAAAAGGGCTTGTATCTCACACGACCCCCAACGGCGAAATCCTTTGGGTTCATCCGGATTTGCTTGAAGATGAACAATGGACGACATCCACAACGAAGAAGAAATTAAACGACAAGGAAAAAGAGAAGTCCTGTTATGGAGCCTCGGCAATTCCTAAGAAGAATGACGAAGAGATTCTAGCTTTACCGCTTTCTGAAGAGAGCAAGAATCTTTCGCTACAAGAGGTGGGAATGAATACCATTATAAATATCCTGAAACCTCTAATCCAAATACTAAAACTCTTACAGAGCTGGGGGTAGTTGCAACTCCTCCTGTAGCTGCTGGGAAGCCACAACAACCGGCTAAACAAAAAGAAAAGGAACCCCAACATAAAAAGGTTCAAGTTCCGAAGCAGTCTCGTTTCAATCGACCGATTGGACGAGATAAACCGGAAAGCTCGAATACCCCATACCATTTCGACGTCATGGCTCAGTTAACTAATATCCCAGCAAGGATCACGTTGTATGAATTACTGCGTCTTTATAAGGATACCAGAGAAGCTTTACAAGAAGCATTGGCTGACTCTGAAGTATTCCTCACTCAAATTAAGCCAACTCCTGAAGAACCAGAATCATCAATTCAACACTGCAACTTAACAGCCACAAAGTTTCCTTGCATTGCTTTCACGAAAGAAGATATGCAAGTCAGGAATTCAAAACATGACAGACCTTTATATTTTACTGGATATATCGGTTCGAGCGTTGTCAACCGGATCCAAGTTGACCCGGGTTTCGCTGTCAACATTATGCCGCTACGATTGATGTACCACCTTGGAATTCCCGCCAGCAAGCTAGCCTCTACGGGAACTATCATCTACGGATTCAATACTAGTGGATCAAAACCGTTGGGAAAAATTCGGGTGAAGTGTCAGCTCGAAGACTTGAAGTCTGAAGTCACCTGCTATGTAATTGATGCCGAGACTTCCTATAATTTATTGTTGGGTTGCCCATGGATCCACAGTAATCTTATAGTTCCCTCTACCCTCCATCAGTGTCTGAAATATGTCGACACTAATGATGAGGTCAAGACGGTGGTCGCGGATAAGCAACCATTCAAGGGGTTAGAAAACCACTTTACTAACTTCCTTCTTTATGGTGCTGAATCCGATACTGAACCATCGGCCCATGGTACGGACAGCGGAGAAGAAGCTGATATGGTGCTGAATCCGATACTGAACCATCGGCCCATGGTACGGACAGCGGAGAAGAAGCTGATACCAAAACTGGGCTCGATTATAGTGAAGGTCTTGTGCTAAATGACATTGAACCTCTTGTAATCGATCTTGACGGTGGTAATTCGTCGGATGAAAGTTGTAACTAGCAGCTTGCTGATGAAATAATAAACAATGATTTAGAGTACTCGCGTTGTCTCGATGATATAATGCAAGAATTGTATGACGACCCTAGTCTGCATATGCCACTTCATTCGTCTTGTACGACAACGAAACATATCCAAAGTTCATCCGGAACGACTATGATCCTACCCGCAAAAACAGGGGGTGAAAAAGAAATAGTCTTTGGAAAAGGGGAATCATTCCCTACTCCATATCTTTTCTTGAATATTAATTCGGATGAAGAAGAACCCGGGCGACATTTCTCTCGGTACAGTTCACAAGCAAATGGTTACATGACGAGCCAAGGTTATGACCTCTCGCTTGGTGAAGGTCTTCATTTTGGTCAAGGTGTCAGGGTTCCACCCCGTCCCGCCTATGTACCAAAAGGAAAACCGGATAATTATTACAGTCATAAAAGGGGTCTGGGTTATGCTTCGTCATCTGATGACGAATATGGCCAACAGATTATTAGCCAACTAATAAATAAGAGTGGGCATTCATCCGATGCTTCAACCTGGGATTCTGATGTGAGCATTGGAGAAAGATTCAAAACCCTAATGTCGAACATGTCGACAATTGATCCTTCAACAACAGAAGGAGATGATCAGTTACCCACTTAGGAAGATCCTTGGATGCATTACATGAATATTCAATACGGCGATCGATTTGAGCAAAGGGAACCTCCTACTGAGGATAAAGTAATCCAAGTTAATATGGGTGACGAAAGTAACCCGAAACCTATATTTATTAGTGGTGATCTTCCGTCAGATGAAAAAGAAGAATTAGTCACCCTCATTAGAGAGTATATCGAAATTTTTGCTTGGAATTACGAAGATATGCCAGGACTCGATCCAAATGTAGCAATGCACAGCCTTAACATTAAACCGGATGTCAAACCTGTCAAACAACAACAAAGACGATTTCGTCCGCAGATTATGGAGGCAATAGAAGCTGAAGTCAAGAAACTAATTGATTCGGGTTTTGTTAGAGAAGAACAACATCCTGAATGGTTGGCCAATATCGTTTCAGTTCTTAAAAAGAACGGAAAGATCAGAATCTGCATTGACTTTAGAGATCTAAATACAGCCTGTCCTAAAGATGACTTTCCTCTACCAATTACAGATGTCATTATTGACAACACATGCGGGTTCGAGAGAATGTCGTTTATGGATGGATTTTCTGGGTATAATCAGATCAAAATGCACCCGGACGATGAAAAGCCTACAACATTCAGAACACCCCTTGGTGTCTTCTGTTACACTGTTATGCCTTTTGGTCTGAAGAACGCTGGTGCTACATACCAACGAGCAATGAAGAAGATCTTTCAAGAGCACCTTCGGAAGACCGTCGAGTGCTATGTTGATGACCTGGTCATTAAGAGTCGTGATAAAAAATGACCACATTAAAGACTTGAAGACGATGTTCGATCTCATGAGGACTCATCAGTTAAAGATGAATCCGACTAAATCATTCCTTGGAATGTCCAGCGGTAAATTTCTTGGATTCGTCGTCACCACAAAAGGTATTCATATCGATCCTGATAAGGTTAAGGCGATACATGAATTACAACCCCCGAGGAATCTTAAAGAACTCAGAGGGTTGCAAGGTCGATTGGTATATATCTGTCGATTTATATCAAATCTGTCTGGAAAATGTCAATCGTTCTCTAAACTCGCGAAGAAAGGCGTGTTGTTCATTTGGGATGAAGCATGCCAAAAGACATTCGAAGATATTAAGAAATATCTGGCAAATCCACCTATTCTCGTTGCACCGAAATCAGGCAGACCATTTTTGATTTATGTCAAAGCGACGAGCCATTCGTTAAGTGCATTACTCACACAAGACGACGATAACGGTCACGAACAAGCTGTGTATTATCTGAGTCGTACATTGGTAGGAGCTGAGTCTCGTTATCCGATGATTGAGAAGGAATGCCTTGCCTTGGTATTCGCAATCCAAAAAATGCGACATTATTTGGTTGGACAGACAATTTATGTCATTTCCAACATAAACCCAATACGGGTATTCATGACCCAACCGGCCTCCATGAATTGGCGTTTAGCCAGATGGGCTCTACTATTATCGCAATATGATTTGTATTTCAAACAACAAAAATCAGTTAAGGGACGAGCTATTTGTGATCTTTTGGCGGAAAACCCTACGAAAGATGTAGTGGAGTTGTACGATGATCTGTCGGATGAAACTCACGTAGTTAATACCACTTCACATCAACGAGTGTGGAAATTATACTTCGATGGGGCTTCCCGAGCAACCAACGTGGCGAGCGCGCCCGGATATTCTAAAATCTCCTCAGGAGTAGGGGTCGTTTTAGTTTCCCCGGGAAAGCATGTCTTACCTAGAGCATACTCATTGACCGAACCATGCTCTAATAACGTAGCCGAGTACAATGCATTGATAATTGGACTCAATTTTGCCAAAGAGCTGGGGGTCGAATACCTTGAAGCTTTTGGAGATTCTCAATTGGTAGTTAATCAGATTCGAGGAGAGTATGAAGTCAGAAATCGAGACCTGATTCCATACCACCAGGTGGCCATTGAGATGGCAAACTCGTTTGAAGAATTTTTCATCGAGTACGTTCCGCGTCTCCAAAATACATACGCAGACGCATTGGTGATATTGTCGGTATCTCTGGCTCAGCCTCCCGAGACAGAACAATTAATTACAGTGAAAACTCACCAACTTATTGTTCCTATCTACGATTCGGTTGCCAAAGAAGCATATTCAACAAGAGTTGAACCCAAAATTCGAGATTGGTGTTTTCCTATTATTGATTATGTCCTACACGGTATCTTACCTGAAGACGTAAAAGAAAGGGATTCGATTCGGCGGAGAGCACCGAGATTTTACTACAACACTGAATCACAAATGTTGTACCGACGATCGTACGATGGTCTATTACTCCGTTGTCTATCCAATAAGGAAGCAGAACAAGCACTCAAAGAGGCGCATGATGGGACGTGTGGTGCACATTAACCCGGTCCTAAACTCTGCGACCGACTTAGGAGAATTAGATATTATTAGCCAACTATGGTAAAGGATGCAGTTGACTACGCCCGACGATGTCAAGTATGTTAATTACATGCAAATTATATGCACCAGCCTCCAGAGCATCTACACCCATCAGCAACGTCATGGCCGTTTGAGACCTGGGGAATGGATATTGTTGGTCCTATAAATCCCCCATCAGTCAAAGGTGATCGGTTCATCCTAGCAATTACCGACTACTTCTCCAAATGGGCTGAAGCGATTCCGCTTAGAGAAGTTAAAACGAGTAACGTCATTGCATTCATCAAACACCATATCATCTACCAGCATGGTGCCCCAAGACGAATTATACATGACAACGGTCCTCAATTCGTCAGCAACGCCTTCATCAGGTTTTGCGAGAAGTTCAAAATTCAGGACATTTCATCGACAGCTTACAATCCCACAGCAAATGGATTGGCTGAAGCCTTCAATAAAACAATCATAAAGCTCTTGTCAAAACTCGTGAAAACTAATAAACGAGATTGGGATGACAAGCTTGGCGCGGCTCTATGGGCCTATCGTACCACGGTACGTACACCGACGGGAGCAACCTCGTATTCGTTGGTATACGGATGTGAAGCCGTTCTTCCATTGGAAATACAAATTCCATCTCTTCGGATTGCTCTCGCAACTCAGATGACAACCGAAGAACAACATCAGAAATGTCTCGAAGAACTCGAGATGCTCGACAAAAAGCACTTAGAAGCTCAACAGCATATTTAGTTCTACCAAGCCAGAATTTCCTGAGCTTTCGACAAAAAGGTTCGACAACGGAGTTTTAAAGAAGGAGATTTGGTCCTAGCTGAAAGATGGCCTATGATCCTTAACTCCAAGAAGAAAGAAAAATTTGAACCCAAATGGGAAGGACCGTTTGTAATAGAAACAGTCTATTCAAACGGTGCTTACCGCCTGATTACCCAGGATGGCAATAAATTAATGATGCCAATAAATGAGAAGTTCCTGAAAAAATATTATCCGTAATACGTTCAGGATAACCTATGCAAAACGGGAAGTTCCTAGAGAATCCTGTATAGGATATTTCGGGATAACCCGATATCAGTTAATTGTTCTAAATATGAAACTGATCTTTCAAATAATATGTTTTTTGATTATCATAAAGTTTTTTTACAGCTTTTGTTGAGATGAGATTCAAATCTGTAAACAGTTAATCTTTCCTCACAAAACCCCTCACCGATCAAATCGATCGACGAAGGGTACACCAAAATCTGTCATGGATTAAAATTATTTAAACTCTTACTGCTCACTTGGTCAAACCTTTAAACAGTTAGGACCAAAACCAAAATCCCCTCATGATTCCTTCTATGAACGAGAGGTCCACAAACTGAACGATCAAACCTTTAAACAGTTAGGATCGTCTCAAACCCTCACTTGGTCAAACCTTTAAACAGTTAGGACCAAAACCAAAATCCCCTCTCGATTCTTTCAATGAACGAGAGGCCCACAAATCGAGCGATCAAACCTTCCTACGGTTAGGATCGTCTCAAAACTCTCACTTGGTCAAACCTTACTACAGTTAGGACCACAACCATAATATCCTTTCGATTCATTTTGTGAACGAAAGATCCACTTTTGAATTGAATAATCAAACCTTATGACAGTTAGGATTATTCAAACCAGTTCAGATTCTCTAAGTAGAGGTCCCACTTTGAGTTTCTTTTGCAATAGGAGATAGAATATAAAATTCTTCCTCTCCGATTTTGGGTTTATCTCTACCAACAAACAAGAGGCTAGGAGATAGAATATAAAATTTTTCCTCTCCGATTTTGGGTTTATCTCTACGAACAAACAAGAGACCAGGAGATGGAATATAAAATTATTCCTATCCGATTCTAGGGTTTATCTCTACCAACAAACAAGAGATTGAAAGATAGAATACCCAATTCTTTCTTTATAATTTTAGGTTCATTTTCCTACATAGGAAATATAACCTATTTGCATTTCAAAAGCCATGTCATTCACGCATGGGGGATATTATCTCTGTCCCTTACTAGAGATAAGCCTACATCTAACACATGTAGCCTACATATTCAACATTATAGTTCAAAGTCTAAAAGAGTTTAATTCTTTTAGCGTAACGTTATATGTGAAACGGACTTAGATAATTCACATACTAGCCCGATTCAAACGGTAGTCGGTAAAGACATATCAAATCCGTTGATGGCTGAGGATTTGCCAAAAATCTTATAAGTATTATGGTAATTTATTCTAAACAAGAATGAGTAATCATAATAAAATCTCAATGAGCAAAAGAGTTCACTATATTTACCAAAAGAGTTCAAACAGAGCTATGGAAAATATATGTTCTCAAATTACAATAATTTGTAATGACAGAATTGATCCTCTAATCGGGAGAGCTCTGTCACATAAGCCAGTTCAAACTCAGGTATCAAGTTAGCTTTAAAACTTTCTTCATTAACGCTTTGAATTCTGGCAACCTCTTGTTCTTTGAGCTTTAAAACTTTCTTCATTAACGCTTTGAATTCTGGCAACCTCTTGTTCTTTGTCAGCAAAAATCTTGTCTTGAAGATTCAGCTGCATTAACGCTTTGAATTCTGGCAACCTCTTGTTCTTTGTCAGCAAAAATCTTGTCTTGAAGATTCAGCTGCCGGAATAGATTCACCTCAGCTTGAGTTACCTCTGCTAGATCAGACTCCAAAATTTCAAGAGCATCCCTAACTTTGGCAAGTTGTTCTTCTAATTGGGCTTTCTCTGCTCGACGCGACTCCAAATCACGATATAGGTCTACCTTGATTTGTGTCTTCTTGGCAACGCCCACCCTGAGTTGATTAATACGAGTTTTCAGCATTCGAAGTTCAGATTCGGTGGATTTCTGAGAATCACGCCATGCTTGCAGTCTCAGGTCCATTTGGAAGCAATGTAAGAAGGTGCGCCATTAACACGAAGGTTCTGTAACTGTTCAATACTTTGTTTAAGATCGACCAAGAAAGCTTCAATCGAGTCGGATAATTCAGCGCACCCGTGTTCTCTAATTCCTGATACATGGCGATCGATAATTCAGCGCACCCGTGTTCTCTAATTCCTGATACATGGCGATCGAGAGATTTCCTAAAATGTTCGAAAGGTGAACCTTTAAGGGATCGAGAGATTTCCTAAAATGTTCGAAAGGTGAACCTTTAAGGAGAATTCGATCAACCATGATGTTCAAAAAAAGGACGAAACTTTGTACGTCAGTGCAAATGACAGCTTTGTTCGGATCTTCATCTACCAATAAAGCTCGAATACGATCGGACAATGATGAAGAAAGAGCTGCAAAGTGAACGAATGAAATGAATATAAGATAAACATGCTCGCATATAGCAATGAACGGGATTATCCCAAATTCAACAGGAAATTCTATAGTTTGGTTACCTTGACTTGTCGACGCTGGGACACGTTCCACGGCAACCGAAGTTTGTTCAGAAATAATGCTGGGCGGTGGATTCACCACATCAGGCTGTTGTTCAATTGCAGGTTCTGATAGTTTCGGGTCCAAATCGACAGACTCTTGAGGAACAAGTTCTATAAACGAGAAAGAGATGAATCAATGATTCACCCAGTATGAATCCAACTACGAAACACGTTAAAGGCAAAACGTACCAAGTTGAGCCGAAGTTGCAGTAAATTTATCTTCTACGGTAGCCTTCGACCCTCCAACTTCATGAACAACTGGAGTCGGATCAGAAGATGCAACAAGTTCAGCTTCGACAATATCAGAGGTCGGGGGAACGGTAGATGACGGTTCAACTCCAGCCGGGGGACCTGTTAAAAGCATGAAACCTAGGCCTTTAGGTTGGTCGCATGCACCAATGATAGTAGATGCATCAACTTCACTTGTTGGTCCTACATCTAAAATCCTTATTTAATCACAAAGATGAAGAAATAAGAGCTTAATTGAAGACTTAGGTCCGAAAGTATATACCTTCTGATGTGCCTACTTCAGTAGAATCAACTCTAGTAGTTGGTCCTACGGTAGCAGTCGGATTTGGAGCTGATAGTAAATCGGAGATGCGCTGGTGGTCATCTTCAGAAATATCAAGATTAAAATCTTGTTCGTTGAATTCTCCAATCTCCATATCAGGAATAACTTCCTGATCTTTTGGCTCATTAGCGGGAATATCTAGAAGACGGAAAGACCCGTTAGTACATATGTAAGGGTATGAAGGAATCGAAACAAATAAAACTAAGATTACCTTCAGTGAGAGTTACGGGATCAACAGCGCTACTACTCGCACCTACCTCCTTTAGTTTAACTAAAAGAAGATAAAGCACACAAGTTAATAGGAGAGGAACATATTCTGATTCACTTATCTCCCGAAAGTACCCTCCAAATAAAGAAGCATTTGTACCTGTCTCAGTGGTGGGCGAGGTCGGTACAGTAGCTGGAGGAACAGTGGTACCCAAGCTGATGGATTCTTCACCCATCGCTCTATGTACTTGTTGAGTGAAACTAGATTCATCAACATCCGTTAAACCGAGAGAAGAAGGCTCAGGCAGGATTTCTCCTTCTTCTTCTGGTTCCATTGCAATAGCAAAAGAATAAATAAGTTTCTATATTTGAAGACAAAAAAAAGGAGAGACAAGAATGAGATTTTACCTCCCTCATCGTCCGGAATATCCTGAGTAAACTCCTCTTCGAACAATGGGGAAAGTTTACGTTGTCGATGGGCCGTCTTCTTAATCCTCTTCGATACACGGGTATCTCGAGGAACTTCAGAACTCTCGTGATGAAATTTGGTGCGCAGTTTAGACCCTTGAACAGGGCAGGATTAAGCCTCGCAGGAAACAGGAGATCGAGACATCTTTCTGCCAACAAGCGGGGTGACATCTTCCTCTTCTTCTTCTTCTTCTTCTTCTTCAAAGGTAGGTCATTTGACAGTTATTTTATTGGAAGACGATAAGGGGATATTCTTTTCTCTCATTTGAACACCCTTAGAAGGAGCACCTGGTGATTGGGGGTGAAGAAGCTCTACGAGTTCTGTGAGCTACGGGAGAGAGAGGGATGTCAGCTCGTACTTCATCTCCGGTTTCATCCTCCTCACTGGATGTTTCAAAGTCATCACTCTCCTCGAAATCAGCTATTTGCTTTCCTTTGCGGGAAGATGTAGCATGTCCCTTCTCTCTCCTAGAAGGTATAACTCTTCGAACTACGGCCTCCGCTTCTAGTTCAGAAATCTTCTTCTTTGTAACGGGCATGTTGGCGGTTAAAATCCACCGGCAATAAAGAAAAGTCATGTGAAGATTGGGCTCGGCAACAGGCAAGCTAAATTGAGCTTCTGTGCAGCCAACAACATTCCAGAACCAAGCTCGAACTCCATCGATAAGGCCTCCGCAAGTCATTAGCCAGTTATTAGGATTCCCGACATATAGTTGGTCATATCCGAATTGTCACGCAAATCGGCAAGGAAAATAAGGCTCGATTCTGCATATGTTTCTTGACCGAAAAACATTGTAGCCTGGTCGAATGTTCATGAGCCAATGAAAACTGCCCATGTCGAGAGAAATCTTGTTGGTCCCAGGCATTTTCTCATCAATGAGCATGTCATTATATGCACCAGAAAATCAGGGGAAACATTTATAAAATTCCCAGAACTACCTCACCCTGTCAGGCCATTGTTGGGAAGGATTCAACCACTTACATCCTTCTAAAAGCTGTAGCAGCGGAATCTCTGGATCGGATACGTTCGGAGCTGACATCATGTCGGTTCGGTGGAGGACCAGCCACGCCATCAGATATGTATATGGTAGCTTAACTCTCGACAGGGGAATCTTACTCGAAGGCTCAGCACCCACTTTTGTAAAGGTGTTGGCCAGGTTGCGCAGACCACTATGGATGTCAGCAATCATGGCAGAGAGTAAAGATAATCTACCTCCGACGGCTAATTGCACAGCTAGAAAGAGAACTTCAAGAGGAAGGGCCTCTGAAGATTAATGCGGCACTACACACTTCTTTAACCATATGGCCAAATAGCCAGAGAGAAGAGTCGCAGGTTTCATCTTCTTTGTAGTTTGCCACAAGAAAGTGCTGAATTTCGACCCCCTCGGAAAACCACCTTCGGATGATCCGGTCGTGTAAGACTGGGCATTAATTTTTATGATTAACTTGTTAACATCAGAAGGAGTCAAGGGAGGTGATTCACAAACGGCCTCACCAGTCGAGCTCTCGAGATTCTGGAATAAGTAATTAGTGAACTGCTTCAGACTGACTTGAGCTGCCTTCTTACTCTTCACCTCGATCCTGGCTATCGCTGTTTGGTAATGACAAGTTAATTCCCAGAGAATGTCGTAAACAGCAGAGCCAGCCTTCTTCATCCTCATGAGCTGACGATTGGTGGGAAAAAATTCTTGGTAAGGAGTATTCCCCAGTGGCAATCCTGACACTTTCATCATTTCATGGAGCGGAAGCCCTAATTCCCCATACTTGGTAAAAAATGTATTAGTCTCTGGATTATAAGACTCGAACAAGACGAGAAAGTGATCTACACTTATCGGGAGACCATGCATGCTAGCTCAGATTGAAGCGTATAATCCCAAGTTTGCTAACTCCTGACCCCAACGATTGAGTATGTAGTTGGTCATCCTAGACCACCATTTGTCTGAGAGCGAATGAACCCATCCATAACATCTGAATTTCGGAAGAGGGAATTCTCTACCGATCCGAGCAAGCCTATTCTTTACTGTATTAGCCTTTATCATCAGTTCATTCTGAGGCCCACTATCTGATCCAATTATCCCTGGATGAAGACCGCGAATAGTATGCCGACCATTGGAGCCAGGAGCGCTAATATCCCTGCCAATGAACCCGCAATGGATACGTTCATGGTCATCAATCAAGTGCCACGACATCTTCCTCGAAACGGCTAAATTCCTTAATTGCAGAACCGAGTACTGTCGAGGGAATGGGGGAAGGAACAAAAAATCCCCTTCATATTCATTCAGCCAAGCTTCGGGACCACAGCAAAGGTTATCCGGATCTTCAATCGAATCCCCAAACAAATAGTCAGGTTTCTTTAGTGGCTCGATGGAGTCTCGAATTGGAGTTAAAGGCAAGTCGGTCAACAGAGCACGCAGAGTGGGATGACTACCCTCATAAATCAATTCGGGAATGCTATCATCACAACCCTCATTAAATTGACGAGCCTCTCTAACCAGAAAATCGCCGTTGAAGGAAGCATGAAGAATACCACTCTGGACCACAGAAGGAAAAGGGACTGCAGAGAAAAATTGAAAAAAAATAGTTGAATAAAAGAGGCTAACAGAGCAAAACCCCTGCTCTAAGTAGCCGCGGTGGTATTCACTGCCGCGCGTTACCGCGACAGTGTATGCTGCCGCGCTCAGCCGCGGCAATACGTGCTGCCGCGGTAACTGAACAGCGACTGTCGGCTTCGAAAAGCCACGAGTTCGACGAAAACTCGCATCTCGGCTGTAGTACATTTTTTGATTAAACAAGATATGTGTTTTATAGCGTCAATCCCCTCGAAGGAGGATGTCAACTCTTCCTGAATGCCTCTCGAAGGAGACAAACGAGGTTATACGAGTAAATGCATTAATTTTAAACAGATAGAGAGTTGAAAAGTCACCTCCAAACGACATGGCGGTAGTCTCGACCTCCTCAGATGCTGGTGCTGCATATTTTCCCTTCGGAACACGAGCCTTTTTGGGAGACATGGTGGGAACAGTCTAAAAACAAGGAAAGTTAGGGTTTTTAGGTGAGATCTCAAGCAAAAAACCAAAATCGAACCCTAAAACACGACATATAGGTGCGGTTTTTACCCGGGGTTGAACAAAATCAAGTTTTGATTGAAAGAAAGGCTCAGAACCAAGAAGAACCCAAAACCCTAGATCTTGTTCGAATAAGAAATCGCCCAAATCAGAAGAGATGAAGAGGGGAAAACCAAAGGATGCTTATATAGGGTATTTTGAGGAGATTTCGAACTCAAAACAGCGGGTAAAAATAACCCGAGAAGACCCAACAACAGCCTTATAAACCCGACTGGCCGAAGCGGTGCGCGGCACTCGACACTGTCGCGCTCGAGCGCTGCAGTCTACGCTGGCGCGCTCAAGCACGACAGTAGAGGCTGGCGCGGCAATTAACACACCATAGTCCACTCTGACGTGCAGAAACACTGTGCATACACAATAATTCCTTGGGTATTTGAACACATACATCTCCCGCTATACTTGGAATACATATCCGAACACTCCGATGAGTATATGAGTATAAACTGCATCTCCTTGAACCTCCCAACGGGTATATGAGGTTAAACTATTTTCCGAACACTCCAATATAGTATATGAGTATAAACTATTTCTCCATTCTTCAACGGCAATTCTAATTCAAGACTTCGACAACGGCCACGCGATAAACGTAGCACCGGAGGAATTTTAACTATTCTACAAAGCACTGAATAGGCTAAAAGATGAAGAAGTCAAGAATTGAAGCCATTTATAGACCATCTTACGCAACTTCCTCAACAAAGTATCGAGGAAATTACAAGGAAAACTTATCATATCCAAAGTGTCCCAGACTCCTCTCCAAAATGATGAGTCTGAGATACTTTGGAGGGGGTATCTGTAGGCGTCAAAAAATGCTTACGGACATCCAAATACTACTCAAGGCAAAGAGAAGACGATAAACGCTATTCTCTTAATCAGAAGGGATCATTCAAAAGAAGCGAGACAACATGGAAGAACAATGTATACACCAACAGGCAGTACATGGCGGCACGGCTGAGGCGCGGCAGTACATGGTGCCGCGGCTAAGGTGCGGCAGCCCATGGTGCCGCGACTAAGGCGCGGCAG
>NC_033799.1:41494229-41501309 GCF_001876935.1 Asparagus officinalis | reverse complement strand
TAGCCTATGGTGCAGCGGCTATTATAGGGAGTTGCCAAGACGGTTAAATAAGCAGTTATACGATGATTTTCAAAGTTCACGTGGTGGCATATCAGAAATGGAACATGTGCTGACGTGGACAAGCAGTTAAACCACAAAAAAATGGTTAAAGGTCGTGGGAGAATAGTTTCAAGCACGATGGAACGTGGTGATAACTGCTCCTTCGACCGTGGCAGTCCACACTGTCGCGCCAATAGCCGCGGCAGTGTTGACTGGCGCGGCCAAAGAGCAGTCGTTTGGTCAGTTATCTTGCCCCCCTTTTCCACTGTTATGCACTCCTACCCCTATAAATACCTCCCTAAACACGAAATAAAGACAGAGAGCAGATTGGAGCAGAAAAGGCTTGAGCTTTTGTTGATTTTGAGGAAGAAAGAAGAGAATTTTCACCCTTTGATAAGCATCACTTGGTGACTCCTAGAGATCTAAGCTCAGACTTGATCTTTGGAAGAGTGAACATCTTACATCGATAAGATATTCGCTTTCAAATCCTTACTTCGATAAACGAAGGAAGGATCTCTAAACACCCTCACGATCTGTGATTTGGTGGTCCACGAGTCAAAGCACTCCCGGCACAGGCAAAGTCTCACAAAACAGGATTCGATAGACGATTTCTGTGTTATTTTCTCGAGAGTTGTAATTTTCTCAATTTTTCATTGAAATTTTCTGTAAACGATTAAAATTTTAATGGAATCGACAATGGAATCAACTTTCGCTGAAAACAGTGTCTATTTAGTAGTTTTCTAAATTTTCATTGTGTTTTCAGTGTAATGCATATACACATCAACTAATGATGATATTGAAAAATTAGTCGTTCTTAAGATTATTAAACCATAGTTAAGTATGCACATCACTATTCCTGTTTTATTCCATAGTTACACATATCAAATTAGTAACTAAAATAGTAATTATTTATGCTTAAATTAGAATGATTGTAGTTGGTCACTCACTATAAAAATTTTATGAAAATATACACCTTACTTTTTATAGCTATCTGCATTGTCCATGTAAATTTTATAAAAATTAATTCTTAATTTGACATATTAAATTATTTTTCCTTTGTAGAAATTTTTTCTTTGACTTTTAGACTTTTTAATCACTATATTACCATTCTAGCATAGAAAGGACCTCACTCTAAATGGCTTAAAGCCAATGTTTGAGTTTCACTGAAGTATATACTATTGTTACTATGTGTATATATTTTTTAAGAAAATCATGCCAATACTTTTTAAATAGAAAAGAACATTCTAACCTCTGATATTATAAGAATTAAATATAGCTAATTGAATGTTTAGCAAAAGAAAACGTACATAAGAAAAGTGTGAATAATAAGATAAAGAGGAAAGGTAATGGCATTGCAAACAATACTACAAAATAGAAAACTACAATGTTAACCTATTTTGTGGAGCCGAACTACTGGCTATAAGCATCGATGTTTTCATATATATACTTTATAATTTATTAAAAAGGGTCGTATAATCTTATATAATAAAATTAATTTAATATTGAATAGTAATATCATTGTAATAATATCATTATTAGAAAAAAATTATTCATGAAGCGATATGCATTTTACGATATATAAGCTATGCACTCTAAAATATTGTGTCTTTTATATAGCCAAAATTTTTGAATATGAGCATCTAACATGTTGCTCTCATAATAACAAAATCCACTTAGGAGATATGGATATTCTAGATGAGTTATGTATCCTATATATAATCCAATTGTCCTAGACAAGTGAGTTATAATAGCATTTTTCATTCACATCGTTTTGGGTAATATTTGATAGAGACCTTGCATCAAAGAAAAAATTATATTTAGAGCACATGACGAAATATATCATAATCTCTCTATTCTAATTTCGTAAGAGAATATATTATTCATACTTTCAATTTTACTTCTATGATACATAGAATGAGCTATAAAATTGAATAAGAATATTAGATATTATAAATATGAGCGAAACATCAACTAAAAGTTAACATGAATATGAGCCAAATCATAACTATGTATAAAAGTTTAATGGACATATTACAAGTAAATTCCTATGCAAAATTTTTTTTTACGAATTGAATGATCACTCATCTTTTGAACACTTCAAGATATTAATAAATAGAGATATTGTACTAAATTAATGTGTTTATAACTCACAAATAGTAGATTATATAGTCACAGTCTGGGTTGAAGGAAACAATGATAATATTTTATTTGAGAGAGAGATTATTGAGTTGATGATCAAGAAACAATGATAATATTTTATTTGAGAGAGAGATTATTGAGTTGATGATCAATCCCACAAAAAACTTTGTTTTCTTTTTTTATTTTTTTATTTGAGAGAGAGATTATTGAGTTGATGATCAATCCCACAAAAAACTTTGTTTTCTTTTTTTATTTTTACTTTATTTTTATCAATTTAAATAATCATGATATTCAACCAAGTACATCTCAACTCATGATATTTAACCATGTGCATTGCACGTGCATCTCAACTAGTAATGATAAATGTACGAGTTCACAAAATACAGTCACATAGGTTTAAAAGTATATGAAATCCCTACAATACTAACTGATCCAACCTAACTACAGAAAAACAAAACAACAAAAAACAAAGTTTTAAAAATAGATAACGAGTTTCTCAATTAGCGTCAAGCATCAGCTCCGCCAGCAATGACCGCGACGGCAGTAACCCCATTGTCTCCAGCAATATTAATCCTTTCAACATCCTCAAGCGACAGTTTCTGCACCACCCCTTGCAAGTCTGTTTTTGCGCTTTTTATAATAAACTTCAGCATGTAAGCATTACAAGTTCCTACCCCTTGCAAGTCTGTTTTTGCGCTTTTTATAATAAGAAATAGTCCCTATACTATAATAACACCTCCTCGTCTGATCTAGAAACTCCGAATTATTCATCTTTAAAGATTAAAAGGTCTGGCCTAATCCCTCCATAATTTTGAACCAAACACTTAGCTATTTGATCTTAAAGAATAAGGGCTTATTACCACGAAATATTACCCAATCCAAACATATCCTTAGGGTATTAAAAATGCAAGTTTTAGAAACGTTAGGGTATTTAAGAGTAAGGTTTTAAACAAGTGTATTTTTAGAGTAATGTCTTACAAGGGCAAACAATATAGTTCAAGTGTGCACTGCCAATGATTGTATTTTGGTTTGGCACCAGCCTTGTTTGTGCACATGTTTTACTTTTGGTTATAGTATTGAGGTCTGTCTTTCTACTATATTTTGCTACCTTGGACTAGTATAAGTCAGGCTCTACAAGAGAGGGCTTTTGTAGCAATTCTTTTCTATATATGATTTGATACCTCTATAGAGGTCATTCCATTCTGTGGAAGGATACTTTTAGGCCGTGTTTGGTTTGAGAGAAAACGATGGAAATGAAAAGGAAAGAAAAAGAAAAGAAAATAAGAATCTCTTTGTTGTTTGATTAGGAAGAGAATTGGAAATAAAATAATAATAGTTTAATAAAACCGATGTAAGAACTACAATTAACTTAACTTATGTTAAATACAAACTATGTATTAGAAATTTTTATAGATTTATATTTCTATATGAAAATCAATACAAGTTATTTTGGTCCTTTATAAGAAAAGAACTACATTTAGTAAATGGCTATTTTTGTGTGCACACAAAATTTTAAAATAAGGTTTTTATTTCCAATATCAGTCCCTTACATCTTTCATATTTTGAAACGAGTCTCTCATATCATTGAAATTGCTAGTAGGCTGCTTTATTCTCATGTAATTTTAAAGTTAATCCCTACAATTAAGAGTAAAAGTAACAATTGAGAGATTAGTTTGAAACAATCTATTAGAATTGGGACCTAATGGCAATTTCAATGATTTCATTGCGCATTCTGAATTAACTTAGATTTTGGAGGACATAGTAGAAATTTAATCATTTGAGCTCATCTCAAAATATGAAAGATTTAAGAGACTAATATAAGTTTGTTTCTAATTTATAGCAACCGTACAAAGCAAGATAGTTGTTTACCCATGTAATGTGGGGCCCACATAAGAACAAGTGAATATTTTTTTGCCTAAACCGAGTACACACATTTAGGGTCCGTTTGGTTAGAATTTTTTTCCCTTGAAAGCCTGTCAAAGTGTCACTTTTTTGCAGGCTTATTCGTCTCTAAAAAAGGCGATTTTGCTTGAAAGCCTGCCAAAAAGTGACACTTTTAGCACTTTTGACAGGCTTTTAAGAGAGCATTTTCCTCAAAAACAGAGAACCAAACAGCCCCTTAGTTATTCCACTTGGCCCCAACATAAAATCAATTGGATGACAAAACAAAATGGCCGACAACGTATAACTATGTCCTGGAGTTCATTCCTTTCCTCCCGATAAAATTTCCCCCAGCTTTGGCTAGGTTGGGAACGAGGAAAATTCAATCCACTTTCCTTCCAAATTTCTCCCATTTTCTTTTTCTCTTTACTATTCATTCAAGCCAAATAGTTAAACGTGATTTTCTTTCTCACTTTCGTTTACTCTCTTCCAATTTCAGTCGAACGAAACACAACCTAAATGAGAAAAAAAGAAAAAAAAAGAAAAAGAAAAAAAAATGTAATTTACCCTAAAACTTAAAATAAATTCATAATATAAAAACCATAAATCTTGAAATAATAAAGAGAGAGAGAGAGAGAGAGGAGAGAGAGACAGAGCAAAAGGGCACAGTCCGTTCGAAGCTCTCCCTTCTCTGAATCGGCACCCACTGAAGCGCGAAATGACCTCCAGATCGCTTCCTCATCTCTTCAGAGCTCGTTCTCATCTTCTCCTTCGGTCCCAAATTCGAAACCCTAAACCCTCTTCCCTTCCTCTAAAACCTCTCCAAAGATTCTGCTCATCCGACGCATCTCCTCCTCCTCCTCCGCCGCCGACAACTCAAACGCCGAAAGTCAAAATCGCCGGCGGTGGTGGCGTTAATCCATCGCCCTTGTATTCTTCTCTTGACGCCGACGAGGTCGCTAAGTTTGCCTCCATTGCTGAAACCTGGTTCTCTCTCTCTCTCTGATGTTTCTTCCTCAAGAGTAGTTTGGATGATTGCGTTTGGTTAAACAAAACCACCAACGACATATTGTTTCTTAATTGTCAAACACTTTGATTCATAGAATATTGTTGGGTCTTATAGATTTTGTAAACATATTTTCCTATCAATTTCATAGTGTTGGTCTTATTAATATGACCATTCTGAATTAAATTGAATTATGTGAACTGCATCGTCTTCAATTGCATCATCTTGAAGGTATGGCTGGATCTTTCTATAACTTTGTAGCAAAACTAACTCAATCCACCCTGTTTTGGTTCACATTGCGCTCATGCGAACCATAAGAAAGTCGTTCTTCCTCATTTTATACTCGAATGAAGCTACTTCTGAGTCCTCCACAATGCACCCGTTTTTTGTGTGCTACAGTTAACATATTGCAGTTCATCTCCTCCGCAGTTGTTTGGCTAGACTTGTCTCTCATACGTGTTGCTTTTCGACACTTGAATCTTGACACTTTTTGCCTTTTATTATTTGTTAAATGAGGAATTTGAAGATAGTTGTAACTTGTAAGACTTCGCAATGGTCGTTTAGTGTTCTCTCTTAGCATTGAGAGAGGTAGGAGGGATCCCTCTAGCATTTAAAAATATATTTATCTATAAAAGACGACTCTTAACCGAATTTCTCCACTTTAACTATCTATGTTGATTCTATGAACAAACATCCTTTGTGACCTTTGAGCGTAAGTAGTAGGAATGACTAATCTTTGGTATTTCTTGGCTATGATTGTGAGATGTGCTCAAGTTTCTTCTTGAACTTCTCCCAAAGTCACATTCCTATTGGCGAGGGAAGCAACTGAAAACAGACTTTAAATTGAATTTGTATTTAATGTGAGAAAGGTTAAAAGATGGAAGTGTTGGGTTTGCTGGACTAGTTCAAGGGAAACAAGATAGAAACTTTGTTGGAGAGAGTATGCTGGGTTTTTCTGGCGAAGTCACGTGAAGAGGATGAGGGCAATAGTGGGTTTGTGTTTAGGCGTGAATCAAAGGAAAGGAGCAGTGTTGGTCGCTGATGCCAACGATGATGTCAGTGAGCACTCTTGAAAATTTGAACAATGGACTAATTATTTGATGAGGGGCTGCTGGTTGATTGTTTTCAGAAGTGGATTTTGATTATTTGATTTTAGATCTAATAAACTAGAAGAACAAGTAAAGTAAAACAAGATAGAAGATAACTTGGCTGGATTGGGTTCACTCACGGATATCTAGCCTGAAATAATGGATTCACGCATTAGCAAATTAAATGCCCACCACAACAAAAACCTCGTGCTAAAGCCTTTCTCAGCTAAATTGATCTTTAATTTTCTCTTTAATTACAATGAAAAGAAAAACCATATATATAAGTTTTATGATTCTATCTCTACTAAATTTCAAATTCAAAATTAGAATTCAACCCACAAATCCTCATTTAATCATACGAAAATTTAAAATCTAAATAAATCTCATCTAATCAAAAAAACTTTCAAATCAACCAACTAAATTAAATTTCAAATCTTATATCCTAACAGATAAATCAAACACAAAGTTTTGAATCCTAACAACTTTATCCTCATTCATCTGCATTACTTTAATTTGTCCTACATCACCAATCCTAATATATATAAATGCTAAACATTCTCTTCACAGTTCTAAGTTAAACATTTTGTCTTCTCTTCTGTCGTCAATTAATGCAATATCATTTGCAAATAAAATGTACCAGTGTAATTGAGCTTCTAGTGCTTAGCCAGTTTCATCCGTGATTAAAGCAAAGGGAAGAGGAATTGGCGCCAACTCTTTATTGTGAGCTTAATGTCTAATTTTTTTCTTCTCGAAGCTAACGTTATGGTGAAGTTATTATTTGAATTATATGCATTGAGCTGGTCATATTTCCTTAAAATACTATGTCATGTTTTTGGCGTTTATGCAAGGAATTTGTTCATGCTGAGATTTACGTTTTCCAATAGACAGTTGATCATGTGAATGGGTTATTTCAAATGCATAGAGTAA